>NC_071389.1:68657645-68960675 GCF_022682495.2 Desmodus rotundus | reverse complement strand
TGAACCCATGGAGTGTGCTGGAAGGGCAGGGTTGGGTCAAGGTCTTCTGCACAGTGCAGAGGACACACACACACAGACACACACACTCATTCATCCATTCAAACCAGCATTTATTGAGCAACTATAACCTGGGGATACAAAAGTGAATAAAATACGGTCCCTGTTCTCACGGAGCTCACTGTTCAGTGAGGGAGTTAGACTGAAGTACACATATCACACTGAAGCACAATTATTTGTAATCATAACATTTTATAATGCGTAGAAAGAAGTGCTGAGGAGACATTATTAATTCTGTGAGTCGTGGAGGCGGGGCAGGGGCAGGAGTGGTCAGGGGAGGTGGGAATGACTGGGGAGATGATGGGGATTCCAGGCTTCTTGGCTCAGGGAACCCCAGATAGTCTGGGTGTGTTGGAGTGAAGGGAAGGAGACTGGGCTGGTGAGATGCACAAGGTCTTAGAACCAAGGACATCACCTAAAAAATTATAAAATGACAATGCTAGGCTGTCCCATGTATTAATCTAGCAAGGAATATTGTCCAGCGGACAAATTCTTAGTCCATTTGAAGCCTGTTGCTGTCTCTTCCTTCCCCTGTCCCTCCATCTTCACTTCTCCTCAGCTGAGATTTTGAGATGTTGTTGGAGCTTCATGCTGGAGAAGGAAGGGTGAAGGCCATGTTGACCTGTAAAAGGGCGGCAGCCACAAGGTTGCTGGTGGAGGGCAAGCTTTCCCCTGGTTGGCGGGTTCTCCTTTCCTGGTTGTGTGGCACGCCCTGGTGCACGGGTTGGTTAAGAATGGTAAACCAGCAGACGCTGAGGCTGCAGCGCTTGCCCCTCACTGACCCCACGACTTCAGGTGAACAGGCAGCTACTGCTCAGGTGCACCTTGTCTTTTCACCTTACACTCCAGGTAAGTGTTCGAGGAACGCCTTCCCTCGTGACAGTAACACCCACAAAGCAAGAACTCCATCCCAGGCACCTAAGCCTTCTTGTCCTTGCGATCGGTAAGTTTTAACTCTAAGATGTTTGCACGCTACTTCATTTCTAGGGGCCTCGCTCTGCTTCCTTCTCAGGTCTGTAGATTCTTCGGGGGTTCTGTGTCGACAGTTGTCCTTCCTGGATCACGACAGTTTTGTTCTCCTTTTTCCAGTTCTTGCACCTTGTATTTAGGGTGCTCATTTAACTTCCTATAGGACCTCCAGGTCAGTGGTGCACAGAAGCAGTAAGAGTGGACACCCTGGTCTTGTTTCTGATTGATTGATTGATTGATTGATTGATTGGTTTTAGTAATGATTCTGAAACTTGACCATTAAGAATGATGCTTGCTGAGGTTTTTGGGTTCTGACAAAGATGCCCTTTGTCAGGTTATGGAGTTGTTTTTTAAAATCTATTTGTGAAGAATTAACTTTTTCCCTGCAAAGATCATGAAAAGGTGTTTTTTTAAAAAATGCCTTTTCTTCCTGTCAGTTAGAGGCCCAAAATGATTGTTTCCCTTTAATCTGTTAATATGATAGATTATATCAATAGATGTTCTCATGTTACACTAATCCTGTATTCTTGAGCCAGCCCAAATTTGGTTATATTTTTATACATTCTTGGATTTGGTTTGTCAATATCTTAGGATTTTTCATATCTATTCATGCCTAAGATTAACTTACACTTTTCCTTTCTCCTATAGACCTTGTCTGATTTTTATATCAACGTGATAATATCCTCTTTTTCAAGTCTCTTGAAGAGTTTATATAATTTTCAGGTTACAAATAATTCCAAAGTTTGGCCAAACTTGCTAGATAGTAAAACCATCTAGGCCTGTGGGAAGGTATTGAACTGATGATGCCATATAATGGTTATAGGACTATTCAGAATTGCTGTTTCTTTTTAGTCTTTGTTTTAATTTATTTTTCTAGAAATTTGTTAATTTTTCCTAAGCTTTCAAATTTATCGGCATAAAGATGTTCGTAGTATTCTCTTCCTGTGCTCGTTTGTAGCTGTGATTAGGCCCCCTTTCATTTCTGACGCTCTGGGGAAGAACCTGCCTGCACGCTCACGCGGCGTGTTGGCACACTTCAGCTCCTCGCGGTTGCAGGACTGAGGTCTCTGTGTCCTGGCTGTCTGCCGGGGGCCGCTCGAAGTTCCGTGGGCCTTGCCACGGGTCCTCTCATAACGTCACACCGACAACAGGATTCCGTATGTCGGAGCTCCCTCTTCAAGTCAGGTCCACTCAGATGATTGCCATATTTTAATGCCAGCTGATTTGGGACTTGAATTACATCTGCAAAATCCCCTCACAGAAGTTTTTAGGTTAGTGTTTGATTGACTCACCAGGGGATGGGAATCTTGGTGGTGGGGGTGAGAGCTTCAGAATTCTGCCATCAGGGTGAGGTTGGAGAGCTGGCTGGGCTCACACCAACCTGGGCCTTGAAGGCCACACTGAGGACGTCAGGGTTTTCTTCTGAGTGACTGGGAGCAGTTAGAGCATCTCGAGCACGGTGTAATCTGACTAAGGATCCCTCTGGCTGCTGTGTGAAGGCTGTGGAGCTGGACCGCAGCTGGGAGGGTGTTTTAGGGTTCAGATGAGAGCTGACGGTGACCTGGACTAAGGTGGGCTTAACTCCTGAACACTCGTGGTTCCCCGAAATGTACAGTATTGTCTCACGCCCCCATGTGTTTGCACAGGCTTCTCTTGCTGCCTGGGCGTTTCTCGTCACCACCTACCCCACAGCTTCTCCACTGCGACAGGTCCTTACTCAGCCCTCAAAACTTAGCCCAGGTATTGCGGAAAAGCCTCTCTGTGGTGTTTCTCCTTACACTCTCTCCAACTTGAGTTGTTTGGATGTTTTGCTCTGTCTGCCCCACTTGGCTGCAATCTGTCTGAGAGCAGGACCTTTGTCATGCATTCCTGTGTTTCCATTGTCTGGCCTAGTGCATGGCATGTTGCCGATGCTTGATGATGTCTGTGGGGTGCATGCAAGAGCCATGGAAGGTACTGGGCGTGAACTAGACACTTCAGTGCTCTGGGAGCTTGCCTTGTGGAGGGCGAGACCACGTATGCGTAAATACACAATGCGGCGCCCTGGAATGCAAACACCAGGCCACGCATGCCAACCCTGGGAGTTCCTAGTGTGCGTGGATTGGAGGGGAGCGTCGATTCTGCGCAATCTGATATCGTTGTATCTAGCTCCTCACATTCCTCCATTCCATGAAACAATCATTTTATTACCAGTGATTCCTTTTTACGTTGTATCTACACGGACATTTGTTTGGCAGCCTGTTAGCCATGATGTTATTCTATAACATTTAAAGAAGCAAATATTCGTTCTTTAAGACAGACATAGGATAATTCCTTCCCCATCTGTATTCCAACCACTTAGAAAAGATCTCTATTAGTGAAATTTTTGCTTGTCTATTCAAGATGGAGAACCTCTTAGCTCAAAACAGCAAACACTTACAGATCAAGGGTCTTTTTAAGAGGGAGGAAACGATTAACCTGGTTACAGATGAGAACCAAACCAAAATAATAAATACATCATTTCCGTGACTCCCAACTAGACATCCCAACTAGACAAACTTAAGAAAGTGGGACAGTGGAAAGAATGATTAACTGGAGTAAACACAGTGATGTTATTTAACACTTAATAAACTACAGGACGAAATGACCGAAGAGTCGGGTTTCACCTGCTGCTCTCCTGCGGGCTGTGCCCTGAGCGCGGCCGCAGGCCTGGCGGGGCGTGGGCGGCGGCCAGGCTCCCACTGTGCAGAGAGATGCTCACTACGTCACAGCTTCACGTGGGTGGGGACTCATTTTAAAAAGTTTTTTTAAACGCTTTTTATTTATATTGCCAAGTTCTTGTGTTTGTTTTCCAGTGATCTCTGTTGGAGAATATAAATCTGTGGTTCAAGGAGTGTTTGCTGCACAGTCTTGTATAAACAATTGGGGATTCTATTTCAAATTACAGGCTGGGGCCACAGGCCCAACTGCTGTGTTTTCTAGCTCTTGTCTTCCTGGTTAGTGGGATTGGGTGTCTGGCTGAGAAAGGAGACACAACACTTCTGTGTTTAAATATAATTTTAATTTGGTTCAGGGCAATGATTTTTAAAGCTTTTGGATTTGTAACACACTCAATTTCATTTACACTTCTTATGTTCCCTCCCTTGCATCTCTAAAAAGGATGAGGAGGAGGATGTGAAGACCCAGGGAGCACCCTTGGATCCTGAACTAGAGCTTTAGAACATGTGGGTTCCCTGCTGCTCTTGTAACACGTAACACCATGAACTGGGCTCCCGTAGCAGAGCTCGCTTGGGGGCGGGGCAAAAGGGAACTTCAGTTCATCCCTAACTAGTGCCTTTGGCTTCCTTCTCTTCTGCCAAGACAATGCATGTGATGGGAGATCAAACAGGGACATGAGAGTTCACCCAAGGATGCAGGGGCGTTGGGAGAACACCCCGCCCCTGAGTGCCAGGGTCTCTGGGCAGGAGAGTAGGGTTCTGGGAAGAGCACAGGCCTGCTTTGAGGTCACCCCCTCTGTGAGTGGGGACCCTGCCAGCTGCAGCCAGCACAGTGCCTTGCCTGGTCCAAGTGGTTATCCCACCCCCTCCCAGGAGAATGTGAGGGTTTCCCCTGAGAGAACGTACAGTTTACAGGTACATCTCCAGAGAAAGGGAGAGAGGAACGCCTTAGCTTTCCAGTGTGAAAGGAAAGGGAGTTTATAGCTAAATCTGGGGAGAAGAGCAGATCTTACATGAAATTCTAAAAGGAATTTACTACGGGAATGACATTTGAGCACCTGAAAAAAAGAGCGTTAAAATTGCAAATTACAACTACATGGTCTTGCTATTTCGCAGATATTTTCCCCCCAAATGAGTGAAATGAAATTCAAAAAAAAAAAAAATTGACAGTGTTAGTTGCCAATGAAAAAATTCAAGCTTTCAAGTGAAAATTAGAACTTTGGACAACTTGTGTCCTCTACCATGGGCTTAACACTTTCCACCACTTAACTAATAGTCCCCTCTTTTCCAATTACATATCTGTATGAGGATGGATTTTCTGTTTATTTCAACCAAGCTATATCTACTTGAGTGTAGGAGCAGATACTAGAATTCAGCTGCCTTCTACTAAGCCAGACATTACAAAGATTTGCAAAAATGTGAGACAATGTCACTCTTCTCATCACTGAATTTCTATTTTTTACAAAAATGTTGTTTATGCAAACAATGGGTTTATTGTTAAAATAAGAATTGATAAGAAATGTTGAAAACCTCTCCGTTTTAATTTGTTATCACTAATCAGATATAATCCACATGAACAAAAGCTATTCGGGGCCCCCAATAATTTGGAGCATAGAGAGATCCCGAGACCAAAACCATTTGAGAACATCGATGTAAACAGCGCACACCTACACCGTCTATCCGTGCGTCAGAACATGTATGTATAATGCATGCAACGTGCGTTTTTAAGTGTACACAAAAAGAGAAATTCGAAGATGAGAGACGCACTGCAGTGGTTCTGACGTCTTTCCGCACTCCCAGGGCCAGACCACCGGGCCAGATAATCAGCATGAGACTGCACAGCCCATCAGCCTGAAATGTTAATTCAGGAGAAAACCAAGGGCTCCAGCACTTGAGGGGAGGAACGCGGCCGAAGTGCTGCTGACGACGTTTTTAGTCACTGGCCCGGTGGTTCCCCAGACAAAGCCTGATGACGCGCACACGACGCGCAGAGTGCGGCAGGAGAGCTGGGCGCAGCAGACAGACTCAGCAGCTTTGGGGAAAATATGCCTGACATTTAAAAAACAAAACAAAAAAACAAGGCCTGACAAAGGAACGCAAAGTGTGTGCCTGGGGTTAAGGCTCTGAAAGACTGATTTCCCCTCTTTGATGGGAAGGCACCCAGGGACTGTGAGCTGAAGCTCTTCTCAGCTACTTTGATTCTGCAAAGGGTCTCACTCTGGAACCTAACCTAACCTGTGTGTGCAGAGCGGAGCCTGTTGGATGCCAGCCTGCCTCTGTGCGTGCGCCCTGGGTGAAGCCCTACATGGGCAGTCACACCAGCCCCAGAACGGCTTTGGGAGTTGGATACGCTTCCACCACAAGCTGGTGGCATCTCTGAGCGGTGGCTTTGCTGCTCCAGTTCAAGGGAGCAGTGCTGCGGCCTCCCAGATGCTCCATGCCCGGGAGGCATCCAGACCTGCGGTGGGTGTCCCCTGCCTTCAGGTTGACCAGTTCTTTGTGCAGATGCGCTAAGACTCCCCCTTAAGAAGACTGGTCTTACAGGCTTCAGAGCCAGCGTGTCCTTTCAAAATGGCCACGGCTGTGCAGGAAGGAGTTGATTTTTTCCGAAGTCTACGTCTCTGAAGGCAGCTGTCTTTTCACGTCCTCTGCTGGGGGGCCACCTTGCTATCACCGTGCAAGCACTGAGAACATCAGCTCTCGTGTCCCACTGCACTTTCCTCTGCCTTAGTCAGATCCTCTTCCGCTTTTCTATAATAAGTCAGCATCCTCAGCACCACCGCTGCTGCTTACTTGTAATTGTCTGGTCAATCCTAGCATTTCAGTATGATAGACGCAAGCAGACATGAGATGGGACGAGGAACAGTAACTGGGCACCAAAGGAAATTAGGGTCCATTGCTCAGCTTGACCCCAGGAGTGGGTGGGCAGTCGAGTTAGCCATAAGAAAGGGAAAGATGTGGTTTAGAAGCAGAACAGGGTACGGGACTCCTTTCTCTCACTCTGCTGGGTGCTGGGTGACCTCGGGCCGCTGTTTTGCCTACCTGAGCCTTCATGTCTTTCTGTCACCTGGATGCAACGCAGCTGCCTGGTCCAAACTGCTGCGCGTTTGGGCACCCAGCCCTGCTGCACCCCCACCTCCGTCCTCCTCAGAGCGCTTTTGCTCAGGCTTTAAGGCTCATTTTTATGCTGGAGTGCATCTAGAATTACCACATATAAATAGTCCAACATTTGGAGTCTGAGTGTGACAGTAAAGTATGCGGAGCTCCTAGATTGACGTCATGGGTACCCAGCCCCCCACCCCACCCAGCACACGCCATGAAAGGAATCTCTGTCCGTCCTAACTTCCTGAGTATTGTCTGGGAGGTGGGCCCAGCTTAATTTGAATTTGGGTGAAATAATGTTGGATACATTTTACTCGGTGCAAGCATGCATCGTTTCCAGTTGTTCTCATATTTGTGTTTTCTCTTTTCAGGGACCAGCCTCTTCTGGACCCCACTCTGGAATATGTGAAGGTAGGAAACCAGCATTTCACATGTAATCAGGAACCTGTGTAATGGATCTCCCATTTTTAACACAGTGTTGCCAGGTGATGCTGTGGTCTGGCTTGCAAAGGAAGCTGGTCAAACTGAACCAACCAGGAGGTAATTTGACTGCTTTTGAGAGAGCCTTAACCTCACCCCAATGTAGGTCGGCAGCCTTTTCCCCCCCTCTGAGACTCCTAGGGCCAGATGTGCTTTGAAATTCAGAATTTTTAAGGAAATGTAATATGGTACATATATGTGTACATAAAACACTCCCAAAGGGATCTAGGTGCAGCACCTCATAATCAAACTCACTATTTCAGCAGTGAAATGCAAGAATGTTCGCCCGAAATGGGACAAATAGACAACAAATGGTTTTATGTAGTTGGGTCATGTTTTGCCACCAAATGAGGTCAGGTTTCTTTGGCAGCCAAATGAGTTATTTTAAAAATTCCAATTCTCAGCGGTTTTTGGATTTTGAATGATAGAGAAGGAGTGGTGGACCTCTGTTCACCTTCAGTGTGGGACTGAAGGCACCCTGAGGGTTTCTGAGTTCTTCTCAGCGGCTGCTCCAGCCGTGAGCTGCGGTAACACCTTACTTTGCAGCAGGGCTGGCACTCGGTGCTTCTGCCTGGTCAGTGCTTGGAAACTGTTTTCCTTCTGAGCAAAAAGGAAAGACGCTTCTCACGTCTTCCCTCTGTGCCCCACGCCACATTTCGAGCGTGTGTGTTTGCTTTATTTTATTTTTGAAAACTGTAATTAAAGAGAATTCTGATTTGTCACACCTAGTTTCTTCATTTACAACATCACATATTATTAGTTTCTTTCTTATAAAATTAAAGTTAGTCTTTAAAATTATAATATGAAGAAGAAGATGGACAATTTTGTAAAAGAAACTAGCAGCTGTCAGGAGTTGCTTGGTTATAAGTCACAGAAACCCATTTCACCCACGTTAAGCGAAATAGAAACATTTAAGGGAGGTTATGGGAGCCTAGCACAGGGCGTGCAACGAATGAGAGTAATTTTTCAAAACCGTGGCATGAGTTAGGGCTTCAGGGGCTTGCCTCTGAGGAGCCGCCGGCGTGGTCGTTATTCCAAGGGCAGCATCCCGTTTTCGGAGTGTTTAGGCCGGTTGCTCTCTGTGTGCCTGTGCCCGCCCTGGGGTACTGGCATGTCTTCCCGTTAGACCAGAGGATGGAAGGTACAGAAGGGAACTCTAATGGGACCTCTCGGTCACTCGAGGCAGTCACCATAAAGTTTGCTGGAGATGGGGATGGTTTTCCTCTCTCTCATTCCCAGGCTACGCCTGAGCTACAGTCTGCGCAGCCAGCGCATAACCCTAAAGCGGCAGGGCCGCCACGTCAGAACCTGGGCAGGGCTTGGTAAGCCATGGGTCTGCATCCCTCCTGGAGGCCTCACTCTGCTGTTGGGCAGGTTGTGCTCTGCACAGCATTAGGGGACACTGTTCCCACGGACTGTGGTTTGACTGGACCACAGCATGGGAAATGTGCCCTAGGATTATGCGGTGTGCAAATCACAGCAGCCCTGTAAAATCCCCCCCACCATGCTTCAGAAACTGGCTGTCTCCCATGGCAGGCACCCTCGCTCTGCTCAGCAAGCACAGCCCCCCTTGCTTCAATAACTCAGCTTTTTCTTTTACAAAAGTCCAAACCTTTTAAGATAATACAGTGATGAATTCCAAAGCTGAACATGGACTTGTGGAGTGGGCTGTTTCAGTATTATCTAAGCTCTTGCCTCTCACTGGTGAATATCGGTCTTTGTGACTGGAAGCATGTTGGCCAAGGAGCTCTTGGGCGTGCCAGGGGCCCTGTCTCACGGGGCTCTCCCTCCTCCCAGCAGCCGGATGTGATGGAATGTCTCTTGGTGGCTCCCAGGTACCCTCCTTTTCAAGGGCTTGCTGAGGTGTTCCGAAGGTTGGTCTCCGCTCCTCTGTCTGAATCAGGCTGGATAAATGAAGTCTCTCTGTCCCTCCTGGATCCGTCACAGGTTTCTTACCTTTTGCGTTTGCCCTTGGTTTTGAGGGATGGCTTGGGGATTTGTTGGGGGAATGGGAGGCCTTTGACCCCAAGGTCTGAGTGGCTCTCTCTGTCCATCTTCCTGGGCCAGCACAGGCCCATCAGACCCTTTCTCAGACTCAGTTGCCCCTCCAACCTGGCCGATGGGAGTCTGTGCCGCCGCAGCCTTGCAAATCCGTGCTCGCAGGAGCCTGGTGACTGCAGGGGGCTGAAGGTGATGGAGCGAGGCGAGAGACTCGTGGATAAAGTAGGATTCAGTTCGGCCTTCCTGACTTCGATCTGTTTCCTCCCTACAATCCCCTTGTGCGCACCACGCCTCTTGGGCATGGAAAGAAATAGAGATTCTATGTAAAATATGTTACATCATGTAGGACCCCCCTGGCAGAGTCAGATTCATCAGCCTAATGAACAAAAGTCAAGAGACCAAACTTTTAGGGACTCATTGTGATCTCAGAACGGTGGGTGGTCGCTGAGTCTCGTCCCCACAGTGGAAGCACCCGGGTGTGGCCAACCTACTGCCATTCTCATCCCGTTGGGAGCTCTGGCCCCAGGTTTCTCTCCATGTGTCTTCAGATGCCTCTCTTCTTTCCACTGGAGACTTGCTACCCATCGTCACCTGGCTTTGCCAGTGCCCAAAGAGAGAAATCTCTTTGAGAGCAGTCGGGGACCGCCTTGCACCCTTGGGCCTGGGGGAGAGGAGGCTCTGACACTGAAGCATAAGCAGTCGGGTGAGGGGCTGCAGGTCACAGCAGGAGAGCGAGGGGCAGAGAATGAATGCAAAACCCTGTCCTGTCCAGTCTGCACTCTGCGTCCCCCTGGCACTCTGCACACTTTGTGCTGCAGCACAAAATGCGGTGTGAAAGGACCCGTCCTCGGTTGCTAGGCTACCGGTAGCTCCTCTGTGTGTGTGGAATGGAGGGGACTGTGCAGGCTGGTCAGCCCCGGGGCTGTTTTCTGGTTCTTTCACCTCGGCAGGCAGGGGGGCCATGGGCTCCTCCCCTGCTGGGGCCTCAAGAGCACCTAGACCCTCCCCTTGAATGCCGTGATTGGATGTGATAAGAAAATTAGGGCAGGTCCACGGAGCTGGTGATGCAGGGATCTCATTCTCCACTGCTTCTCTTTAATGCTGGCCATTGGAAAGGGGAGTTTCGTTTGTCTTTTTCCCTTTTTTCTACTTTTTTCTTGTTTTCCTAGCCCTCTCCTCTCCCCACATTTTTTCCCTCACAGCAACTGAAAACAGGATCATCTTGAAAGCCGGATTGTAACTGCTTTGTATAATCATGAGGTCTCTCTCTGTAACCTAATGCAATAGATTCTCTTTTGCTGTGTCTGAAAGAAACCACTCCTTCCTTCCCGGATGGAGAGCAGAAATGCCACAGCGGCTCCACCTTCCTCCTGCTCCTTAGTTGTTCCTGACTTGAGTTAGTGGTGTGCAGCCCTGGAATTTTCCTCTGCGTACCTAGCATACCTTACCCTAGATAAACCCAACCTTTTTTTTTTTTTTAGTGGAGGAAATAGCTCTAGGCAGAATTGTGTAGTAGAGTTTACCTCCTGGGCTGCTTTCCCTGCTCAGTGCCCCCCATTTGGTTTTTGCCACATTTTCCCCCCATGAAATTTTGACTAAATTATTGTTCTAAAATGTGAATAAATGGCAATATTCTCCAGTAGGACAATCCCAGGTTAACCCTGCCCCGACCCCCCAAGAATCCCCAGGAGGGGAGCGGCGTGACCTCAGGCTGACCACCTTCTCTCTGTAAGTTCCGTCTTTTCCACAACCAGAAGCCTGGGGTCAGCCAATGTCCCTACTAGTTTAACATTTTTAGGCTCCTCTCTGCCTGTGATAGGCTGGAGGGAAAGGGTTTTTTTAGCAAATGGGAAGGGGTTTTCTATTACTCTGTCACTCCTGGTCATAAAATTGCCATATTGAGAGGAACAAGAATGGCATTTCATGTTGAGTCTCAGACACTAAGACCAAAGACCCGACAGGTCGTTGCCCGCCCATCACATCACCTCAGAAGACTGGCGACTGGCCCCCACCCTCCTACAATTGCCGTTGTGGTCGCCCAGCTTTTGCTTTGTGACCCTCCTAGAGCCTCGGAAAGTACTTCCTCTGTTCCCTCTGTCGTCTTCCTGGGCTCCTTCTTTAAGCTTCAGGAATTTCCCTCCCACTCCACCCCACACTAAATGTTATGAGTTTATGCTATTTCCTATCTCTTTCCCCTTTATACCTATCTTCCTTTTAGCCTGAAGATCCTAATTCCCTTCTAGCTTCTTCATACACAAGACTTAGTCATTTTAATAAAGAGTCTCTTTTCTGGGAGTGGTTTAAAAGTATATGTTTTGGGGGAGGAGGTGATTAACTAGGGCAGAGCTGGGTGATTATTCTTTTAGAAGAAATGTTTATTATAGATTTTTCATTGTGAAGTAAGTTGTCCTTAAGAAAGATAAAACGGTGGGTGGAGGGATGAGGAGAAAATGCAGACAACTGTAATTGAGTAACAGTTAAAAAAAAGATTCCATATTCAAGTGAAAAAAAAAAAAAGATAAACGGGAAAATGTAGCTGAAGTAGAAGGGGAAACTGGAATGACTGTTCTTTCACATTAGCCGAGATGTAGGCCAGCCCATGTCCGTCCAGGGCTGTGGGCTAAGCCGCTCTCCAGGGGACTACAGTCCGCAAGTGTGAGGCAGAACTCGGCCTTTGTTCCCGGCTGGCTTCCTGGGGAACCAATATCCCTCCTATTGTAGTCCACC
Source organism: Desmodus rotundus (assembly GCF_022682495.2). Lineage (NCBI taxonomy): Eukaryota > Metazoa > Chordata > Mammalia > Chiroptera > Phyllostomidae > Desmodus > Desmodus rotundus. The sequence continues at coordinate 68,948,643 of NC_071389.1, read as the reverse complement.
CTGGTGAATTCTTGCGAGAACCACTTGAGTGCCTTTATAAAGTGATTTGCAGTTTCTGAGCTCCTTTTCAGGTCTGGAGAAGGGACAGGACGGGCACCATTCTCCCTAGTGGGGACCAGCGCCCTTCCATATCCCCTTCCTGCAGAGGGGGCACAAGCAGCTCAGGCATCTAGAGCCACTCAGAAATGAGTGCTTTATGGGGTTAACACGTCGCAAATATTCTTTCCAAGAGGCTCTTACAGACATCACAGACTGCCTAAGGCTCAGATCTCAGCACGGCCTTTCCTGCTGTTGGCTGGAGCTGCATTAGGTCACCAGCAGATTAAAAGAGGAGTAATTATGCGAATTCCAGCGCCAAGAATAAGTGCCCTGGTTGTGGGAGACCTGGGGGGGGGGGGCAGCATGACTTCAGCTCCCCCTTTGTGCTCAAGATGGCCGCAGCCATGGTCATGGTTAAATAGCTGTCTTTGAGGAAAGTCTTTTCTTCCAACAGGCTGGTCTGCTCTGAATTAGCCAGCTAACAAAGCCGTGAAAGGGACTTACAAAAACAATGGCATGCTGTACATTCCGTGAGATTCTAACAAGTTATATGAACCAAATAATGGCCCGATTGGCTGGCTCTGCAGGTTTTTGCCTGAGTGTGCACATCCACAGAGCCAGCACCGTCCCCCGTGGGACCAGGTCCAACTCAGCCAGTGGCGAATGTGAAACAGCCCGGCTCCCTCTCGGGCTCGCCTGCAGAGGAACGAACTTCAGCTTCTCCCACTCCACCCCAGAAACATTCCCTGCAAATATTCTTGGGCAGTTTAACGTCACTAGTTATTGGAAGCTGCTGAGGCAGGGCGGGAAGACAAGAGTAGGAGGGATGGAGGATATTCCCTCATTCCCTCAGTGGGATCCTGTCTTACGAGTCTGTGAAAAGGTGGCCACTTACAAAAAATAAAACCTTGTCATGAAAACATGCACCCATTTAAAAATCTGTACGTGAGTGTTTATGGTTACATTATTTATAATTGACAAAAACTGGAGACAACTCCAGTGCCCTTCAGCGGGCGAGTGGGTGACCTGCAGCATGCCCATACCGTGGCATGCCATTCAGCCACAGACAGGAGTGGACTGTTGGATGCATATAAACACAGTAACAGAAAACAGATAAGTGATTATAAAAAACAGGTGAGGAGAGAGGGCGGCTGCGAAAGGGAGTGGCGCCTCCTTTTGGAGGGGTGATAGAAATACTTTGATTGTGGTGGTTTCAAAAGCTCATAGTACTGTGCTTAAAAGGGTAACTCTTATTGCCTGCAAATTATACCTCAGTGAGACTGACTTTTTTAAAGCAAGCTAAAGCCTTCTATTTTCGCTCTTAAGTGTTGCCAAATTTCTGATTTTCAGATGGGCCACATCAGACTGCTGATCAGACAGAGAAAGTGCTGAGCTTGTGGGTCTTTTACTGCGTTGGTTCTTTCAGTAGAGTTCTGAGCGTGGACCATGTGTTAGTAATTTCTCAGTGAAGTCAGGTGGGTGGAGGAAGGTATATCGAGAGCTTAACCTAAGGAGTGGCAGTGGGAACGGAAGGCCAGGGCCGGTGCTGGAGGCCTTTCAGAGATAGAATTAAGAGCCAATTTATTAGGTGAGTTGACAGTTCCTGTTGGGACCTAAATGCAGGAGGTGAGGGAGAGGAAGCCAGGGTCAATTCCAGAGTTCACACAAGTGCCTGGCTTCTTGCCAGAAGCCAGTAAACTATTCCAGGGGAGGAAAGATTTCCAGTTGGAGGCCTTATTACCACGACGTCACTGAGTTAGTTCACGAGCATTTGGGTGCGTCTTTAGACTGGGGGCGGGGGATTCGGCTAACTACAGCCCATGACCCAAGCTGGCCTGCCAGCCGCTACTGTATGGCTCTCAAGCTGAAAATTGATTTTATATTTTTAAATGTTTTTTAAAAAATCAAAAGAAGGTTGTGAAAATTATAAAATTCAAATTTCAGTGGGAGTATAAAGTTTGACCGAAACGCAGCGACATCCACCCCATTGCACGTGGCCCCTGTGAAGGCGGAGTGGAGTGGCTACAACCGAACGGATGGCAAAGCCTGGAATATTTACTCTCTGGCCCTTTGCAGGAAGGGTTTGCTGCCCCCTGCGCTAGACTGGATGCACATACACTGTCCCTCTTTTGCCTCCCAGTAATGTGTCGTGGGCTTTCGACAGAAATTCCATGTTTTCATGCCCCCACTTGCGTGACGCAGCCTTGCATCATCGACATCACTCTCACCGTGCCCACGATCCAGCAGTGAGTCCTCACGCCAGCTCTGTCGCCTCCCACAGTGAGAGACAATGCTGTGCGCACGGCTCTATTTGGACGCAGTGCGCCTGTCCTCTCCCCACTGGGCCCACCACAGCCAGCATCTGCAGCTCCCTGGTTGAACGGGTGCTTGAATCCTGGCTGTTCTTGCCGAGGGCTTGCCTGGCTAACTCCTCAGGCCAGATACTGCTCTGCCTGTGCCTGAAAGAGTTTTCTCTGTGTCCCAAGTCAGATGTGAATTCTCCCAGGGCCTCTGGAAATTGACGGTTGGAATCAAGGTCAAGCCCTGAGCTGCCCTCTGGAGGTGCTCGAAGGAGCCTGCTTCCAGCCTGTGAGTGGAGCGAGGCCAGACTCACATTCGTGTTCTGTGCTGCAGCCTTCCTCCTTGGCTGAAGGAAGGGGCTTTTCTGAAGTCCCAAACAGTGCGCAAGGTGGTGAAGAGACTGGAAAACGAACATGCAAGCAGGAACTGAAGCTGTGTCAGGGGTGGTTCCACCCCAGACTGGGCTTTCTAATTGGACTTCAGAATCTGTCTGCCTCTGACCTTAGTCACTATACTCCTTTGTGTCGGCTTTTCCTACTGCCCCTGCTCCTGGCCTTGGAAGGTCCTTTTGAGGTAGAACAGCTGAGTGGTTTGAAGTGGGTGCTAAGATGTTCTTGTGGGTTGAATTATGTCTCCCAAAATAAGATATGTGAAGTCCTAACTTCCAGTACTTTTGAATGTGGCCTTATGTGGAAGTTAGGTCTTTGCAGATATCAAATTAAGATGAGGTCGTACTGGACTAGGGTGGGCCCTAATCCAGTGACCAGTGTCCTTATAAGAAGAGAGGAATTGAGACACAGACACGGACACACAGGGACAGTGCCATGTGACCACAGAGGCAGAGAGACTGGGCTTGATGCACAGGCCAGCGAACACCGAAGGTGGCCCGTGACCCCCACAAGCTGGGGGAGCCAAGAAGGATCCTCCTCAGAGCCTGCAGACAGAGCGTGGCCCTGCCGACACCATGGTTTTGGACTCTTAATTTTAGAACTATGAGAGAATAAATTTCTATTTTAAAGCCACCAAGTTTGTGGTAATTCATTACAGCATCCCTAGGAAACTAGTGAGATGCAAAGTCCCATCTTAACCATTTCTTGGTTGTGTGACTTTGAGCAAGTGTCTGGAATTCCCTGGAACTCAGTTTCCTCAACAGTGAGCGGGAGAATGTAGGAATCAGATGGGTGAATACACGGAACGTCATTAGCGTGGTGCCTGACAGGTAGCTAGTACTCAGTAACTACTAGTTTAGTAACTGTCACTCTGCTTCTCGGTGTGGCTGGTCCGTCTTGACTCAGATTTCACAGCCTCAGAAAGATCTTCCTGCCCCCTGCTCAAGGCAGCCTGCCTAGTCTCTTTCTCTGTGGGTTAGCCACACAGCCCTTGTCCCAATTGCTGTTTGTTTACTTACTCAAACCCTAACTTCTCATTGGAATGTGAGTGCTGAATGCAAGGACCTTCTCTTGTCCTCTTAAGAAACAGAGAGTGCGGCAAAAGTAGGTTTACGTTGTTGGTATGGACAAGAATACAATAATTCATAAATGATAATACAAGAATAAACTCTGTGTTTCCTGTACTTACATCCGTAAACCTACTTTTGCCCCACCCCGTATTTATTAACTGACAGGCTGCCTGGTGACCACATACAACCAGATTCAAAGGGCATTTAAACTGAGAGAAGAGGAAGTGAGCTTCCTCCAAAGATCTTAAGGTTTCCCAAAGCAAGTAACACTTATATTTCCAAAAAGTTTTCCAGAAATTCTTCCATGACTTTATTTCGTGGCGGCAAAAATGCCCCTCACCTAACCTCAGTCTACCTTCTCTTACCAATCTGGTATCGAACAAAAGCTGTGAGGCCACTGTTGGCACCTTAAATATTCACACGTTTAGGCAGAGATGTGCTCTCTAAAAAGTGTAGTTACGGCAGCCTCTATGGCTCAGACCCTTCAATTCCTCGGATCTTCTTTTAAATTGAACTTATTGGGGTGACACTGGTTGATAAAACCATACAGGTTTCAAGCGTCCAACTCTGTAACGCAGCACCTGCACACTGCATTGTGCACTCGCCACCCAAAGTCCAGTCTCCTTCCACCGCCTTCGATCCTGCCCTTTGCCCTCTTCCCCCTCCCCCCTCCCCTTTTCCCTCAGGTAATCTCCGCCCTGTTGCCTGCGTGTCTGTTTCAGTTTTTTTTTAATCCCTTCACCTTTTCACCTAGCCCCCTAACCCCCCTCCCCTCTGACAGCTGTCAGTCTGCTCTATGTATCTATAATTAATTCTGTTTCTATTTTGTGTATTAGTTTACTTTGTTCATTGCATTACACATATAAGAGAAATCATATGGTATTTGTCTTTCTCTGACTGGCCTGTTTCACTTAGCATAATATTCTCCAGTTTCATCCATACTGTATAAAGGGTAAAATTCCTTTTTTTTTTTTTTTTTTTACAGCTGAGCAGTATTCCATTGTGTAAATGTACCACAGCTTTTTTATTCACTCATCTACTGATGGGCACTTGAGCTACTTCCAAATCGTGGCTATGGTAAATAATGCTGCAATGAACATAGGGGTGCAGATCTTACGGGGTCCCAGTAATTCTTCAGTCTCCAGGCTTTTTAGCATCGGAAGCATTTGCTGGTAAGCTCTGCCCTCTAGTGGTCATCAAATGTCACAACAGTGCAGTGTTTACAATTCAGTTTCTAAATATTCTGGGAGCTTTTAACATTAAATGTATAATAACAGCATTATATTTATAACTTCAGAACTAAGGGCTGTGTTTAAAGTGTACAAAAAGGCAAGTGGTTTTTATATACTTCGTATAAGACAGATTAAAATTTTCAAGGCTAACATTTTTGGACAAAAAGGTTTAAGATGCTGTGATACGATACGCAGATTTTGTAGGGGGTTGGTGTTGATTTGAAGTTTTACCTGTGGTAAACAAGAAGTTTCCTTTGAAAAATTTTATTTGAATTGTGATTTGACAACTGAAAAAAAATGGTAGCGTGACAGGAAGGAAGCTGATAACTGGGTGAGGACATCATCAGCATGCTAGAGCTTCACAGGGAAGGCCCCGTGCCGTGCAGCGCTGCGCCCAGGCCGTTCGGGCGGGACAGCCGCAGGAGAAGCCCTGCAGGAGGAGTAGGAGAGCCCTGCTCTCGTATTTCCTGACTGGAGGGACAGAGAGGACATGAGGAAGCTTCAGGGAGCTTGGGAGATCTGAGACTGTCAAACTGTTAGGAGACCAAGAAGGCTGAGTTGGCGAACAATTGTATTGATTGATTGATTAAAAAAAAATAATGTATAACTACATATTGCTTTGCAACTTGCTTTTTTTCATTGGACTTCATGTTAAATAAATAGGTCTACCTTTCTTTTGAATGGCTATCCAGTATTACATTGTATAAGATACAATTATCTTTAACCAATTCCCTACTGATATATGGGTTCTTCTTAATGTTTTCTTATCAAAAACAGTTTTGCAGTTATTTAACAAATATAGTCACGCTTGTTTTATATGTCATAGTAATTTAACAAATATTGATTGAGTATCTGCCACCTGCTGGTCACTGTTCTAGGAGCTGAGGGTACAGTGGTGGACAAAACAAAGTCCCTGCCTCTGTGGATCTTATATTTTGAGGTGGAGGAGTGCGAAGATAAGGGAGATGATCAAGTAAGCCACGTTGGGCAGTGATGAGTGCTAAGCAGGAGAGATCCACCAGGGAAGGGAACTACAAAGTGTTGGGGTAAGGGAGCATTAAATTTTTAATAGGGTGGCAGGCAAGGCCTCACGGAAAAGGTGACTTCTGAGTGGAGGGGCAAGTCGAGTGTGTTGTCTAAAGAGAAAAGGACAGAGCAAGGCCACGGAACTAGAGTTCACCTCTTCCACGGAGGAACAACTTTGAGGCCAGAGGGGCTGGAGCTGGTGACCTTGAGCAAGGGTGGTGGAAGCTGATCTAGGAGCGTGGGGAACGGGATGAGCCAGACTGCAAGGGGCATCTGTGTCTGAGTAAGGACGTTGACCTACAGAGGGAGATGGGGCGCGGTCTCAGGATCACTTTGGAGTCGGAGCTGCTAGCTGCCGGCTGGGCACAGGGAGAGCCAGGGGCGGCCATTGTGACTGTCCAGATAAGATGATAGTTGCGACCTGTACTAGCAGACAGGCGGTGAAGAAAGGGGATTCAGGATATATAATACGATGGCAGAGCCATCAGGATTTCCTGGTGGGCAGGTTGCGGGGTGGGAGCAGAGGAGTGAAGCGCTGCGCTGGAAAGACGGCGTGGCCTTCGACACAGATGCCGTGGTGTGCACTTACGTGGGAACGTCCGTAGGGTAAAACACTACGGTGGAATGACTGAGTGTGGGGTAGTAGGTCAAAGTTTGCTTCCTGGCAGCTATGGAGTTTTTATTTTGTTCTTCACATTTCTCTCAGTTTCCATATTTTCTCTAATAAGCATCAGTGCTTTTATGATAGTTACTTATAAAAATAAAAACACCTCCTTATTTAAATATCATAGTCTGCTCTATAGGTGACGCTAAGAACTATAGCTCAATCAAGATTATGTAAAACAAGTAGCTTAGATGTATTAGAGCAGATGTTCTCGATCTCTTTGCTCTCAGATCCCTTTTCACTCTTAAAAATCATTAAGGGCCTCAAAAGAGCTTTTGTTATGTGAGTTTTGGTTATTGGTTTATTTATTAGAACTTAAAATATGGGAATTTTAATATTTAGTTCCTCCTAATAATAAACCCATTGTGTGACTATAAATAACAATTTTTATGAAAAATAATAATTTTCCAAGACAAAATTTAGCAAGGAGAACGGCATTGTTTTAGATGTTTGCAGATCTCTGCAGTATCTGGTCTAAAGGAATGCAGCTCAATTCTCCAATCTGCCTTCAATCTGTTTGAGGAAAAGCTGGCTTTGCGCAGATATGCAGATTAAGAAGGGAAGAATATTTTTATATTAAGGTGTAATTGGCATAACATGATGTTAGTTTCAGGTGTAAAGTGTGACGATTCAATATTTGTATATATTTCAAATGATCACCACAATAAGTCCAGTTAACATCCGTCACCATACATAGTTAAAAAAAATTTTTTTTCTTGTAATAAGAACTTTCAAGCCCCACTCTCCTCGCTACCTTCAAATATACAGTGCAGCGATATTAACTATAGTCAGCGTGCTGAAAACTACATTCCCGTGACTTATTCATTTCTAACTGCAAATTTGTACCTTTTGATCCCCCTCACCCATTCCACCTTTCCCCTTACCCCCCCGGGAGGAATACTTTAATAGACTTTTCAGATGATTAAACATATAACTTCTTTGAGGTCATGCTAAAAAGTTGTAGTATTATAAAAGTTAATTGCAATATGGAATCTGAAACCACATCAATGAACTTGGTTTTTTCTTACTCTGTTGCCTTAAAAATCCATTAGTCCATCTGGCAATTTCAATGGATCTTTTCACCCATGTGTGATTTTGTACCATTATGCATTAATCATTTGAAAAATATTGGTCCACTGAGTTACTCAGACCTTTCAAATGTAACATATTTCACTCTACAAAATCAAAGACTCACATTCGCTACTATCCCTACACATCAGAAAAATCATTAAAGTGTTGGGAAGCTGTCAAACTCATGGCGGTGAACACAAGTTTCCCCAAATTTAATTTCCAGTTGAAAGCTCAAGTTTATCATTGGCAACAAATACTGTCAGTTGTTTTCCTTGAAGTGACAAGCTCGCTTTGTTCATTCTGTGGCAAATGCATGCCAAATAAATACCCATGTCTGAGCGACCATAGTTCCTCAGACATTCTTTGAGGTGAAAATGGCGCTCATGAAAAAGCAGCTAGTTGAGCTCCCAATTCAGTTGCGCATTTCCTTTCCCTGGAGACAACCTGTGCTTGGGGATGCAGGAGGAGTGCTGTGTGTGCTTCCTGTCTCTCACACAGAATAGTAATGAGACGTAATAAAGTGAGTAATTCTTACTGCCTCCCCAAGGACTTAGGTACAGTTGGCAATTTTTTAAAGAAATATATATTTAATTTTTTTAATATTTAAAAATAAATTTTTGCCCTGGCTGGTGTGGCTCGGTGGATTGAGAGCTGTCCTGTGAACAGAAAGGTTGCTGGTTCAATTCCCAGTCAGGGCACATGCCTGGGTTGCGGGCCAGGTTCCCAGTTGGGGGTGTGTGAGAGGCAACCAATCGATGTTTCTCTCACATATCAATGTTTCTAGCCCTCTCTTTCTGTCTCCAATTCTCTCTAAAAAATAATAATAAACAAAATTATTGTTTTAATTTAAAAAAATATGGTGGTCAAGAAATGCAATGACTACTTACCCAGTTTGCTGCCTCTCCCTTGCCTGGTGCTAAGATCCCAGCAGTTTTACCCATCATTGCTTTTTCCCCATCAGGGTAAATGTCAGCCCAGTGGAACGGGCAAAGAATGTCTCTGTAGTGTTACAAATACTGCTCTGACCCCAGGGACTCTCTGGAAGGCCCCGGGGCCACCGGCCACACTTGGAGCGCCGTGTCCTGGAGGCTCTCCGGCTCTGTGACAGATGTTAGGAAGCTGCAGAAACACTTAGAACACAAATCACTGTCTCCTGTTTACCTAAGTCTATATATTTTCCTCTAGCTAAGTATTCTTTTAAACCAGCTTCTCAACCATTGCATTTACATCTAAAGATACTGCTTATTAATAGAAAAGAGACCATCGATTTTCATTTAAAAACAAGAAAAACTTGAGACTCTAGCCTGGAAATAAGAGATCTCTGTGGCGGGCCTGGTCTTTGCAATTGAGTGGCTTGTGAAGCCCCAATAAATACTGTTTTGTACGGTCAGGTCGGTTTTACGGCTCACTATGTGCCGTAAAGAGCTGGGCCTGAAGCAGTTGCTGTTCTGCTCTAATTTCCTCCTATTAAAACCATGAAAACCCCAGGCTTGGTGAGGCCAAGGACTGGTTTATGGCGCAGAGGCTCAGCTTGGGTGGGAAAGTGCAGTCGAGGGATGCATCTACTCGGGCAGGCGGAGAATGAATGCTCGCCTGATCCTTAAGCTTGAGCATTAATTGCCGCCTCATTTGCCCATTTGCGCTCCCAGCGTGGATTAGCTGGCTGGGCTCCATGTGTCCTTTATGTCAGTGAGGATAAGGATGTGTCAGACTTTGGGAATGAAAACATGCTGTTTGGCCCTTCGAGGCAATTTCCTTCAGAGTCCCAGCTCTCTCCAGATGGCATCTAATTGTTTCTTGAATGACCTCAGTGTCCAGGCCACAGGAACCTGGTCTGAGAGGCCATTTCACATGTTTATTAGCCTGTGGACGAGAACTTACTGCATAAAGCCTCCATTCACGCTCTCAAAAGAGCTTTTTGTGCAGAAGAAATGATGAAGCGGGTGGACTGTTTCCTGTGACCACCAGTCTCCAATTGGATTCTTCGTTTTCCCAGGCCCAGGTGGGTGTTTTTCGAAGGGTCGAGTGGCCCAGCCCAGTCTGTGACAGCCCAGGCTCCTTCCCTCTGTCTTCTCGTGGTCTTTCTGGCCAAGAGCCTCAGCAGAACAGGCCCACACCCATGTCTCTCCCAGCTTTCAGAGCACTTAAGGGCAACCCGTGCAGAACGCAGGTGGTGGGAGTTAAGAACCACTGTGTCCGAGAGCTTCCTCCCACTTGGGAGCCCAGGTTGTTCACAGTTGAGAGAGTGAAGTGCTTCTGAGGACTGAAGAGGGAGCCACCCTTAATTCAGGTGCTGGGATGGCAAGGCTGGTTCACCCAATGAGGACCAGGACCCTTGTGCCAAGTCATGTCCCATGCCTTTGCGGTTCTCGCTTTTTGAGGGGGGAGGCCCCTGTCTCTTTGCAAATATGATGAGTAAGAAGGCTTTGCCTAGAAATATGCAAGCACATTTTCTGTGCAAACTACTTCTAATGTTTGTTGAGAATCCCTGTGCTATCCCCCCACAGTCGCTGGCCCCTCTCCTGTTCAGGCATTCTTCTGGGCGTTGGAAGGTGGCAATGAATGACACATGGGTCCTGAGGCCAACAGACAAGGACAGAGCTCACTTGAACGAGTGCTTTTATAGTGGGTGCTGGAAGGCAGCGATGGAGCCAGGGTTCCTCGCTGGAGTAAGCGGAGCAATAGCGGTGGGTGAAGGAGGCCCCATCGGGCCACACAGAATGAGAATCTGGGCTCCAGGCCTGCTTCCAGGCTTATCCACCTAAAGAGTGTAAGGAGCAAATCTGGGAAGATCTAAATGTGCTTTGGGGGCAATGCAAATCCCCCTTTCCTCGCCCTAGAAAGAAGTCCTGAGAGTTGCCCTCCCAGGTTATCAATTTACCTGGTAAAGTCCACCTGGCCTTAGGAAGGGACTGTGTCAGCCAGTCCCATGGAATCAGGTTTTCTGTCTTTCCACAAGGCAGCACAGCCTCTGGAAACATCCTCCACGAACTTAGGATGGTGCTGCTGCCTGCATGCTGGGCAGGGTTGAGTCAGCCATGGGTTCGTGGCCGCCCCTAGCCTGGGAGGGGGCTGGGTGGGGCTGGGTGTGGGAGCAAAACTCACACCTCCATCCAGTGGCACAGAACATTCCAAATCCATGAGTGCCTCTCCCTCTCTCTGGAGGCTTATTCATGTCTGCTTTATCCTCGAGAATTCCAGACAATGCAGTTCTTTAGTGGAATGCCCTTGGAGTCGGCTGTGAAATGCCATTGGTTTCCACCCATCCCTGAAACACCAGTGTGCAACCCTATCATTAATGGGAGTATATTATCCATGTTTTCATGTAACATCAGTTTATGTTGCCTGCTTTTAGTGTTTCTCAGATACAGGGATCACATCTTATGCACATGAACTCCAGTAGAGTCGAAAACAATATATCTTTTTTAAAAAGATTTTATTTATTTTTAGAGAGAGGGCAGGGAGGGAGAAGGAGAGGTACATCAGTGTGAGAGAGCAATATTGATCGGTTGCTTCTCATATGCACCCCAATCGGGGACCAGCCCACAACCCAGGCATGTGCCCTAATAGGGAATTGAACCGGGGACCTTTTGCTTTGTGGGACGACGCTCCACCAACTAAGGCATGCCAGTCAAGGCCAGGGCATTGTATCTTGATCTCAAGTTTTGCCTACTCTCACACTCATAAAATGAACCTGTAAACCTCAAACTGATGATGTGAGCTAGGAAATTTATGACTGGGAAGGGCAAGGTGGCGTGGCCTGGGTCGATGACTGTTCTGGGGAAGAAAACCATCTCCGTACTCCCAGTCCTTGCATCTCCTTCCCTCAGCACGCTGACTGCATTACCTCAGGTCAGCTTTTGCATGTCGTGGCAACACATGACTGTAGGCTGCTTAACTTATCATTTTAAATCTGTGGTCCCAGAGAACCAAGATGGAGGCATAGGTAGACACACTGCACCTCCTTGCACAACCAGAACTGAGAGAAAATCGAACAGCAAGGAAGTCCGACACCAAGGAAATAAAAAACAAACATTCATCCAGACCGGTAGGAGGGGCGGAGATGGGCAGCCGGGATGGAAAGGACTCACATTGGCGTGGCGGGACCGAGACTGGCCGAGTGTGGGACCAACAGGGCAGGCAGTCTGACCACTAGCAGACCCTGCGGCCCCACATTCGCGCACAGATAAACCGAGAGGGCCGGACTCAGAGTGGCAGAAAACGGGGAAGGCAGAGCGGCGGGTAGCACCCCACGGCCCCACATTCATGCACAGATAAACCGGACAAATGGCAGGGAGTGAAGCAGACCGTGCAACCCAGGGCTCCAGCGCGGGGGAAATAAAGCCTCAAACCTCTGATTGAAAACGCCTGTGGGGGTTGGGGCGGCAGCAGGAGAGACTCCCAGGAGAGGTCACTGGAGAGACCCACAGGGGCCTAGAGTGTGCACAAGCCCACCCACTCGGGAACCAGCACCAGAGGGGCCCAGTTTGATTGTGGGTAGCGGAGTGAAAGATTGAGGTCTGGTGGAGAGGGGAGCGGGCGCCATTGCTCCCTCTCAGCCCCTCCCCCACGTACAGCATCACAGTGCAGCGACCAGCGTTACCCCGCCCCAGTGAACACCTAAGGTTCCACCCCTTTAAGTAACAGCGCCAAGACCAAAAAAAAGGCCCAAATGACAGAACACTTCAAAGCTCCAGAAAAAATACAACTAAGCGACGAAGAGATAGCCAACCTATCAGATGCACAGTTCAAAACACTGGTTATTAAGACGCTCACAGAATTGGTTGAATCTGTTCGAAAACTAGATGAAAAAATGAAGCCTATGCTAAGAGAAACAAAGGAAAATGTACAGGGAACCAATAGTGATGCGAAGGAAACTGAGACTCAAATCAACGGTGTGGACCAGAAGGAAGAAAGAAACATCCAACCAGAAAAGAATGAAGAAACAAGAATTCGGAAAAATGAGGAGAGGCTTAGGAACCTCCAGGACATCTTGAAACATTCCAACATCCGAATTATAGGGGTGCCAGAAGGAGAAGAGGAAGAACAAAAAATTGAAAACTTATTTGAACAAATAATGAAGGAGAACTTCCCCAGTCTGGCAAAGGAAATAGACTTCCAGGAAGTCCAGGAAGCTCAAAGAGTCCCAAAGAAGCAGGACCCAAGGAGGAACACACCAAGGCACATCATCATTACATCACCCAAGATTAAAAGAAGGAGAGAATCTTAGAAGCAGCAAGAGAAAAGGAGACAGTTACCTACAAAGGGGTTCCCATAAGACTGTCAGCTGATTTCTCAAAAGAGACCTTACAGGCAAGAAGGGCCTGGCAAGAAGTATTCCAAGTCATGAAAGGCAAGGGCCTACATCCAAGATTACCGTATCCAGCAAAGCTATCATTTAGAATGAAAGGGCAGATAAAGTGCTTCTCAGATAAGGTCAAGTTAAAGAAGTTCATCATTACCAAGCCCTTATTATATGAAATGTTAAAGGGAGTTAGCTAAGAAAAAGAAGATAAAAAATAGGAACAGTAAAAATGACAGCAAACTCACAGTTATTAACGACCACACCTAAAACAAAAACAAGAGCAAACTAGGCAAACAACTAGAACAGGAACAGAACCATAGAGATGGAGATCACATGGAGGGTTGTCAATAGGGGAGTGGGAGGGGGAGAGGGGGGGAAAGGTACAGAGAATAAGTAGCATAGATGATAGGTGGAAAATAGACAGGGGGAGGGTAAGAATAGTGTAGGAAATGGAGAAGCCAAAGAACTTATAAGTGTGACCCATGGACATGAACTATAGGGGGGGAATGTGGGAGGGAGGGGGTGGGTAGGATGGAGTGGAGTGAGGGGGGCGGGAAATGGGACAACTGTAATAGCATAATCAATAAATATATTTTAAAAATAAAAATAAAAATAAATCTGTGGTCCCTGGGGAAAAGAAGGGACCTTTCCCTCTGCTCTGGTTTGAAAAATCATAGGGAAGGAGTCTGATTGGTCTAACTCAGGTCACATGACTACTCCTCAACCATTCAGTGTTGAGTGTTCTGACTGGCTCACACATCCATCACAAGTATGAAAGTGAGGTAAAGCTTTTATATGTAATAACTTTTCTCTACTATTTACATCATTTCCCCCTGAATTTTCAGGATCAGAAGTATATTAGGCTATATTTCCTCATTATCTCTGTCTACTCAGGGTACATATGTAAAATGTTGGCATATGAATACTAAGGTTTTGAAGGGATATTTCCTTTTTGATCTTTGTAAGCCCTATACTCATCTTTCTCTTGTTTATCTCCCTTTTGGTTTATTTATGGGCTGCACACCTATTGCCTCCCAGTTTAATTGTCAGATCCACATGGTTGCAAAGAAGTTGTAGGGGTGAGGGGGCGGGACAGAGAGGCCGCACATTCCCCTTACAGTTTGGCATTGGAGAAATTCCCACACCGGTCGTCACAAGCAGGCCAACTGTGAGGCCGGTGTGGCCTGCCTAGAGTGCGTCCAGGTGAGCCCCTGCTGCTCTCCCTGGTAACTCTCTCCTCCGCCCTGCCCTCCCCCTCCTCGGGCACACACTGCAGGCCCAGCACTGTACTGCCCTTTGAACCACTGACCAAAGAACCCATTGTCCGCACCTTGGGCACCAGGAGTGTTGACCGTCTGGGTGTCACTTCTGTGGGTACCATAGTGCTTGGCAGCTAACAGCTTCAGGAAGTGAAGAATCTGGCTGGTAATCAGCATGGTTCTTCCCAGGCAACACACCCTCTCTGCCTTTTCCTGTGGACTAAGGGGCCCAGTTTTTGACTCCACCTAAGACAATGGAGGGCCCTTAGCTCACCAGCCATCACCTGTGCTGTAGGTTTTGCTGCGTCCTGGCTCTCCTCACACTCTGGCCTCAGCATCCATCTGTCCCTGCCCTTGCCCATCAGCAGAGAATGGACTAGGATCTCTGACTGGGGGCAGTTAGCGTAAGACCTGCTGTCCCTGTTGCCAGGAATATCCGTACTCAGCCGGAGGGAGGGGGTTGCTGCAGCAGCCACAATTCTGCCTTTGGATTTGCACAAGATAAGGTACTCCAGGCAACCAGGTGGGATCCGTGCTTCCATTATCACATCCCATAGATCCAGCCACTCTGACTCATAGTTGTTTTAATTATTAACTCTAAGAACTGTGTAATCTCACATGCGTAATGGAGATAATAATACGTGTCTCCTAGTGTGAGTACTAAATGAGACAGTGTGGTGAAAGCTCCGTATCAACATTGGCTCCTGGGGGCCTTTCGTGTGGGGTGAGTGATGGCTCCTTCCAGGAGCCTCCCGCCCCACTCCCCCCCCCAACCCAGCGGAAAGGTAGAGAGGTTTCCGTGACTGCTGCAGTCTCTGGAAACACATCCCTGAAGTCTGTGGTTGGGAGGGGTTACGCTTTGTGGCTATTCTGCATGTAGTGGTAATGTTAAGCATTGTATGCAAACGAGGACCTTCTCCCAGCTGGGTGAAGGGCTTCTCCTCCCACAGGTGTTGAAAGCCTCTCAGCAGAAGGAAAGGAACGCTGCTTGCCCGTGTGTCTGTCTCCTCCCCTAACCAACCGCAGCCCTGCCAGTGACCATGTCCAAGGTAGCCAACAGGCCCCATCTGTCTTTGCTCATGCGCATGATGACCAGGGTGTTCTCCTAGCTTCTTTCTCTACAAAAAAAAAAAAAAAAAAGATCAAGTAAGACCATCAGAAGCCACATCTTTAAGAGCTACCGAAAGTCTTTCTGGACCAGTGGGGATTTTTAGGTCACATGACTCTCTGAGAACTAGGTAAGAGCCAGGGTGGACCTCTCACCTGATAGTTTATATACAATTTCCAGTGGTGTGGAAGCCCCGCCCCACCCCACCCCGCCCCCAGGCTAAACACTCTGGCCTGGAGGGGCGCTCACACCCTTGGGGCAGGGCGTGGAGTTAGCCAGTGTGCCACTCAGATACCACACTTGTGATCAATGGACAGCCGTGAAAGGAGGGTGCTTTCCTGCTGAAATATCTCATTCAGGTGGCTAGAATTTGCTTGAAAATAGAGAATAAGGAATTAGTAAGATCACTTTCTGCTTTACTTAGGCAAGCGTTCAAGGCTGAAACAGGTGGAGTTAGTCCTGACTCCCCCTGGCCCCTGGTGCAGACCACCCTGCACCCCAGGGTCCCTGCCTTTCTTGAGCACTCTTCCACGGCCGCTTCATCCACTCTGACATTTGGTCGCCTTTCTAGGTGGGTGATAGGCATGGAGTGGCATTGGAAGAATGCACTGTAACTTTGGCAATTCCTGACACTGGGGACTAGAGAGGAGGCAGTGCGGGCAGGAGGCAAATCTGGGAGGACACAGATCTAGCGAGGGTTGCTGGGCAGGGCCAGCATGGGTCCAAGGGGCTATGCCAGGCACAGTTCTGGTTCTAGAAGTGCTTGGCATCAGTGACCAGGAACATGGGCCAGTGAAGGAGTCGGGCACATGCAGTCGGTCCTCCAGGGACTCTAGACTCACGTGGAAGATCTGGTCCTGGGGCAAGAACCTGGAGGGCTGGGCAAGGGGAGGTCACCGTGCGAGGGGCATCAGGCAGGGCATCCAGGCAGGACATAGATTGAAGCCCGGTCCTGCAGCCAACTTGGTGTGGGGACCGTGGGAGAGAAGGGGGTGCAACCCAGATCCTGGGGTAGGGGCACAGGAGCCCCAGTCCGACTGGCTGCAACAGGGTGGACATTGAGAGCTCAGTAGCTGGGACGGACCCAGCAGCACCCGGGGGTACCGAGGGCAGGTGCTGTGGGCGCACAGGCTGTCTGTGCGAGCAAACGGCTCCGCAGACGACAAAGACGCGAGTAGAAAGTCCTCTGAGACATCTGAGCTTGTGTGCAGCGTTAACATGGGATCTTAAATTTTTAAGGCCAAAAAATATTTAAAAGCTAAAAAAAGAACTTCTTAAACTCCTCCCCATTATTCCCTGGCTTTCAAGGTCCAAGAGTCACAGTAGTGCCAGCTGGGGCCTGTCCGGGGCTCGGGATATGGCGCCTATAACCCAAAGTGTGAGATTTAGGGTGCCATTGGGCACGTGGCCTGCAGGAGGAGGCAAGGGGGGAGATGGGGCATGTCCTTTCCCTTTGAAAGGGAAGGGAAGCTCACATGTGCCCAGTGCCTATTGTGGGTTGGGTGCCAGTTTCTTTATGGTGTCTCACTTGCTCCTCACACAAACCTCACAAGTTAGAGGAGCAAATTGAGGCTCCAAGAGGTTAAGGAATTTGCCAAGGTCACCCAGCTTGCTGGTGGTGCAATGAAGACTTGAAGCGATCCAGGCACTCCCTCTACCCTGCTGCCTTTCAGCATGGCGTTTGAGACATATAAAGATGTGTCTTGCAGCTCAGTTTTGGAACGTGTCATTTGGCAGCAGTGCTCGTGAGGTGGGTGGGAGAGCTCGTGGCAGTGGAGATGGGAGACAGTGCAGCTGGTGTTCGCTGCCAAGCCTTCCCTGTTCTTGCCTGGCAGGCGCCCTCAGCCCATTTGTGCATGGCTCTGCACGGGAGGGGCCTCTGAGGGACTTTGGGTTGCTGTTATAGTTGCTTATATAGCTCACACTTACCAAAAGTGGGAGGAGGGGGATCTAGAAATGAGTGCAGCAAAGACATAATAGGAGCCCCAATGACAAGAGAAACAAATGACTGTGCAGGGTGTGCTGCCTGCACAGTGTGGGGGAGTGTGGAATAGAAGGAAGCTTGGGGGGGGAGCGGCACATCAGTTTGGGTTGGTAAGACACCCAGGGGTGTATGGATGGGCTGAAGGGGTCACAGGAATCCCTGAAATTATATGTAAAACATTACAGTATGTGCCTTTTGTTCTGGGAGGAGGGTCCATGATTTTCATAGACTCTCAAAGAAGGCCGAGCCCGCCAGCAACTCTGAGTCCAGTTTGAGAGGTTGGAATTACGCCCCATGCACATTCTTTTCATTTCAGCTTAATGCTTCAAACAGGAAATGGAGCTTGTACGATGCAGGATTTCTGGGGCCATACCAGGAAATGGTGATGGTCGGCAGGGGGATGTATGAGATGAAATTGTATGTGATAGTACAAGAAAGCAAAGCCAGGGCCGGGCGCTCGCCTAATTTTGGTTCACATTGTCAGTTACTCAATTTTAATAGCTAATTCGAGGAACAAATTTGTGGGAGGACAGAAGACCCAGTAGAGAGATATCCGTTTGTGAGTACTTCATCTCCTTGTTTACATGCTGGGCAGATCAACATGGTTTCCGGACGGAGCCTGTCTAACAGCCGTACTCCTTTACCCCCTCGAGGGCTGAGGGGGCTGTGAGACCGAGACGTGTGCACCCTCGTAAACACACTCCCCCTGTGTGCCAGCACTGCCAGCATCTTATCCACAGCAGTCCACTGAGTGGCCCAGAGAGCTGGGCCTGCCGTGCCTGCCCTCCTCCCTCTGAGTCCAGTTTGCATTCCTTTTTGGAGCAAGGAATAAATCACATATGCATATAGAAAAATGTGTTGAGCTGTCTTTGACAGCTTTGTTGCTACTGCTCCTGATGTGAGGAGGTGACCTCATCCCCGAAGGCCTCTCCTAATTCTCACGGTTTCCAGCTCTGCCCCCTGAGCCTGGTTACTTGTGACAGGAGGGTGTGTGCTCTCAGACACAGAGCTTCTCGCCCGACACCTCGCCTCCTGGTTTACTGTGTGCAGGGTCTCGCAGACAGGTGACTGGGAAGCTTTGGGAAGCAGGGCTGCTGATAGATGTGCCCCTTTCCTGGCCCTCAGCTTCCCAGGCTCTTGCCGAGCTCTCAGAGGACGTCCTCAGAGATTTAGGAGTTGTTCCTAATCTTCCTTCCCTGCTTCTTAGGACGCCAGGAGAAACGGCATTGGCAGCATTGCCCTCACTCTCCGTCTCATTAAAGCTGTCTTTGTTTCCCCCAGAGCCTAGTAAAGACAAAAAGCCAGGAAAGTTCCGTCTTTCTGGAGAGGCAGAGTCCCAGTGGCTGCTGTGAGAGGCTGAGGTGCTTTGACCATGATGACTGGTGCTCTCTGACGCATGAGGAGTCCCTGTAGGCAGGGACAAGCCAGCACTTGCAGCCCTGGACCAGTGCTCTCTGGTCACAGCCCGCCACCCACTATGGGCAGTGCCACTGTGCCCAGGGCTGCTTGACAATAACCTAGAGCACCTCACTGCCTGTAAGGTCTAAGGCCCCAATTCGGGGCCAGCTTTGGGAAGGGGAATGGGGGATACGGGCAGTTTGTTTTCTTGGTTGACCTGGACCAGGGGAAAGCAGATGCCTGGTAGGCACGTTCTCCGCACAGGCCTCTCCCCTCATGCCATCTCTGAGAGCTGGTCCACCCCACTGGGAGCCTGACCTTCTGGCAGGGACTGTGGCGCTTTGGGAAAGAGACTTGGAACTTGCTTTCAGCCTCTTTTAGCCTAAGGGACGCTGCCGACAGGGAGCATGTGTCTGTGAAATATGGCTGGCAGGCAGCTCCTGTTTCCATGGTTACTACGTGGGGCAGGTTAGTATAGGGCTACCCAAGTTAAAAATGGCACTGAAGGCAATGCTCGTGCAGGGGCCTTCTTCCGGCCAGCTTCAACCCTCTCCCCAGAGGGGGTGGCAACATTTGACCTGAGGGAGTAGGAATTTCCTTCAAGGGTCCACTGGCTGCCCAGCCCTGGCTGTTTTCACAGGTGTTTCCGCTGGTGCAGAGCAGTAAGCCTCCCAGGTGGTGGGGGTGGGAGCAGGGTGGCACTTGAGAGCACAGAGATTTCCCACGGCTTGGTGCTGCTGTCTCAGCCCCTCTGTCCATCAGTCCCTGGAGTTGCATTCATGACCCTGAGCCCTGTCCCCAGAAGGGCATGGTGTCTGGAAAACCCTGAATCCAGACTCGGCTGGTCCTAAAGCACATGTACTAAGTCATCAGCCAGTGACCGCTGCCCCAGTGTAACAAACAAATCAGGCCTTTTCACAGGCTGTGTGAGTAATAGGTTCAATTGTAAGACGTTAAAAACCTCTTACTTGTGTTTCCATGTGACCAGATACCAGGTTCTGCAGTCCCAGGCTGGAGTCCCTGATCCTTTGTTTTGTGCTGAGTGACGCGCCATTCTGGTCCACTGTTTCTTTGTACAAGAATAGAATAACCATTGGGGGAGAAAGTGAGAGAATTGATCGGTGTGGATGAGAGACGTTTAAAAGCGTAACAACAAGTCAGTGAAGGGCATGTCACGAATTCATGCAATTAGCATCTTTGGTTGCAATAACAACAGGTTATTTTAGTCTCTCTCCTGGCCATTTTGGGAGAAAATTGATTAAAACCCTTGAATGTTGCATGAGAAATTATTTTGGGTATGGAAAAAAAATTAAAAGTGGTTAAGAAACAGTTACTTAATAAGAATAGCCTATTCTTTAATCCTGATGGAACCAACTTTGGGGCATTGGGGGGCATCTCTTGGAGCAAGCAGGGAACGCCTGGGCGGCCGGAGCGGTGGCCTGGCCTTTGCTTGTTGTGCTTTAACTCTGGCCCTGGAGCCCTTGACTTTCACCATTCTCGGTAACTTACATGCCTGAGTTATTTGCAGTATTTTCTTGCAGGAATGCACTTCATTCATGTTTTCTGGGGGTAGCGTATTGGAATTCAAAGGCTTTTGCTGACTAATGTCATGGAACTTCTGTGCAGGATTGAAGGAGCTGCTTTTCTCCCTTCTCGGAGGCTGGGGGTAGTGGTTTTTTAGCCACCTGGGGACTTTCGTAGCCTGGGGGAAAGGGAAATAGCTAGTGGAAAACAGGCCCTTACCTGGTGGCTGTTGGCCTGATTGATGAGTCATCCCCACAAAGCTGCTGGGGTCATGGGCCCTGGCTGCTCATGTGGATGTACCCTTTGAACCCCATCAAATAGGAATGAGGGCAGAGAAATGCTTCCTCGTGGGTTCAGTCCAGGACCTCAGAGGGCAGTATTGGCCCATCTACTGACCATCTTAAGGTCCCTCCAGCTAAAAAAACCAACCAACTGACCAACCATGAGTTCTACCACCATTGGTACATGCTTCCAGGTTCTCAGGGGCCTTCCCAGGACCCGGGAGTTCCCAGGACTGCACACCCGACCTCCAGAACCATGGAGGAGAAGGAGGGAAGGAGAGAGCAGAAAGGAAGTCAGCTCCCCTCACTTCCCCCCACCCCGGGTAGTTCCTGTGGGGTAGAACCTTTGGAGGTCTCTCCCTGCGTTGGCTATGGGGAGACTCTACCCCTGTCTCCAACCACAGCTCTCATACAGGCCCAGAAGCTGCTCACCAGGCATTAAACAAACAATTCCCTGTTTTTACAGGCTGCCTTGACCTGGTCCAAAGGCCGAGGCCTCCTGAGTATTTGACACTAATCCCATTGGATATTTTTCATACCTCCCTCATGCCTCATCTCGTGTCGTTCCTTTCTGGACAGATTAGGTTCTGCTTCTTCCTCGTTGCAAGTTTCTGCCTGTGTGGAGTTTTAGCTTCAGGACACATTCCATTTTTCAGTGGCCGGAGCCACAGAAAGTTAATATCTGGAAAAGTAGGAAAGGAAGGGAGCGCTACAGGCATAAACCTGAGTTTGATTTTTTTTAAAAAAGTCCCCTCAAAACTCAGACCATTGAGCATCCACTCTTACTAGAATGAAAGAAGAAAAGCACTTACTTCGCCCTAAAAGTGTTCAGAGGCTCTTGGTGGGGGTGGCAGCATCTTAGCACGGAAGAGTCCAGCTTGGCCAGGTTGGGTTCAAGTGCAGGATCTGCGTTAAGCGGAGTGGGCAGCTTCAGTGAAGTGTTTCAAGTGAGCGAGGGGAACGAGCCAAACAGTTGTGTCAGAAGAGGCTAAACAGCCTGTCCCCCATCCTCCCCACAGACCGCACGGCCAGGTGGGGCGGGCACGAGGCGCCCACGGTGTTTGCTGACAGACTTGCTAATTAAACACCAAAAGGCAATATTGCTTTGCCAGTGGTGAGGGCTGTGCCAAAGTTATCAGCAGCCAGCTGGCTGCCAAGAGCATCCTAATGAAAAAGAAGCAGCTCGGGGGTGGACTGGGAGAGTGAGGACAGTGGTCCGGCCTGGGTTCCTTAGGACTTCTAGGATGGCTCCTAGGGGAAAGTCACACCCTGGTCACCTTTAGGTCCTTTTCTCAAAGGAGCCTCTGTCTCATCACCAGGTAGTGTGATGTGCTTCCCTAACCCCTAGGTGCTGGGGTGACAGCAGACAGACAAAGCCTCTAGGAGCAGGTCCCTGGTGCTGCCTGAGGGGCTAATGATTTCTGCCGGGTCTCTACAAGGAGGGGACAGCTGAAGTCCAAAGCCTCTTCTACGAGAGGTTAGGATTTCATCAGAAAGCAAGCCTGGTCACATGAGAATTTCTGGCACCGTGTGCATGGCAGGCTGGACACCAGCCTGCCAGAATTGAGCGAGTGGATCGTATTGGCTTCAGCGGAGGGGAAAAGTCCCAGCCTGGCCTGGGAGAAGGAGCTGGCTCACTCCCCCGGCCGCCGGAGTGCGGGCGGGCGCGTGCAGCCACCACAGCCACCGAGGGACTGGGGCTGATGCCCTGAGCCCCCTTTCTTTTAACCCTGAAGAAAGTGTGTGGTCCAGGGACTGAGACGGAAAGATGCCTAAAGAATGCAATGCCTTCCACACGCTCTCGGCATCTCTGTGCTGCTTCTACCACCGCAAGTCTTTCCTCGGAGTCAAGGTAGGTGTGGTTTGGGGATAAGGTGCCTCTAAAATTCTTCTGGGGTCTTGAAAGCATTAGTTTTCGGAAAGGCGCTAGAGAAAGTTTGCAGCCTGCTTGCTGGCTGTAAAAACAGAGGCACCTTCTCTGACTGATGGATCTTCATAATCCCCTAGCAGTGTGCCTCCCCGGGACGCAGAATCTGTGTTTTGGGACGACAAGTTGTATTTCAGGACATTTTCAGTCTTCTTGCGCTGAAATTTTATACCAAAGTAGCTCAATAACAGTAAGCTATTTTTCTCCTTTCTCTTTGTCTCTCTCTTCCCTCATTCATGATGGATGTGAGGTGGCTGAGCCCCTCTCTCCACTTCACCTGCTGGTCCATTATGTCGGTAACATAAGTAATGTAGAGAAACGGCCAAATAGCTCCCTTCAGATGGCAGCCAGGTTTCCCAACATTTCTGTATTCAGAACTGCCTTTTGCTGCTCCCATTTTTATCCTTTGTTACAAGACCAGCACCATAGGTTTGGCGTAACATGCCAACACACTATTTCACTGAAAATGTCCAAAGAACCTCATTTGACTAATTCAAGATGAGGCCTGTGTTCTGTGTTGCCCGCTTGTGACAACACTAGGAATTAAGATTAATATGGGCTCTCGCTGATTTGGGGTTTTTCCTCCTTGGAAAATGCTGCCTGCCCCGGTAGAACTGTGGACCTCACTTAGTCGTGGGAAACAGGAGGCTGAGAGCTCTTAAGGAATTCTTCCCACCCCGACACGGAGCTCCTGCACCGGAGGGACGGATTTGTCCAGGGCTGTTGAAAAAGCTGCAACAGGGTTATGATCTTCTGCTTCTTTCTTCTCAGTGAGGCTTTAAAAACAGCTCTCAGGAAAACTTGTTAAAGGGAGACCCCTTTGTACAAAAATATACACTGAACGAGAAGGGGATACACTTCTAATTTTACCGCCCTGTTGCGGTGTTCAGAGTAGCTTTCTGACCATGCAGCAAAGTTTGTTTTTGTGTCTTTGTCAAGGAGGAGGGTGAGGAATTAATCATTGGTTAAAAGTGTTCTCTCCCTGATTTAAGAGCCCCTTTCTATCCTGGAGCCCAGTGGGGTGATGTGAGGACCATGTGGTTTCTGGCCTAAAAATGGATCATTCTGGCGTGGGGCAGATGAAGTCATGCCATTAGCAGTGTTTGAAAGCTGTCAGAGATAGGCCGGGAGGCCCGAGAGGGAAGCGTGCACTTCAGGGATTGGCCGTAGGTCTTTACTCCAATAGAAGTTCTTTCATAAGCCAACTCCTGCTAATTCAGAAAAGCGTGACTCAGCATCTGGTATGTGAGGAAAATAGCCCATAAATATCTGGGCCTGAGTGACAACATTCTGTTTGGCTGCCCCTGCTGCTCGCCTGTTCCATCCTCCGAGGCCCGTGTAGAAAGACACGGGAATGTGTGGGGTTGGTCTGGACCTGCCCCCTTCAGCCTAGCCCTTCCCCGCCCCCCACCACAGCCACTCTGGGTGGTTGGCTGTTGGCAGAAACACCCTCCACCCCATCTGGGCCTGTGCCCCAGCCCCAGTTTGCTGCATCTCCAGCGCAGAGAGGGGCCTGACCTGCTCCGGTACCAGAAACGGAAGCCTTCAGATCCAACTTATGCCCCGTCTCGTTTTGTTTAGTCACCTGGGAAAGAAAGTCCACCTGTGCTTAAACCCCTCCTCCTGCCAGTGTTGCCCCGAGGACAACCTGCGTCACTGTATTGGCTCCCACTTTAATTAGGGGTTTCAGGACTTGCTGCTCATAATTAGCTTTCGTTCCAATTAGAGCTTCAAAATTAAATTGGGATTGATTGCCTGATAGCAAAACCGAAATAAAGCTCCAGTTCTCGACCATGTATGTGTGCTGCTTCCCCTGGCATGAATTCCTCATACCGAAAATAACACTATGGTAGCCATGGTAACTTCCCATTTGGCCTAATCCATATCATCTCTGGAGAAAGTTGAATGTTATTAATAGTGTTTGTTGTGTGGAAAGAAAATTAAAAATATAAAAGCTCCTTCGCTTCATAAGAGACCAATCGTACTGGTGCGTGCAGAGAATAAAATCTTATTTGCAGAGACTTTGCAGAATTTAGAATGTATTTAGGGGCCTCACATGGACATGTAGGCAGAGGTCCTAGGAAGGAGTTGAATGGGAGGCCAAGAACGGAGAGGAAGAAGGAGCAGACGCAGTCGCTGCTGGCCCTCGAGGAGCTGGGTCAGAGACAGCACGTCCCGGCCGCACGGAGGGGCTGGGCTGCAGCATCCCAGGAGGGCTTCGCAGGGCAGTCACTTCACAGAGAGACCGCTGGACCCTGAATGAGAAAAGGAAGGGATGTTTTGTTTACGCCCAGTGGAAAAAAGTTTGAAATGAAGAAGTTCCTGATCTTTAACATTAGTGGCGCACATGCAAGTTCCAAGGCTCCTGAATGTCAAGTGTAAAAGCCACGTGTAAGCTGTCTGTTGAATGGGGTGACAGATGGTTCCTGCCTCAGAAGGACTTGCCACAGGAGCATTCAGTCATAGTGTCATTTCGTCACATTTGCAAAAGTCTTTCCAGTGTCTGAGTTTATTCACACGTTGTCTCACGGGAGTCTCAAAGCCAGTTCTCCGGGCCAGGCAGGGCAGTGGTCCACCCCTTTCCACAGAAGAGAAACTGAGGCTCAGAGGAACCATTGAGTTGGCCAGAAAATTTGTTTGTTTTCCATATGATGCTTCTAGTAGCGCTTAGTTATCTTTAACTTCATTCAAAACAATTTTGTTAGATTTTATTGGGATAGCTGTCATATCAGCATCAATTTAAATAAAACTTATAAAAATTGGTGAATTTTTGTGCAGCCATTTTAATATTGAAGATGGAAGACAATATGCACCATTTTTGGCATATTATGATTTATTATTCCCAGAGAGGTGAAAATGCAACTAAAACACATTGAAAAGATTTGTGCAGTGTATGGAGAAGGTGCTGTGACTGATCGAACGTGTCAAAAGTGGTTTATGAAGTTTCTTGGTACTATTGACATTTTGGCCAAATAATTCTTTGCTGAGGGGCTGTCTTATGCATTGGAAGATGTTTAGCAGCACCCCTGGCCTCTACCCACTAGAAGCCAATAGCAGGAGACAGCCGACATACTCAAAATATCCAAATCAATAAAGTTATTGATGAAAATGAAAAATGTGTCTTTTATTTTACAGAAAAAAACTAAACAGACTTTTTGGCCAACCCAGTACCTGACCAGAATCACTTAGTGGAGAACCAGGAGTAGCAATCAGGTTTTCTGGCCTCAAGCCCAGTATCCTGTCTGGGACACCATATTAAGACCATAGAAACCTGAAACAAGACAAGATGCTAATACTTTAGTTTGCATTTCAGTTTGGAAAGAGCAGTGTGAATCTTGGTTTTCAGGCAAGACTCCAGGGAAGCCGCAGGGCTCCGGGTTCGGTAGGCTGGCGACCCTCCTGCAGGCGGTGGCAGGTCCCCCCAGCAGCTTCCTCGTGAACTACAGACAGGATCTGGGGAGAAGCTCGTAGGTGACATTTCCAGAGCTGACAGTGGGAACAAACTCCACTTCTCTGGTCTCTAATGTCTCTGATCTTTCTTGTGCGTGGACAGGGGGAAAGGAGCTAAAATTTGCTACCTTATCAATGGCTCCTCCTGCGGAAGGGCGGTGTGGCTGTGTCAGGAAACTTCAGGGGAACCTCAGAGATACTGATTACCTTACAAGTGTGGGAGAGCCCCTTTTCTGAAGGAGCATAAGCAGAGGTTAGAGTATGGAGTCGGTGTATAAGTGGGCCAGTAAGTCCCCACTAACCATTGGCAGTGGTCTTGTCAGTGGGGAGTCGTGATCAGAAGGCTGTGGGTTTTAAGCAGCTACCTTCCCATATGTAGATGCGACTGTACTTTGCAGCCACAAAGTGCTGTATAGTGGGAAGAGTTTAAATGGTGCTGTTGCTATCGCTGCATTTGTTTAACTTGAAATTAATTCCCTTGCCTTTGAAAAAAAAATATTTGGAGCCTCACTGAATACACAGGCGTCCCATCTGTACATCCCTAGAGGGTTGAGTCCCTGGAGCTTATTTTTATTAGAAATTGCCTCTCGGAGAGAACACGGTGGAGCGAAGGGTCCACTTGTCTTCCCTATGCCTGGTCCTTTGGTCTGTCTGCTGTTGTGACAGCTTGGGTACTGGTGACACATCTCAGGGTTGAAAATGGCCCTGAGTTGCCTTTGTCAGTGGGGCTGATCACCATCAGCGTCAGCTGTGCAAGGGAGAAAAAGCTAGTGAGGAAATGTCTTTCCCAGTGACTTAGTCCCTCCTCTTGGTGGCTGCTGGTTGCTCATTTATCTCTCCTGCCCTCCAAACAAAAGCCCAGCAGTTTTTTTTAAGAGACCTATATGCATTCCATTAGCATCTGGGAGCTTTGGGGATCTGGTTTCAGCATCAGGGGAAGGACAGAGCTGTATCCCAGCACCCCCTCCCCACAGGCCCGGAGCCTGGATCCTGGCTGAGGCCTTGTTTTTGTTGGAGAGATGTGGGTGGGAAGCAGAGAGGAACCTGGGATCCTGGGAAAATTCTGTCAGTGGCTTAGCACCCCCAGGGCTGTGGAGAGGTGGGCCTGTGCCAAACACTGGGGAGGGCGCTGGAGAGTTTGGGCGCTCAGGCCATAGAGGTCAGCAGTGCCCGGAGGACCTCTGTCATCGCTGTGTTCAAAGATGTCAAGGACAGCTTTTAGCTGATGTGTAGTTTGGATGTCCCCAGGACAGCAGAGGACACTTGGGCTGGCCTGGCTGGGGAGGGGAGGAGAGTTGAGGGGCCTCGTGGGGCTGGACGCTATGGCGGCATCTCTGTCCTCATCTGGATTTCCAGTGCGTCCAGTCCCGGGAGCTCCTGTGGAATCTGGCTCTGACCGTGAGAATGTCACATCTCATTTTTCTGGCTTATGAAAGCGCTATGATCAATCTTGCAGTTTGCATGGAGACTGACTCTCCCTGTGTCCACTCTAATGTGTGTGTGCTTCTGCAAAAGCAGTTATGCACAAAGAACCAACAAGCTAGAATCCTAGGTTCTTAGTAAGATGGGATTGGAGGGACCACTGAGCCAGCCTCCCACTCAGAATTCACCTGCCTCATCCCCACCGCCAGCCCCTCACCTAGCCCCTCACCCAGCCTTTGTATTGAAGGCCTACTGACTGCTGGGAAGACAGGGAAAATTCCTGCCCCAAAGGAGCGATTCCGTGTTTAGTGGAGGAGGTGGACATGCAGGCAGCCCTCTCTGAGCTACCTGGTAGGTGCAAAGGCAAGAAGAATACACAGCATATTGTGAGAGCCCCGGCAGAGTCATTTCAGTCCTGGGCCAGGGAATGTCCTGGAGGAGGCAACACTGGACAGCAACTAGAAGAGCAGCAGGTAGAAGAGGCACGAGGGAGAGAGAAAGGGCACCAGCTGCAGTTGAGGAGTGTAGAAGATGAGCCAAAGGCGCAGGGGAACAGATCTCGCAGGGCTGAGTACTGGGCAGAGAGTGATTGGATGGAATATGGGGTAAGGACTTGGGGGCTGGTCCCTCTGTGTGTAGGATGAGTTTGAGGAACATAAACAGCATCTCTCTAATTCATGCCCAAGTCCTTGAAGCTTCCCGCCACCTCTGCTTGTCCTGGCTCAGCTCACTCCTGTTTCCCTCCCTCCTCCTCCTCCTTAAGCCCTGTCTTCCTTAACACTCTTACTTCATTTCTTACTTCACAGCACCAGTTAAGACCGTCAGGCGGGATATTTTTCCGTCCCCACCCCTGCCCCCACAAGCTACAGCTATATCCATGTCCATGACCCCTGCTTCCTTCCTGCAGCCTCCAAGGATGAAGCGCCATGTCCCTCACCAAGGCTGGTCCTGCCACCTGCGCCCATCACTGCCCTCTTCTCAAAGACTCCCCAGAAATCTTCAGTTGTTCTTCTCTACCAACACTTTCCCCTTAGCTTATAAACATGCCCCAGTCTTTCCTTTTCTAAAAATAATCCTCATCCCTGTCTTTCTTCCTGGTCTCTGTTTCTCTCCACTCGGCCACCTTTACCTCCCCAGTGACCTTGCCAAGTCCAGTGGACGCTGTCCAATCCTGTTTTACTGGAACTCTCTGTTGCACTTGACACCGTTGGCCAGTCCCTCCTGAAAGTCTGCTCTCTCAGCCTGTAGGGCACCACATTCTACGTGTCCCCTTGAATCCATCCTGACCAGCCTGACCCTGTTGTTAGGGACTGAATGTTGTGTTTCCCCCGAAGTCACGTGTTCACGTCCCAGCCCCCAAGGTGATGGGATCAGGACTTTGGGAGGTGTTAGGTCATGAGGGGCGAGCCCCCAGGAATGAGATCAACGCCCTAATAAAAGACTGCAGAGAGCGCTGTTGCCCCTTCTGCTGTGCCAGGACGCGACGAGAAGAGGCCTGTCCGAGGCAGGCTCTCACCTGATGGTGAGTCGACTGGTGTGTTGACCTTCAATGTCCCGACCCCCAGAACTGTGAGAAATAGATGCTCATCGTTTGAGCCACTCAGTCTGTGCTGTTTTTGTTACGGCAGCTCTAATGGACCAAGATGCCTGTTTTTGTTTGTTTGGTTTTTTTTTAGTATCTCTTTTTAGACTACTTAAAAACTAGCATCCCCTAACCTTGTTCTCATATACCCTCCTATACCCACCCCATTGGTGACTGCTGACATAGCTACCCCTCTATATTGAGGGTTCTCCCGCTGTATCTCCTGTCCACCTCTTCTCCATGGCAGCTGGACCCCGTGGCCCGGTGAGCTGCTCCATCCAGATGGCCCACAAGAAACTCAGGCTCTGCCTCTTCTTCCTCAAGCCTGCTTCCCTCTCATGCATCTGTGTTGGGAGAGGGTGGCTCAGTCATCTTCTAGGAGCTCCCATGCCTCTCCTTCAGCCTATTCACCATCCGTGTCTAGTCCTAAGTTACTAAGTCTGCATGATTTCACTACTAAACATCTCTCTCATCTGCCTCTTCCTCCCTGTCTCTACCACCGATGCTGTACTAATTCAGGCCCCACCTTCTCTTCCTTGGAATTCTTTAGTAGCTTCGTAACTGGGTGTCCTATCTTAAACGTTCATAGGAAGTCATTTCATTACTTTCTGTTGGACATTTCTAGAGCTGGAGAGGGTGCTGTGCCCTTACGGCCAGACATCCCCGCATTTGAACAACTCTAATTGCCAGAAGGTCCCTCCTTGTATTGAGTCAAAATCTACGCACCTGCAACGTCCACCGTATTCTTCAATTAAATGGATATAACGGCCCTTCAGATGCATATTTTTCTTCTCTCTATTGTGGGCATGTTTATTTTGAGCATGTCAAATTAGTTGGTATGAGTGGGCACCTTAAAATAAGATGAGAGGGATTCTGGACTCATTTCTCCAGGGAGCTGAACCAAGAATGTTTGGCCTGTCATCTTGGGACAAGAACAGCCCAAGGCTTCAACTATTTCAACACCGTCCTCATGTTCCCCTTAAGTCTTTTCTGTATAAACTAACCATTTCTAGTCCTGTATAGGCCTTGGGAGACTTGGATTCTGATGTCAGTCAGTCCCTTGCTCAATAGGTCTGAGCAAATCATGAAAATTCAGGGCCTCGGTTGTGTTTTCTCTTGTGAGGTGTAAATACTCCTGCTAGCTATTTACCTTCAGGGATGGAGTACAGATCCATGAGATGTGAGTTGTATTGTGTTGGGTATCTGTCTAAGTCCAGTTGCTGTTGCCGGGTTTCTGCCCATGATACCTAGCACAGTGTTTGTGGTTTTACGAAAGCTTGTTAAACAAGGTGTGTAGGTACTAAGGCTCTGAACTCCTCTGAGAGAAAGTGACGTGTGAGTTGTATATTGGAAGCCGTGGAGTTGATGCTTGGCCAAAACCCATCTTATGATGAGTCGTTTTTTTCCTGAGAACCTACTGTGTACTGAGCCCTGACATATGATGCACTTTGTCCCGAAGCAGACTTCCAAGACGGCTGTTAGTCACAGCGCTATTTTGGCGAGAAAGAATTTGGAAAGTCATTTACTCCACATCCTATGCTGGAAGCCTTTCGGAATCTTTGGGTTTTCCTCTATGTATTTGCAGATCTCCTTTTCTTTCCTTCCAATTACATCTCGTACCGTCTTTCAACCACATGCATTTTGTTTATTCAGTAGTGCCTCATTCATTCGAGGTGAATTAGGAAAAGGATGAATTAAGTTGATTTTGATTTTCCGACATTCTTATTGAAGAGCAAATAGGGCATCTATTTTGGTGAATAGCCACATATCAAATCACTCATACTTTGAATCAGGATGTTGAATTAACAAGGTAAAATTACCAGCGGTAAATGCTTCTGGTTTGGACCTCCTTGCATACTGAACTTGGGTCAGCTGGTCTTTGGAGCCCAATCTCGAGGTCTGCCTTAGCCAGGGCAGCCCCTGTGTTTTCGCTCCCTGTAGCGTTAACAAAGCACTACTATTACTGAACGGGACCTCACCGCCTGACCCAGTGATTAATATTTCACTTGCATTATCTCGTTTAGCCTGTGTGCCAGCCCTGTAAGAGAGAGAGGTATTATCAGAAGTCACTTGAGGACATGGTTAAAGGGAGCAAAGGGTTTAGAAGGGGTTTTCATAGGCTGAACTTGCACTTAGCTTTCTTTGAAGCCCCTTATTTCACCGGCCCAACAGACCTTTCTGTGCAGCCAGCGACCTTCCTGCATCTTAAGTTGGCAGGTTCACTGTCTCGCTGGGAAGAGTCAGGACACCGGGCTGCCTCGTGGGGGCGATCTGGGAGTCTGTTCCTCTTCAGGCTGCTCCAGGAAGTCATCCTCTAAATCTGATCGAACGGGGAGGGACCCACGGCAGCTTGTGGCATGGCAAGGTGTTAACAAATGGCCTGTTGAAGATGTCACCGTGTTTCAGTTTATCTATTACCAGCGAAAGCTGAGACCCCCTTGGAGCTGAGCACTGAGTGGCCCAGGGGCAAATACAGCCTTGCCAAGAGGGGATCTTACAACGGGCAAACCCACTGGGGCCGGGTTGGGGGGGGAGGCCGTAGGGTGTAATGAGTGCGCCGAGCAGGTTCTCCCACACTTGGGAAGCGTTGTGAAGGAAAGAAGCCATTTTGGTGTTGGGGGTACTGCATTCTGTCAAAGTTAGAATTCCTCCAGCAGTTTTCAGGCCGAAGTCAGTCTCCTTCAGCGAAGAATAATTTTCAGTCCCTTGGTGTTCCATCAAAGTAAAACCGAGCTTCAAAAGCAATAGCTTTGTGATCCTCCCGGACGGGAAGGTGTGGAGGAGACCTTGCCCAGAGAATGACTGGGATAAAAGGCAACGGGAATGTAACATCAAAGGGAGCCCTGGACCCATCGGAGCGGGTTTCGACATAATGAGGTTAGCGCAGGGGATTCAGTTGCTGCTGCCCGTGCGGAGCACAGTGCTGCTCTCAGACGCCAGTCTGCGCAAATGAAAATTAAATCAGTCTTTTTCCTTTACACACACAGAAAGCTGAATTTTAATGGGAA
The DNA here is from genome assembly GCF_022682495.2 of Desmodus rotundus. Taxonomy (NCBI): domain Eukaryota; kingdom Metazoa; phylum Chordata; class Mammalia; order Chiroptera; family Phyllostomidae; genus Desmodus; species Desmodus rotundus. The sequence continues at coordinate 68,916,603 of NC_071389.1, read as the reverse complement.
TTTCTCAGAACCTTGATAAGGAAGTGTTCCATAGGTACGCTCTTCATATTTTCTATTGACGGTTTCTGAGCCTCTTTAGATAAGTCTTTGACAAGCGTTGGTAGTGAACAAATGAAGTCCCTCAGATTGGGGCTCCCTGGGGGGTTTGATGGCATTTTCCTGTCTGCGCCAGGGTCTGATGGCCCCTGTGTCGTCGTCTGTCTGTGAAAAGAAAAATCGCATAGTAAGAAAATGAAGCATCTTAATTTAACAGCAAATTGCAAATCCGTTTTTAATGGCACTGGAGTGAGAATCTGGTGTAAAGTGGGATGAATTACGCAGCTTTAATCATAATGTGGAAAATGGCATCGAAACCCATCTGCAGATCTTTGCTGAAGACGAGATTCTTTCTAGGATTTGGAAAAAGAGAAATCTGTATCATCAAGGCACTTAAACATTGACATCAAATCGATCAAAGTGTCTCGGAAAGCTAAAGCTTCCTGAGATTTTATGAGATCTCTCTGCTACTGATTCCTTTCTCCTCAGGGGCCAGAACCCCTCACTGCCCTGGTAGGGAAGCCCTGGTCCGGAAAACACTGAGAACTTAGGTGGAAATGCTTGTGGCCCATGCTCTACATTCTCTTAAGATGTCTGTCTCCTCACAGCGGCTGTCACCCTGTCGGGCCACGGAGACTTTCTCACCCTCAGACCTAGCCGGGCAGGCCGAGTGGCTCAGCGGGCTCTCCGCAAGTCCCTGAGTTTCATCAGAGGCACCATGTTCCAGGGACTGGCAAGCTCTTGATTAAAGTTGACCTCCTGGTTAATTCTGCAGAACTTTGGCCAACAGGGTGAAGTATTTGTGAGGTAGGAAGCTGCCTGCAAAGCCTGCTTCACTGAGCTTGAATGTAAGGATTCAAAGGAGCAGGCTCGAGGCAAGGGACCCAAGTGAGACCAGTGGCCCCCATTTGTCAAGACCCCAACAGCTGAAAGGCAAAGAGGCCCACAGATACCCCCAGGTCCTCCCCCGCTAGCACAGAGCGTCTTTGCGTGAATTTGAATAAGGTGCCCTCTCCTCAAGACACGCTATTGACATCTGCTGGGCAACTATTATAGTCAATAAACAAATTTTCAAAGGTTGTGCGTGAAGGGCACCTCCTTAAGTATAAAGGCGCTGTGCTGAACACGTCCTGGACCCGTGGCCAGACCACTGTGTGGCCACCACTGAGCAGGGCCAGGCCAATTGCGGGTACCACCATTTGCTTTTCTGTCTATCGAATAGGAGAGAGAAAATTGGGGCTAACATTTTTATTTTCTCTTGGGACTTTTGTTTACAAAGTTAATTGTTTATTTAGTGAAGGCTTTGGCTTTAATCACAGTTATTAGCATGAGAAATTATATTTGTGTAGCTTAGCACCCCAGTAGAAAAGTTGGATTAGTAATTCAAGCCTTTCTTCATTTATCTCTGGATTATAATAATATATTTTTAAACAAGCCATAAAGCCAGAGAATGTCAATAAAAGGTGACACAGACCCCAATGTACGGTTTCATTTTAGGCCTCTGGATGCTGCTGTGCCATCCCCCTTCCTTCCGTTCTGCCTCAGATGAAAGCGGGCGAGGGTTTGTGCTGAAGGTGCTGGATTGAAACTTGTAGAGAACTGGATTTTTATTTTTCGGCCTGTGGGCAGCGTTAGAATGGCAGAAGGCATTGAGATTTACTCATTCTGGGGGTTCACGATCAATTTATGCGTGTTTTCAGTGGTAAAACATAGCAATTGGATCTCTCAAAGCCCTCGGTATACTTTGGAATTTGTTGATAAACTGGTCCACTGCTTGAGATTCAGCACAAGGCAAAGCTTCAAAGGGGCTGAGTTTCTGAAATCTCCAAAAATCTCATTTTAAGACAGATTTACATGCAAGACAACCCTAGATGTGGCAACCAGCAAGGCTTCAGAATGGTTGTGGAAAGTGTGCTTTTCTCAGAGGGGAAGTTCAATCTCTTCATATGTTTACAACATTTATTAGGATCTGCGAAGACCAGGCTGCGTGTCTTCGCAAGTCTGGCCAGGGTTCTGTGGGTTGAGATGGGGGTCTGTCTGTCTGGATTCTTGCCTCGCCCAAGCTCGGGCCACCTGGTGGCGGTTCCCAGCACAACCCCAGGGGCCTCCCCACAGCTGGTCAGCAGACAGGAGCTTATCCCTGAAGTCAGAGCAGTGATACGTGGTGATCCAGAGCACCAGGCGGACGTACAACCTTGTTTGTGATCACAAGTTCTGGATGAGATTTCTAGAAAAACGTGACCTGCGGAGTTGTTTGGTACAACTTGATGAGAGGCCTGGACTGTTGTGACCTCTCCCTCAGCCGATAAGCTGGTCCAGGGCAGGAGAAAGAAGCTTTGTTTGAGAGCCATTGCGGTGAGCACGTTGTGCCCGGCACTCCTAACTAGGGTAGAACAGCCCAGAAGCTCGCTCCCCCACCCCACCGCCCTTGTTATCCTCTCTTCTCTGCCTCCCCTCCCCCCTCTTTCCATGAACACATTCCTTTCCTCTTTTATTTCAGAGAAGTTAATTACCAACCTCAATCATAGACTAAATGACCGGAAAGTGATTTTTAAAATTCAACAAAAAAACTTATTACGGGATCTGGGTGAAAAAGGTAAAGGGATTAAAAAGTCCAAATTGGAGTTACACAATAATCACAGGGATGGAAAGTACAGCATAGGGAATACAGTCAGTAATCTCACAATAACCGTGTATGGATGGGGTCAGGTGGGAACTAGATTTATCGGGGTGCAGGACACTTTATAAATTATATAAATGTCTAACCACTAGGCTGTACACCTGAAATTAACATAAAATAATATTGAATGTCAACTGTAATTGAAAAAAACTTGTTTAAAGAATTAAGTAAAACACTAAGTGTCCAAGGCCCTGAAGGACGCCCCCTCTCCATTCCAGGGCCTCTCAGCCTGTGCGAAACAGGGGGCTTTCTTGCGCTCTCACAGCTGAGTGCTGTGGGTGAGTCGGCCGGCGCTAACTGCAACCACATGTACTTGTTAATATTGAGAATATGCATGCAAAGTACTAGCTGCCCAGGGAAGGTGCCTTCTATCCCGCACAGACAGAGCCATTTTGAGGGGCATGCTCAAAACCCCCGGAACCATTCAGTTTGAACTGAAATGAGCAGAGTAAACCAACCCATGCCTAAATAGAAATTGGTTGTTCCAACTTCTAGTCTTTTTTTTATTCCATCAAGACTAAATTCTCAAAAGCCAGATATCACTAAAACCTTCTGATGGGTTTTATAATCTTTTAAAAGAAATTTTAGTGAAGCAGTTTTTGTGGCTAGGAGTCATCTTTAAAAGGGGGTTCAAATCCCACATTGCTCCAAATGAGTGCCCACTGTGGGCCAGGCACCAGGCCAGTGCTGTATGTGTGTTCGGTCAGGAGTGCTGTGAGGTGGGAACGCGGCCCCTAGGTGCGTAAAGAAACAGAAGTCTAGAAAGTTAGCCAAGGTCACTCATTCAAGGTCACCACCCACCAGCTCTCCTTTTCTCCCCACCCAGTGACAAGGCAGCTGCCACATGGAGGGTGAGGAGGCAAGCTTGGTTCCAGTCAATGAGTGTTTACAGGGCACCTGCTGGGCTCCAGGCACTGGGCTAGGCTCTGGGAGCCAAAGACACGGCCTCTGTGCTCAAAGAGCTCGTGCCCAGCAGACTGCATTGCCCCACTGTGTAGAGTCTTTTGGTGGATTTCCTGCCCCTTAGATAAAAATCCAACTAATTTATTGTGGGCTTCAAAGCCCTGGGCTGCCTGCTCCTCCCCTCTGTTCTCTCCCCACCCCCAGCCGGGGCCCCAGCCAGGCTGCACAGTTGGTACTGCTGCAGGTGTGTCAGTCTGTCTGCTGGGCCATGGGATGGAGGCATGAAGGAGAGACATAAAGGACAGCGTGTTCAGGAGCTGCGGAAGATCCCTGACATCAGGGCTCTGCGTTGGTGTGCAGTCGGAAGGGGGTTCAGGGCCAGATGAAGAAGGGCATTACCTGCCCTACAAATGCTTTGGGTTTTATTTGTAGGTGACTCTGAGCCCTTCAGAATATGGCCAAGGTTTCCCCACACCTCAGCAGCCCATGGACCCAAAGAAAGGCCTAAGAATTTTAGTGACCCAAAGCCGCTGACTCAGGGACAGCATTGCTTAACGGCAGCACTCTTGCTCGTCTGTCCCACCAGTGAAGTGTCTGTAGTTATTTCTGCGGTGCCACAGACCTCTCGTGATCTGGGCCTCCTCGCAAATTCAGACCTGAATCCCTGTATGAGACGCAGCGTATGGCAAGGGCAGTGGTTCATCTCTCTGGGCTGCAAGATATGGGTTCCGTGCTCAGGGAGCTGGGAGAACAGGGCAGGCTGGAGTTTACACCGCCATGGGTCAGACCTGAGCCCTGGGAGAGTGGAAACTAGGTGTAAGAAGCCCATTCATTTCTTTGTGGGGGCGCGGGAAGAGACTGTGGATCTCCTGTCAGCCCTCGCTGGGGCACCCCATGAGTCTCTGAGCCCGGAGGGATAGGGTAAGTCAGTGGCATTGCTGGTGGGTGGGTTGTGGGGCCAGAGATGGGGCGGGGACGTTGTTGGGAGACTACTGCAGAAGCTTAGGGAGAACGGAAGAGTGAAGAGTAGAATGGGCATCAGTAAGAGGTAGGGGCAGGAGTTTCTTGATCAGCAGAAGCCGATTCCGAGGGTTCTCATTTGGGTGATGAGGGCAGAAGAGGTGTCAGTGGTGGGGAAAGGGGGAGGAGCAGGCTCTGCAGAGCAGATGGGTGCCAGCCACCCATGCTGACATCCGAGCTCTGCAGTGGACTCTGGTCAATATTCCTACCTCAACACCAGCGCAAAGGACTGAAGGCGGAGACTCCATCAGCAGCACATTTCCAAAGACCTGGACTGGCCTGTGTCCGCAGCCCCACTCCATCCAGCCCGTCCTGCTCACCGCAGTGAGATGGATCTGTCCGAAAGCATCTTGTTTGTACCTGGTGCCTTTCTGGGCAGAGATTTTTTTTTTTTTTCTTCAAAACAATTTTGGTTTTCAATTGCAGTTGACATATGTTATTATGTTATTATGTTAGCTTCACATGTACCGCATAGTGATCAGACATTTATATAATTTATGAAGTGATCACCCCAATAACTGGGCAGACATTTCCAATCCTCTGTCTGGAGAGGGAACGTCTAGCCCTCAGCCTGCAGCGTCAGGCTCCCCTTTGTGCGGCCCCTCCTTCCTGGACGAGGACTTCTTTGGTCACAGGAGACAGGAGTCCAGTGCAGACCAGCTTTGCTACAAGGGGAATTTACCAGTTAATGTAATCAGCTGGGCCTTAGCTGTGTGCGTGCCACCAGACACCCCATCCCTTGCTCCTTCTCTCTGCATGCTGATTTCACTCAGCACACTCCGGTCCACCCGGCAGGAAACGCAAGGGAGAGCAACCCATAGTTCAAGTCACATGACATTGTCAACAGAGTGGTAGTCTCTTCTCTACTCAGTTTCACTGAGGAAAATCCCAGAACCAGCAATGGCCAGGAAGGTGGGGCCTGAAAAAGAGGCTGGGAGAAAACATGGAGCTGTCCTGGGGGGGAGAGGGGTGGTGTGTGTGTATGTGTGTGTGCGCACTCGCGCACATATACACACATCACACGCCCACTGTCGTACGTCAGCATGCTTCAACCCTCCTCAGACCCTCCATCCAACCAGGCCCAACTACTCCGAACTCAGATGCCCTGAATACCCTTCCTGTTCTCAAGTTTTATCCTCCAGGGCCAGCCCTGACTCCCCACCCCACCTGGGCCACAGGGACTTTTCTCCTTCTGACACAGGAGAAATCAAAACCACAAAGAAGTAACTAGCTCCGGCCACAAAGCTGGAGGGGCAGGGACCAGACCCAGGCACTGTGTTTCCAGAGCTCAGGAATTGTTCAACCGTTTCTCCGTGTGTGGTCTTCCCAGACCGGCTCTCTGTGAGAGTAAGGACCAGGGCCGTGGTCCCCTGCTGGCGGCCCAGGGCTGGCAAACTGCTCCATCAGGACTGGTGCCTCCACAGCCTTTCTCCTGCTGCCCTCCCACAATTCCTGGGCCTGGGGACAGGGTCTTTGCTGGCAATTTGCACGATTTAAAATTCTGTGGGAACTGGAAAGCTTTTCTTACTGGAGGGACAGAGTAAAATCAATATTAATTATAATGCAGATGCCATGTTTTTCTAATCCTCTCAACTGTCTCCTACATGCAAATGAGTGTCTGCAGCCTCCTCGGGGCTTTCCCACAGATGGCTCTCTGCACACCCTCCCTGTCCAGGCCATAGGAACGCTAACCTCCTAGGGGTTCAGGTCCCATTGTTGTGCCTGATTTGAAATGCAGGCTCTCATGTCATGCAGCCCTCGCAAGATGAGACTCCCGCTCCTTTCCTCCCAGGCTGGAACAGCTTTTTCTTCCTCAGAGAACTGTTGAAATGTGGGTTTCCGTGTTCATCGACGTTCCCAGCATGTTTGTGGAGTTGGCCGTGAGCCGCCGAATGTGTTTCCCAACCAGCTCCTGGGCCCCAGCTATTCCAGCCTGTCTAGACCAGACTTGCCGGGGGCCTTGTGGGGCTGTGGAGACATTCATTCCAGATCCAGAGAGATAAGCTCGAGTGTTTGAGCCAGCCAACCTCAGCAAGCCAGGACCAGTCCTGGCCTTGTAACTGGACCAGAGGTGCTGGGGCAGGTGGGCAGTGAGGTTTCCTGAGGGAACTGAAGAAACCTCTGCAGGGCAGCCAGCAGGCACTGACACAGGCACCCAGCCTCTGTCCGTAACTACTTCCCTTCCAGCAGAATGGCTGTGTGTCAGACCGGCCGCACCTGCAACCCGAAGTGTTCGCTGCTATCACCAGACGAGTAGTGGTCTGATACAAGTCTATAAAAACAGTTAACAGTTAGTGCTGACTCTGTGCCAGGGTGGGTTCTAGGTGCTTTACAGGTATGGGTCCTTGTTAACCTCTCAGCACATATTATGCCCACATTGCAGACCAGGAGCCTGAGGCTTTACAGAGAGGTAAACTCATTTGTCCAGGGCCACTCCTCCACTCTGTCCTGTGGGTAGAGGGGCTAGGCCAGCCCTCTGCTCCAACACTGTGCTTTACATCTGCTGCCATCAGGGTTATGAACACACTAGCAAAAATAGGAAAGATGTAGCTAGACTCAGATTGCCATGGAAAGCAACAATTATAGCAACTTATGAATTTCCTAAGTAACCTTCAACTCCGTATGACAAGTGTGGGCCTCCTCCGCCCCCTGCATTTTCCTTAGCTGCCAATTTACCTTCCTCGTCAGCCCAGAGCTAATGGGAGCCATGTGAGTGGGAAATCACGATACAGTAGTTACCCTCCCTCCCTCTCTCGCTCCCTGCCTCCTTTTCTTTCCTGCTCAAGGCATGCTTATTGCTTAATTTATATAACTAGCACCTTTTCTGACACCCTGCCCCAAGAGAACCACTCCCAAGTGTCTGGTGGATCAAATTCAGGGCCAGCTTTGGAGTAGAATGTGTGGGTTGTGCCTGCATCTTTCTCTCTTGGTGGCCGTGGGTGGATTTGGTCCCTGAATGAACCCAGCAAGACCTATGGGCAGAATGTTCTTGAGCCAAAACCCAGCAACTTCCCTTTGTCCAGAGGTCGTGCCTCAGCTGCTGTGTGGGGTGGAGCCCATGCTGGTGCAGCAAGCCCAACCCCTGCCACTGGCCCCCCCTCTCTGCCACCTTCTCCTCTCGGGATGAGAAGCTCTGAAACAAGGAATCAGACTTGCCTTCAGGAATGACGTTCAAACTTGGGGGCAAATAGAGAACCCGCGACTGAAGAAAAGTTGTAGTCATTAGTAGCATCTGTAGCATGTGTGTGAAAGATCGATTCTTCATGCGTTTTCTTGCTTCTCTCTCTTGGTCTGGTAGTTGAAGAACAAAACCCAAAGGCATGTCTATTGGGTGTAAACTTTCTGAGGGAGCACAGCTGTACCAAACCTGCTCTGGGTGCCACCATGCCCTCTGTCCCAGATGCCCACTGTCCCGTGCCGACGTCCTGTGCCTACAGAGGAATCGAGAATGCTTTGGATCCAGCCAGTCTCTGAGGCGCGATGAATCCCAGAGATGTCTACAGAAACCAGGGTGAAAAAGTGGGAAAATCCGAGCTAGGATATGCTTGTGTCCTCTTTATTTTCCCAAGATTGGAAGCTGTTGGAGTGCTGGGACTTACCCCTTATTCTGTCGCTTCTCCTGCTTAATTCTGGCCTGTGCGTGAAATAACAATGCGTGTGACTATTACACAGGTGAAAACTTCTCTCTTCTGCCCTTTCCACAGCATGTGGTCTGAGGGAGGGCGGGAGGGTCCTTGGGCACGAGCAGCGTCAGAGTTCAGAGGGCACAGACGTGCAGGACCGTTGCCAAGGGCAGAGGTGCCCTTGTGTTACTTTAAGTTGCTAGAATTTACTTTGTAGTCCAAAGACCTCAAAGCCGTCTAGGCCATGACTGACATGGCTGCATCGCAGGGGAAAATTCAGATTCCTCCCAGAGGGGCAGCAGGTGAGTGGAACGGGGTGGGGGGCACTGTTAGCAAAAGTTTGGTTGTTTGGGGAAGCCAACAGAATTCTGCCAAATGTCACAAATGTGTGTGACCTGTCCCAGGAAGCAGGGAGCTCATTCCTGATCCCCAGGGAGCACAAAGATCAATCACAGATCAATCACGATGCTCTCGAAGATACAAATGGGTGTATGTTATTACCTTTTCTTCTACCGTGTACAGTCACCCCTCACTACCCATGGAACTCACAGCCTGTCAAAGTACTTTTCTATAGCAGCAAAGTCATAGTGGCAAGGTCAAGGTCTCATAAAACATAGGCCCTTGGGAAAAGTAACAAAAGTTGCTTTAGTATACGTGATTTCAACAGTAAGTGAACGTTCCAGCTCACATCCATCCCCAAAATAGCCCCTGTTCAATGATGAGAGAGACCACATGTGGGTGACTTTTGGATTGCCGCCTTCAGCTGCCTGACAGTGCCGTCACCGTGAGCACGGCTCCCCTTAGCTCTAATGTGATGGGGCCAGCGCCCCCGGGCTTGACGAGCAGAGCTCTGCTATTGCTCGCTTGCTCTGATCTGCCTCCCTCCCTCCCTCCCACGCTCCCCTCTACCCCCTTCCTCCTCATCTCCCTGCGTCTTCCCCTCCTCCCCCTTTCAAATACAAGTTCAGCAATTGTGTAACCTCCTAAGTTTTCACAATTTGTGCAAGAGCTTAAGGGTATATATTTTGAAGTCTGGTCTTCCCTCCCGAATTATTTGGGAGGGTCAGTCTTAGTAATTTTCATTGCTCTCCCCTCTGGGGACCTCCCTATAGTGCCCCATCTACAGAGTCCACAGGGGGAGAACAATAATTGTGGGGTTTCCTCTAAGGAGTTAGGACAGAAGTAATAAGATAGCTGATTTTATATTTTCGGTAGCGAGTGTAAAACAGTATTGTCTCAGAACCTGGAGTGAAAGATTGCTGTACACAAAATGCTAAAATTACCTTGCCGCTTATGAGAGATGCTGAGAAAGAAAGTAGGTGGAGTGGTGGGAAGTGGCCTGGGTGTCGGGCATCAGGGAGGAAGAAGAACCCAGAGTGAAACACGGACCGCACACTTTCACTGGCGGGTCACAGGGAGGATGGGTTCTGCCCATCTCCACATTTTCCAGGGCTCTGACTGAAGAGAGGCGGGCCCAGGACGCAGCATGAGGGGTTCAGGCTGGGCATGTGGGCTGTCAGGGTGGCTAAAGAGGGGCCAGGGTCACAGTGGCCTTGGCATTTAGCTCAGCTGCCAGTGACAGGAACACCCAAAATAACGGGCCTAAACAAGGCAGGCGATCATGTGGAAGACCTGGAGGCAGGCAACCCAGGGCTGAGATGTCGACCCCACAGCTATGAGGGACCCGGGCTAGTTCATGCCTCCTATTCCTCTAGGGTGTGGCTTGCTCCCCATGGTTCAGGATGGTGTTGCAGCTCCAGCCATCAGATCTCGGCTGAAAAGCCCCACCAACACTGCGATTTACCCTTCCTTGGCCAGAACTTAGTCACATAGCTAACGATGTCATCCTTCAGCTATGTGTCCATATGCCCAGCTAAAACAGGGCTTCAAATAATTGGAGAGAAAAGAGGAGAATCTTCATAGCTAAGAAATGTCATCAAGGTTCCTCATTTGGGGTACTCGTTCATTCAGCAGATTCAGAGCACCCAAGTATCCAGGCGTTGCTCCAGGGCAGCTGGGAGGTTTCTGCTCTGGTGAAACTTAAAATCTAGTGGGAGCAAGGCAGGCAATAGACTAGCATTGAAAGAGGCTTGGTTGACTATGTATATTCTACAGCACGTCTTTAGTGTGAGCCGTCTCCAGGAGTCCCTGTACATGACTAATGGTCAGAGCAGACGGGGGCCAGCAGCGCTGCTAACTCCTGCGGGCAGCTGAGGCGGACACCACCAGCCTCTCCGGTATGCCCCTCCCGAGTGCCCACACTGTGAATAGCACAGTGGTGGGGAAGAGGAGGTGGGAGAAGTAAACAGTTAGTAAGCCGGAGCCCCACCTTGGAAGTGGCCCCGAGTCATTCATGCTGTGGCTGGTGCCTTCATGGGCCAACGTGCCCAGCAAGGCTCAAGGATGAGAATCCAGCTGTGAAATCCCGTCTGCTTTCTTTTCTTTGGTGGTGAAGGATTTGGGGCGCTTTCCCTGCGAAGTTACAGAGCAGTGTGATGAGGCTGGCTTTGTGTTCCTAAGGGCTTTTGAGGCCGACCAGGGGAACTTGGGAAAACACAAGGACACGGCCTTTTCCTGCTCCCATGACCTTCAGCCGGCGTCCCTGAGCCTGGCTTTGCTGGCAGCCGGGCAGGTGTCCAAGTGCAGTTCACATGTTGTAAGTGGGCGAGGTTTCTAAATTAAACCGAGCCAGTGTCGCCCACCCAGACCTCCCGCCCTGCCGCTGGGCAGTGGCCTAGGTCAGGGAGTCTCAAACTGTCTGAGGGGAAGGACCAGTTGGTCTGTTTAGATTTAGAGTTTCAACTTCCAATCTGTCTTAAAAATAAAATATTAGAAAAATGAAGTTAAAAAGACAGACAAAATGTAGACTTAGACTTCTATTATTAGATTCAAGAAACATAAAATTACTCTGTCCAAGGTCGCAGCTAACTGTTTCTAAAGGCCAACTCAACTCCTGAACTGGAGTTTGCCAGTAGCAGAGAATTCAGAGCCATCACCACCAGCCAAGGGCCCACACGGCAGGCAGCGCTATGTGACAGGCCCAGGACTGCAGGCCGGTTGGGGACTGCTGTCCTTCCCAGCTTCAGCTCCCAGGACAGTCCTGAGGGAGAATGAGGAAGCTCCCCTGCAGCCGCGATGCACCTTAGGCCCACACGCCTCTCCCCCAGCACCCCTGCCCAGCCCCCCATGTTTCTAATTGCTACCTGAGTAGACTGATAAAAGGAAGAGCTTGGCCGACTCTCCTATCGCAGTCCCCATGTGCAGGTGAAAATTTTGCTACACACTTACAGCCAGAGAATCAAAAGGTCACAGCCAACTGTAATCATTACCCAGGCTCCCCAACCTGAACAGGGCTTTGGGCACATACCGGTTTGATAGCAAAGCAGCCAACCGCGAGGTGGCTGTGGTCTCCAGCTGGCCTGGCCAGCTGTCCTGGGCAGGGTGGGCAGTCACCGTTGGCCCTGTGTTGCAGTTCTCCAAGGAGAGGCACGTCATGGACAGAACCCCTGAGAGGCTGAAGAAGGAGCTGGAGGAGGAGCTGCTGCTGAGCAGTGAGGACCTGCGCAGCCACGCCTGGTACCACGGCCGCATCCCCCGACAGGTACCTGCCTCCTCGCTGCCAGCACACACCCACCTGCTCTCAGACAACGCCCAAATCGATGGCCCTGCGGGGTCATGCACCAAGGCCCTGTAGGAGTGAGCCCCAGTTTAGCCAAAAACAAACACCATGAAGTGGCCTGCTTCTAAGGACACCTTGGAAAAAGCTAAGGTCAGACAACCAAAGTACATTTCCACGTGCCCGGTAAATGGATGAGGAAGAAGCAGGTGTTCTGTGGTCTGCAAACACGGAGCAGGCAGGAGGCAGCAGCCACAGGGTGGTACCTCAGAAGAACAAGGCCGGCTGTGGTTCAGATGATTCAATTATTGGCTGGCTGCCTGCAGCCTCATGCCCTTTGGCGCCTGCTTCCTTTCTAAGGCAGCGGCTTAATTGCAGGTATGGAGAGGGATATCACTGAGGTGGGTGGCTCAGAGCAACAGGGCCCCCTGTGCCCCCATGGGGCCGGCACTTCTTCACTACCCAGCCCCCTAGTTTAGAGACAGGAAGAAGAGAATTCTTATCAGTGACCACAGACCCATGGCCTAGGGTTCGTGAGCGTGCTGCCTGAGGGATTGCTATGAATAAGGGGTTTTTGTTTGGTTGTTTAATAATATAGACATTGAAAGATAAAATAAGTACAGAGTTAAAGTGCAGAATTTTCCTCGGGCTCTTCTTATAACCTGATCTGGCCAGTCTTTCACCCAAGACCACATGACGGGAAGGGGCAGGTGGGGGTGAGGGGAAGCTGGTAGGCCATGAATTATTTTTTTAATGCGGCCGATTTCTCAGCACTATCAAAGAAATAATCCTTAGTCTTTTCTCTTTTTTTAGTTTAAATTTGATCGTACAAAATACAGGCGGCAAAAAAGGAAGAAAATTACACTCTTACCCATAATTCTCCATCCTGGAGAAACCACTGTGAACAGTGTGATATAAATCCGCCCAGACTTCTCTAAATCAAGTATGAGACCATATACTTGCTGGTAGCCCACTTTCCCCACTTAATGATATATCCTGGGAAGTCTCTCCAGCTCTAAAGCCTTCTTCTTCTGCATTGTGTGTGTGTCCGTTGTACACACACACACCGTTATTCACTGGGCGCTCGGGCCAGCATCCTCCAAGATAACTGCTGTGTTCACAGCTATGATTATTTCCTCAGGCTCCAGTCCAAGAAATGGAATTTCTGTGTGAAAGAAACATTTTTAAGGCAAAGATGCAATTTTAAAGTAACCATGGTAGCATTCTATTCTAAGCTAACTGATCAATTGTTGGAATGGCCTGGAAAAATTGTCAAAGTTTATAAAACCTGTGACTGTCACGGCCATCCTTCTCATCGTGGTCATGAAGTGTGTTTTCCACTTGCCGTGCATGTAGATGCTCAGCGGGAAATCACTCCAGCCGGCATAACTGAACGCTGTAGAGATGACGGTAGCCCTGGCTAACACTGTGCCCCATTAAAGTCTGTGGAGCTGCTCTGCAGCTGACACTATCCCTGCTTTACAGGTCTTGGGACGGAGCCCACAGAGCGTTTGTAGCGTGTCCAGAGTCACCAGCAGGGCCAGAGTCAAAGCCAGGCAGTGTGGCTCCTGGAATGGCCACGCTGCCCCACAGTACCATTCTCCTTTTTCGAGAAACATCAGCATCCTCACGGTTAACCATTCTTGAGCAGCTAGTGCGTGCCCCTGAACTAGTGCTTTGCATATGTGATGTATGCAGAGGTGTGGTGCTCCCACTGACTCTGCCAGTTGAGGGGACCTGCCCCTCCAGCGAGGAGTCAGTGTGCTCAGGGTCCTTGACGCTGTGATGAGACCCTCCACACTCCAATTTTCTCATCTCCTTCAGGTACGCATAAATGTCACCTCAGGACACCCTCCGGACCACTCGTCCCCTTACCCCTCCCCAAGCACTTCTCACCTCCCGGGTTAGTTTTCCCTTCACTCTACCACATCCACATGCCGTCCCCATTGCTCATGTACTCCCACTACAGTAGGAACTCCATGGCACTGGGGACTCTGGTCAGCTCCATTCACTGCTGTACACCCGGTGCCTACAACAGCACTGCACCCATAGAAGGTGGTCAGCAAGTAGTACTTAAATGAATGAATGGGTCTTCTAAGAATTAGACATTTGAACAGCCAAGAGCCAACTGAGGAAGCAAAGACAAAATGGCGTTGTCTTCTGTTGGCCAAGAAGTGGAGGAGGAATGCAGCTTTTGAAAGGAGTGTCAGCTTGCCTTTCCCGCTCCTCTCTCACCATTTTGTCCCCAAGGTGGCAGAAAACCTCGTGCAGCGAGATGGTGACTTCCTGGTTCGAGACTCTCTGTCCAGCCCCGGAAACTTTGTTCTGACCTGTCAGTGGAAGAACCTTGCTCAGCACTTCAAGATCCACCGGACGGTCCTTCGGCTCAGCGAGGTGTACAGCCGCGTGCAGTACCAGTTTGAGATGGAGCGCTTCGACTCCATCCCCGGCCTGGTGCGCTGCTACGTGGGCAATCGCCTGCCCATCTCCCAGCAGAGCGGAGCCATCATCTTCCAGCCCATCAACCGGACGGTGCCCCTGCGGTGTCTGGAGGAGCGCTATGGCACCTCCCCTGGCCGGGCCCGGGAGGGCAGCCTCGTGGAGGGAAGGCCAGACGTGGCCAAGCGGCTGAGCCTCACCACGGGCAGCGCCCTGGCCCACGAGCCGAGCTCGCCCAGAGGAAACCTCCTCAGGTGGGTCGGGGCCTCCTTGGGTGGTGTCGGGACGTGAGGGGCACTCTGAACGTGTCCAGGCTTAGTTGGGCAGACAAGGAGCTCACCCTGGAATAGGACCGGTAAAAGATGTTAATATGATGCCAAGTGTGGCTGGAATAGCTGTCACAAGGCAGTGCCTGATCTGCTCCCAATTGAGTTGGTGCCGAAAATAAGTGATGCGGTTGCCGAGGAAGCGGAGTTGGCCCGGAGAGGTTTTGTGGAGGAGGTAGGAGTCCAGCTGGTCTGAAGGCTAGGGCAAATTCGGGTAGTCGCTGCAAAGGGGGTGTCCCGGGGGAGCTCAGCCTGAGCACGAGGGTAGAGCTAGAAAGGGGCAAGAGTTGCTTGGAGCCAGTAAATAGTGGGTCTGGAGCAAAGGGTCCCTGGAAGGGGCAGTAGGCTTAGAGGGGCCCTAGACAGGTCATGGGGCTGTAGGCCCAGGCTAAGGGGTTTGAGGGAGTCTCAAAAACTCAACATGGTGAAGAAAATTGTCCTAAGAATGGAGCTAGACAGCATGTGCAAGAGGGGCAAGGAAAGAGAAGAGCGGGAAGACCAGGTTAGTGAGTGGTGGAGGGTCAGGCTGTGTGGGTGGAGTAGAGGGAGAGGTGGGAGGTGCAGGCACCAGGATTCCCAGGATCCTTCTGCGTGTGGGGAAGGTGGAGAAGGACAGTCAGCTACCACATGATGGGCCAGAGCAGGTGGACTTCAGAGGAAAAGCCCATCTGAGATAGGACTGTGTGCCTCTCAGATCCAGTGCTCAGCAACAGCATGGGGGGAGTGTCAGGAGGGGCTTGGGCCTGTGGGCTTAGATTAATGCCTGGTCCACACGGAAAGGGTGGCCGACTCAGTGGGAAGAGGCGAGATTCTTAAAATAGGAGATGTCGAGAGCCTGGGGCTACAGTCTGAACCTTGGGGGGTGGGAGAGAAGAGTGCAGAGCACTGGGCCCTGAACGGAGGCACCCTGCCATCGACCCTCAGTGCCCTGTGTGTGTAAGGAGCCATTGTCCCCTGTGCAGCTGAGATTCCTACTGTGTGTTGTGTGCAGAATCCAAACTGTGCCTGAACGGAGCGAGAGGCAGGCCTGGTAGGCGAAGGTCACCCCCACCCCCTCCCTTACACAGCTCCCTTCTCCAGCTAAGCTCACACACTGAAGCCAACGTATTTTACTCCACTTATGGATCTTCTTCCTGGACCAGCAGGAAATGTCATAAACAGCCATTTCTAGAATACAAAACTTCAGAAGTAAAATACAGGATTCCGAGTAACACATATGACAGCAGCGGTACTTGGAGCTGCGGGGAGCCTGCAGCTGGCTGTGGCCTGCGCCCACCTGGACTCGAACACTGGCCCCCCCACTCGCCTGGTCAACCCAGGCAGGCCGCCAGCCTGCGCTGGGCCTCCTTTCCTTCATCTGGAAAGACAGGGCTTGTGAGGGCTAAATGAGTCAGGCTGTGCAAAGTGCTTAGACAGTGTTGGCACATAGTAGGTGCTAGGTAAGTGTTAATAATCATAATATCATAATTGTTTTTGGAAGGCAGTAGAATGTGAGACTGCGCGCAGTTGCAGGAAGGGAGGAAGAACTTTTATCGAAGGTATTTAGAAATTCTCCTTTATGTAGTAATAAAACTGGGCTTGAGATCCCTTAAAATATTAAAAGGGCAGGTACCCCCTTCTCTCCTTTGGGAGTTGAGGTCGGCTGCCCAACTGATGAACAGGGAGTTAACATGAACTGGGGTGTATTTGTCAACGACACACTGCCCTGCTGCTGGGTGTGGTGCTGGGAGGAAGGCCTGCTGGTCTGCCTTCAGAGACCCGGATTTAAAATACAATTATTTTTTAAAGGTAAGAAACAAAAGAAAAACTGAGAAAGTCTCTAAGGAATGAGACAGGCCCAACAGAGCACCTCTTCTGATTGCCCTTTGAAAGCAGAGCTCCCTGAGCTCCGTCACCTGTCACCTCCAGGCACAGGCAACAGGCCCAGAAGTCTCTGAAGGTGGGGGTGGGGTAGGCTCAGCGTCAGCAGTGGCCCCACGCCCTGCCCACGTCCCCACTTCCTTGGCTCCTGCACCTTCCCTGTCTTCAGACCTGCTGGTTGGCTGGCCGGCAGCCGGCCTGGGCAAAGGTGTGTGCGGTTGGCCAGGTTGCATTCCAGGCTGGCGCCCTGGCCAGTGGAGCCCCGCTGCTCCTGGCGATCGCTGCTTAAGTGTCACTGTTCTGAAGCTTATGCCTTTTGGAATTTGCCCTCTGCCCTCACTTATCTCTGAGGGGTTGCTGGAATTTCTCTGTGGCTGGGAGTTCAGGGTGGGGTTCCCCCCCACTTTGGATTGCTTGGTTTTTTTCTTTGGTGCCTGCAAAGGTAGGAAAAAACTTTGTGATTTCTGTAACATAAGCTTGTGGGAGGGCCGATTAAAGTTCATTACAACTTGGCTGGTACAGTGCTTTCTCTTTTAGCAAAAGAGAGATTCTCTTCCTCAGTACTAATTAGAGAAATTCCCAGTCTGAATGGGCAGAGGACAAAGGAATGCTAGCTAATTGTATTGCAAGTTATGTTCCATCTTTTCCCTGGGTGGCTGTGCTCTGTGCTCCCAGCTGCCCCTCGGTGCCCATGGGTGCCCACGCTCCTCCCTATACCCAGCTCAGCAGGAGTGAGGCTGGCTGTGGGGTCCCCGGTGCAATGACAGTCACCCCAGGAGATCCTGTGGCTTATTTGGGGGACCTGAGATTTGCACTGAAATGGAAACTAACTGTGACACTGTTATGTCACCATGGAATTACACATATTTAAACAAGTCATTCCTCCCGGGCCTGTAAATAACTTCAGGCTCTGTTAAAAGGACATGTTCCAGTTCATCAGATTTTTCCAAGGTGTTCTGAAACCTTTATCCTGCTTTGATCAGCTGGTTGGAAAGGCCCAGAGGGGGCTTCCTGGGACCTAGCTGGATTGGCCCGTTGGGGATGTGGGGAGGGAGCCCGAGGCACAGTCATGGATTAACCCCCTCCATGAGAAAGGTGCTCCTCCAGCAGCGGGCATTCCTGGACAGCGAGAGTACGCAATGGCACTTCATTTTGAGCAATCTTTCCATGATGTTGCCTAAAGGTTTTGTGGTTTAATGACAGGTTTCTGCCCCACTTGCCTTTTGCTTCAGAAATAAAGAGAAGAGCGGCAGCCAGCCAGCCTGCTTGGATCACATGCAGGACCGCCGGGCCTTATCCCTCAAAGCCCACCAGTCGGAGAGCTACCTGCCGATCAGTAGGTCATGGGAACTTGGGGGGAGGATGGTGACAGTGTTATCCCGATTTCCTTCAGGCTGTTTCCTCTGCTCACCTAATTTGAGAAAGACATGAGGCTCCGTGCCTGCAGGAGCGTAGCAGGACTATATCCAGATGTGAATCACTGAGCTGGATGCTTTATGTACGCCAGCCTTAGAGCCTCATAACAGTTTTCAAAGTGAGCATGATTATTCTCTTTTCGAGGCTGAGGAAACTGAGGCACAGAGGTTAAGTACCTTGTCTGGAGGCATCTATCAGGTAAGTGGCTAAGCCAGCAGCTGAGCTCAGGTGTTGTGATTCCAAGCCCATTCGCTAACTGGCGGTCTTTGTAATGTGAGTCCAGCCCTGTGGTCCGCTCTCAGGACAGAGGGCGGGGGGCTGATCCTGGGGCCCCTGGCAGAGCAGCTGTCCAGGGACCCCTCTTCCTCTCCATTCTCTCTTCACAGCCAGGAGGGCGAGGGGGTGGAAAGTGGTGAACCAAGCAAGTAATTATGTCGGTAGCCATTGGGTGTGTTTCATTATTTTCATAACTGACCTTCCTCGGGACACAAGGGGGCTTTCCTCATGCCCCCATGCTGCTGCTCTGTGCCATAGCAACGTCTCCCCACCCCACCCCGCCCTGCCCAGCGTGTGGCTCTAACTGCTCCTTAAAGCGGGCTGGGACCCACCCCAACTCCGAATGACTCAGAGCCCTTTGTGCTAGGTGGCTAGAGATGTGTTTCATAACCGTGTATTTTCCTGCTATGACCGTAAAATGGCATTGCAACCTAGCTGGCAGCGGTCACTGGGATTTAAATTCACCCAAAACTGTGGGGTCGGGCCACCTGGGTTCTCAAAATGCCCTAGGGCCTAGACTTCTTTAGATCGGTCATGGTGCAGTCCCGCTGCGTCATCTTTGGGGGGTGGACGTCCGTGCGCAGGGGTGTGAGTTGAGGGCTGGGGCGCCGTCACTCTGGTTTGGTCTTCTTTGTGTTCTGCACCCAGTGGAGCTTTTTCTGATTGTCCCTTTTCCTCCGCAGGCTGTAAGATGCCCCCTCAGTCCTCAGGCATGGATGCAGGCCCCTGCCCAAACTCACCCGTTTTCAGGACGGGCAGTGAGCCCACCCTGAGCCCAGCGGTGGTTCGGAGGGTCTCCTCGGATGCTAGGGCAGGGGAGGCGCTGAGGGGCTCAGACAGCCAGCTGTGCCCCAAGCCACCCCCCAAGCCCTGCAAGGCGCCCTTCCTCAAGGCTCCCCCATCTCCATCCACCTGGCTCAACTCAGAGGCCAACTACTGTGAACTGAACCTAGCCTGCGCCCCAGGCTGTGACAGGGGAGCGAGGCTGCCCCTCGGCGCCCCGGACAGCTACGTGGAGCTGCTGACAGCCAAGCAGAACGGGGCAGCAGGTCCCCGGAACTCGGGCACCAACTACTTAATTCTTGATGACGATGACAGGGCAAGGCCTCAGGAGCCACGTGCAGCAGCACAGATGGACAGGGGGCAGGAAGAGGGGGGCGAGTTTGTGAAGCCCCTCCTGGAGAACACCTCCTCGTTCAGGCCCAACGACTTCGAGTCGAAGCTCCTCCCACCTGAGAACAAGCCCCTGGAGACGGCGATGCTGAAGCGAGCGAAAGAACTGTTCACCAGCAGCGACCCCAAGGTCATCGCCCAGCACATGCTGAGCATGGACTGCAAGGTAGGTGCCTGGGTGGGCAGAACTTCGGAATTTCATTCTGGGTTTGGAAGATTTGGAAGGGGGGG
The DNA here is from genome assembly GCF_022682495.2 of Desmodus rotundus. Classification (NCBI taxonomy): domain Eukaryota; kingdom Metazoa; phylum Chordata; class Mammalia; order Chiroptera; family Phyllostomidae; genus Desmodus; species Desmodus rotundus. Next base: position 68,897,004 of record NC_071389.1, on the reverse strand, counting down.
ATCTGTCTGCACTTGGCTTTGCTCTACCCTGTAAGTGCTTTGCTCACAGGAAAAGGCTGAAAATAACCCCAGCGTGGGGATTTATTTAAGGGGTGGGAACCACAAGCCAGCATAACCTTCTCCCAGGTAGGAAGCTTGTAAACTTCACCTTGGACAAAGGGGTGGCACAGGGCCACCCCTCCTCCCCCGCAGACCCTGCTGGTGGCAGGAGCCGCTGCAGAGTCCTTCTCCCAGCTGGTGCCAATGTTCAGATTCTCCCCTGGCCTCAAATCTGCCAGAGCTGGTGAAGGCAAGTCCAAAGGAAAATAGATTGTAGATGAAAATGTAGTTTCTGGAGAAACAGAGCCTTGGTTATTTTTATTTCATTATACACACATACACGTTATACATTTCTTGTTACTGAAATGGTCTTTAGGACAAATAAACATTTCAAAGTTACCTTGATTTTTTAAAATAAGTAATACTTTGTTCAACTTAGAAAAAATATAAAACATAGTTATAATTTAAAAATTATAATTATATAATTTTTTAAAATTATAAAATACAGATTAAGAGAAAAAAGTTAAAATCACACAAAAGCCAGTGTTCTGGAGATTGCCGTTGCTAACACTTACTCTGCGGGTAGAGGCGCGTGAATGAGCGCATGCAGATCTGGTTGTTTGCTGTGGAAATAACACCCGCGTCTACACACTATTGCAAACCCCGGTATTTCATCTCACACGATAGGGCTATCTTCCCATGTGACTAAATAAATGTATCTTCACATCATCATCTTTTTTTTTTTTGGAAGCATTTGTTTTAGCTCTGAGTCCCTTTTGTTCATAGGTGGCCCCAAGGCGGCCTCATTCTTCAGAGATATTTCTAGAAAGCAGGTGTCTCAGGTTGAGGAGTATGCAGCCTGCTCTGCAGTGTAAGGAGACTGGTCCCTGCATTTGAGCAACAGTCCACGGCCCTTCTGGGATTTAAGGCCCTTTCTCATGTGTAGCTCAGTGAGGTCAATTAGCTGCAATGGTCAGGACTTATTTTAGGAACTAATTGCCTAGGTCTTCAAGCAGCCCCTTCCCCAGGGCCTTCCGAGGTGACTGAGGGAGCACCTGGAGGGCAGGAGGCCCCCAAATGGCCTTGAGGAATGGTAGGCAATTGCTGACTGTTTTGGGGTGACTAACCCCTTCCTGAAAACAGGACTGAGGGATCACTCAATTGACCTCATGGCCAGGCCTGGGAGGTGGGGTGTGCATGGGGGGAAGGCCGGGAGGAGCCCTGAGGAGACAACGGGGACGGGGACGGGGGCTGTTCAGGAAGCACAGGGCTGTCCATGTGGTTGGCTGAGTGTCCTTGGGCAGTGCTCACCAATGGTCAGATAACTTGTCCAATGAAATTCTTAATTTGAAGCAAGCTAAACCTGTTTGGGCAGTGAGAGGATTTAGGATTCCTGTTCTAGGAAATAACACTCTGGCCCTGGATCTGAGAGCAGAGCCACACCAACAGGCAGGAGGAGCCAGGCATGTCCTGGGTGCTCCTTAAAGGAGGCTCCTTGGGGAGGCATGGGTCTGGGCCTGGCAGAACAGCCTGACTCCCAGGAGGAAATGGATCCTTCTTCCTAGTGGCCTCAGGCAGGGCTTGGCAGGAATAGGGGAGGTGAGATGCCCGAGCACTCTGCAGGAAGGTCTAGAACCTTCTCACTACCTTGGCAGCCAAGAGGCTAGATTCCAAGTCTCTTCCCAACAAAAGGAATATGCAGCCTACCTTCATTCTTGCTCTGTTTCCCTCTGCATTGCACCCCCTGGTGAGGCTGCACTGCCCCCTCTGCCTTCAGCACCCCTGGAAGACAGAGACCTCAAGGCAAAGACCAGAGCAGGAGCCTGCCTGCCTGTCCCCAAGGGCAGGGCTGTTTAGTCTTCCTTCCTCCCTCCTGAGTCCACACATTTCCTCCCCCTCTTCCTGGAACCACTGACTCCGGGGCTCTGCCAGCAAAGCAGGCGCAACCCCTGACCCAAGAGGGAGATCAGACAAGGTCTGGGTTACCCACGCCACATGCAGCAGCAGCTAGACGGGGCCACCCCAAAGCTCAGGATGCACTGGGCAGCACCTGAGGCGTGAGTGCTGGTTCCCACACAGTGCACAGAGCCCTGGGCTGGCACCCAGAAAGGCCAGCAGAACCCTGAGCACTCCCAGGCTGCCTGCAATGTTCCACCCACTCCCACCCAGCAAAGGGCACCAACCACCCTGGCCTCACTCAACTGAGCCTCTCTCCCACCCCCTCCTCTTTGTAGTGGCTGGAAGTGACTGCCTGTAGTTAAGAGCTTAGCCTCTGGGGATGAACTGCCTGAATCTAATCCTGCCTCTCCTTGCCTGTCCCAGTCTTCCTCTCCCCGCCCATGAAAGGAGGAGAATAATACCAACCACCCTCCATAGAATGCCTGGCCTAGGATGAGGCTAAGTAAGTGTTGATAGTGCCTTATAATCAGCCTTGACCGAGTGTCTGCCTGGGCCAGGCCAGGTCATGGGGTGGGGAGCGGGGAGGGACAGTGACAGACGAATTCGGACCACCACCCAGGTGGGAAATGCTCTGTAGGGGAAGGCTCTAGAGCTGTGGGGCCTCTGAAGCAGGATCCTGAATGCAGGGCAGCTAGGGGATCAGGGTGGGGGTGTCTGGGATGGGATTTGAAGGCTGAATAGGAGTTGGCCGGAGGAAGAATGCAGAAAGTATGTTCCGGGTGGCAGGCAACACACACATGCAGAAACTCGGGTGTCAGAAGCCATGGTGGGGAGGGTGTGGCTTATGGAAGACTCGCTCCATGTGGGCAGTGAAAGTGGGGTGGGGGAGGTGCTGCTAGGCCTTCCATGTCTCTAAGTCTCAACTTCTGGGCCCATCCCAGTCGCTGTCTTCAACACACATTGCTGTTCAGTGAGGGAGACAGGCCTTTAAGGACATAGTGCCAGTCAGGCTTCTGCTGAGGGCAGCAGAGGCCGTGAACTGAGCCAGGCAATCTCCCTGCAATTTAGAAGGTCCCTAGGCAGCTGGGAGGAGGGCAGGCCATGCCCCCGTTAGGGGCCCCTGGGTAGCGACCCACCCCCCCCCCCCCCCCCCCCCCGGCTGGAAGTGAGGGCCTGTAGTTAAGAGCAGGCTGGAAGCAGCAGGCTAAGGGGCATGCAGAGCTGGGGGAGCCTGCAGAACCAGGGTCACTAAGATCTGAAGAGCAGAGGGAGGCTGGAATGCCTCCTCATGGGCACGGGTGTCGCCCGCCCCGCTGGGTCCAGTTCATAGCAAATGCTCTAGAAATGTGTGTCCTTCTCTGCGCCTGTGAGCCGCACGGCCCTGGGTGTTCCCAGGACACCTGATCCAGGCGCTGCAGTGTGGGCACAGGACCACCAGTCCCAGAGCTCAGCCTTAGGGCAGGCAGGTATTGGTATTTTCTGGTAAAACCCGGGAAAGGGACCTGAGAATTGAATGCTTATACTGGAGGAAAATCGACTAGAGGCTTCTCTGTCAGAGCAGGGATTGCTCTGGATGCCTCTGTTTCCAGAACAAAACTGAATCCATGATGAGCCTTTGGATCTTGCTACACAGAGTGTGCGTGGGGTTGGAGGACGCCGCACAGACGTGCTGGGTTTGGAGCCTCCGACAGGGCAGCTGTCTAAACAAGCGAGCAGAGCGCCTGTGACCGCAGGTGGTGGGGTGCGCATCGGGGCTGCCTTTTCATGGTCAAGGTGTAAATCTCTTTCCAGAGATTGGGCCAGAATTCCAACCCCTTCGCGACATGACCGATGATTCACAGGCTGTATTTTCAAATAGGTTCATTGGGGCTTTAAGCTCATTTGATCCTTTGCCAAGTCCTTGAGAAAGGCGGACTTAGCAGTTGTGTTAGAGCAGGGGAAACCAAGGCTCAGAGAGCATGGTGTGAGTTCTGCATCCAATTTTGGGATCCACTCCTGAATAGCTAATTCCCACAGGCATATTTCCCCAGGGCTGTCCTTGCTCAACCACAGAAGGGTCAGGGTTAATAACATCAGCGAAACTTCCAGATGCTTTTTGGAATCTAGTATGAAAACATCTGGACTGTTCACATGACCAGGATAATTGTGCTCAGGGGCAACTCCACAGATCGAGGAGAGGAATTGCCCCCAGCCTGCCGTGTGCCCAGGCTCCGGTCGGTATCCGCAGGTCGCATTGTTAGTGCGTCAGGGCACTGAGGCACCGTGAGTCCTGTTTTAGAGATGCGTTGACTCCGCTGCAACATTTTAAGGTAACACGTAATAACTATAAATGGCCAACAAGTACCTGGTTCTGATAAACTGTGATTACACACTGGAACGGAGATGGGAGAGCTGGCTGGGGCAAACGAAGATTTTCCTTAAGGAAAACCCTCTAGGGAAGAAAGGAGTGTGTTTGAGACCTCGGATTTCAAATCTCTATACATGTTTCTAATGGTTTCCAGACGTATGGCGCATTTACTGAGCCCCGGAGAGGCATAATTATGGGTAATAGCAGCCAGCCCCGCCATTAAGTGAGGACAGGAACAGTGAAGCACGCAGCAGAGGGGCGCTTGGAGGCCACTCCGCTTTTCCATGGCAGGGGCGGGCGTGCGGCCCTGCTGTCCGCAGCGGAAGGTCGCAGCAGGACCCAGCCTCGGTCAGAAGCTCCGGGAACTGCCGTCTCCGGCTGGGCAGAAACACCAAATTTGCAGACTCTGCAGACCAATTTAAGTGCTTCCCTCCCAGATTTTATATTCCAGCATGTGTGTTAAAGCCCTCCCGATATCACACATAAAAACTGTGTTTTCGGATGCTGCTGCTCAGAAAGGACTGCAGGAAGTGCGCCCACACTGCTCCCGCTCAGTGTGTTTCCTTTCACGTGCCCACTCCTGACCCAGTGTATTCCAACTTGTGTTCTAACAGGTCGCTAGGATTCTGGAAGTCTCTGAAGAGATGAGGAAGAACATGGGCGTGAGCTCAGGGCTGGAACTCATTACCTTGCCGTATGGCCACCAGCTGCGTCTGGACATCATTGAAAGGTGAGCAGTGCTGTCTCCTGTTTCTGGCCCCTTGAATTCCTCCCTGGCTCTTAGAGCAGCAGGTTTCAGAGGGAGAGAGGGGCCCAGCTCCACCACACTGGGGCCACTGCCCTCAAGGATGTGTGGCCTGGGCCAACTTTCCCCAGAAGCCTTCCCCAGAGAATTCCTGGGGATGTGCAAAGACACGGCACAGAGGAAGTCAGGGAACAAAGAGCGTGTTCCTGTCTCTGCTCCAGGCTGCTTTAGGAATTGAGTGGGAGTTCGTGAGAAAGGTTGGGAAGAACAGAGTCTGAACGTTTTCTTTGAGGGGTGGACAAATGGGGGTCAGAGGTCAGAGGATGATGGCACTCGGTCCCTCTTCCGCCAGCCTCTGAAGTCTCACTGCCTCTTGTCATGAAAAGCCGGGGCCCTGGCTCCCGCTGAAACCTGCACACAGACACACTGCGTGTTAAAAAATTAGAGAGGCAGAAATAGCAAGGCACGTTTTTAAGAAAAGAAACACTAGACTGGATTATTGTATTACCACAGAAGTTAGCCTTTCTGACACACAAAAAGACAGCTGATTGAGGCAAGCTGTCTTGTGGCTTTCTGTTTTCTCCATCAACTCCCCGTCGCCATGGCACATGGCGGGTTTTAATGGGCAGCCAGCGTCCTGGCTTTTCATGAGAAGAGGGCAGTGATGCTTCAGAGCCCGGGCCCGAGCGCCGCCCCCGCCCGCGGCCCTCCCCAGTGTGCTAGTGGGCCAACTTTCTGCAGTGGCTGAGCCGTTCTCCTCTCATTACAGCAGCCACTGGCCACACATGGCTGCTGAGGAGTGACGTGTGTTTATTTCACTGTTTACTAGTTTAAGTGTAAATGCCAGGTGCGGCCAGTGGACAGTGCACTCCGAGGATGTCAGCCCCTAGAAAGTAAACATTGATTTTCAAGTAGCCTGGGGACCAACACGGCTGCTTTCAGGCTTGCCTGGCAGATAAGAGCGGCTGCAATGCCGCTGTTGCCTTGGCAGATGAACCGCACAGAAGACACACGAGGCCCAGTGGAAGACTTCCGGGAGGCAAGAGCCCAGGGAGTGGTCCGCGCTGACTCTGGTCAGGCATCCTCGTTGTTGAGTGCCTTTGGGCAATTGTGGGTCTGCCTTCTGAATTTTTCTACTTTTCCTGATCAGACTTTTCCAGATTTTAGCCTCTCTCTCCAGGTGTCCTCTTCCCTCCCCACACCCAGGGGCCTGGCTTCTCAGGGGCCTGGCTCCTCTAACTTCTCCTCTGTTGTCCGGGCTCAGTGGTCACTGTCTCAAGAGATGAGCTGTGCCACCAACTTCCCCGTTTCTCACGTGGTACGTTCCACTCTGAAAAACCCCAAGTTCCAGGCCTTGTTTTATCAGTCTCATTAGGTGTGTAGGACACAGGACCCAAGCTGAGGCTGGCGGGGTTAGGGTTTTTTTCCAGGCTATTTTCAGACGTCCACTCTTGTCTACATCCATGTCCTCTTTCTTCTGACGGTCCGCTTGCCTGGGGTCCCACTCGTTGGCTTGTTTCCCGTCCAGGCTGACCTGTGGGTCTTCCTGCTAGAGTCTGGGGACTGTTTTTCTTCATTACCGTGTATTTAAATAAAGGTCAAGGGTATAGTGGTCTTGAAAGGCTAAATAACATCGTCTTCTTGTGCTTCAGAATCAAATACAAAACCACCCTTTATTTTTTAATTTACCACCTTACCCATTCCAAGCCTACTGAGTGTAATAATGAATGAGCCTGCTGCCAGCCACTGGAGCTTCTGTAGCGGACGTGGCAGGCGGAGCTTCCTTCCTATAGTGGTGTACGCGGGAGGCTGCCGGCAAACGTCGGTTGCATAAATAGACAGAGTTATCCAATTAGCCATTGGTATACGGCCAGGTCTTAAGGAGGTAGAAAATATGTCTTTTATTAAGGGCTATTAAAACATAGGGGGAAAAAACACTGAATAAAAAATAGACTGAATGCAACATGGGAAGTTAATTTACTATTAGTTAAAAATTACAACTAAAACTTTTAGCTCAATCTTGACACTTGGCAAACGGGTAACAAAACTCTTCAATAAACCACAGATGATAAAAATAGACTTTAAGGCTATGTTCAGATCCATTAATTAAGACACACAAGAAATCAGGAAGGAGATAAATAAAGGAAAAGAGACAAATGGGTGAAATGGTACCAAGACACAGGGAGCATGGAACACTCTTAGAGGCCATTGCAGTAACAAGCACTATTTGCCGGGCACGTTAGTTATTTTCACACCCACACACAGTCTCTATCTCTCACGACTACCCTGTTCCCATTTCACAGACGAAGAAGCCGAGGAGGGGGGAGCCAGGGAACAGCCCAAGGTCACACTGCGTGTGAGCAGCATACGTGTGTACAGGGAGGGGCAAAGGTGGGTTTACAGCTGTTCGTATGGAAAACAATACAGTAATTAATAAATAATAGTACAAGAACAAACTGTGTTTTGCATACTCACAACTGTAAACCTTCCTTTGCCCACCCCGTACGTGTACAAACACATTCAGAGGCATTAGAGTGTGGATGCAAAGGGGCCGCGTACTAATGCCGACAAGCGCGGGGGAGGCCTGCGTGGCGGGCCTCACAGACTCGGAGAACGAGAGTAACCACATGGGGTGGTCTGAACTACAGACGCCTCACTAAAAGCAAGTCATGGTGTAGTCATGTCCTCGGCCTGTGGCTTCCCTGGCAAAGGTCAGTCTTTAACTTTGATATTGTCTGTTGTTTTTGTGCCTCTAAGAGAACATACCTTTGAAATGCCAGAGTCACTTTCCAACCCCTCAAAGGCACCACCACCACACCAGAGCAGGAGACCACAGTGCCGTCTTGTTGCCCACACACCGGCTCTGCGCTGTACATGTTAACTGCCCCGTCCCCACCACGTAAAATAAATATGTGTCTCTCCATTTCGCTTTTTATCTGATGGAGATTGCCCTGCTTTGCCTTCCACAGCCCCCTGACCCACCACCAGTGGATTCCATGTAACCCCTCTTACGTCTCCTCCTTTGATTCTAATGTATAAAATAAGCTGCAAAACTGCCATTCTCCGTTGCATTTTCTCAATCCATTGAGATTTTGCTTCCTGGCAATTGCTGTTGGTTTGGCTCAAGTAAACTTTTCTGACTTTTTCTTAGGTTGGACATCTGTTGACAAGAGCAACTAGTAATGCTAGGTACTAGGTGAACGGTGGCCCCCTCTGCTCAAGGAGAGCGAGCGAGAGACCACACCCATGGGCACAGAGACAAGCACCGCCATGGAGTGGCATCCTTAGCTTTGAACTTTCAGGACAAGGTGGCCCCAGACATTCAAAGACATGTATTTCAGTAACCACGCTACAGATTGGGGCTTCGCCTCCAGCACTGGTCTCACAGCCTGGACGAAGTGTGATTGGGGCCAGTCTGGCCCAGCGCAGTCCACTCCGCAGACCTGATTTTCAGAGGGAAGGCAGCAACGGCAGGCTGTGCTGCCTGCCCCCCATGAGGGAGGCTGCCTTGCGGCCCCATTTGTACTGGCCCCACTGTCACATCGACAGAAGGTCATGTGCTTCCTGTGCTGGGTCTGCGAGGTCGACCTGTATAGTCAGGACAAGAAAAGGGAGGACTGTAGGCGGATACACATAAGATTTCTGTTTTATTCGAGTCCGACCTCACAGGGACACCCTGCCAGTCTGCTGTTTGGTCTTTGCCCATGTCCCCATTCACTTTCTGGCCCTTAACCAGAGCAGCAGACACTCCATCCCTAGCTCCTCGTTCCTCTCTTGTTTCTGACACCCTTTTGTCTTTCTGGATCAAGCATATTCTTTCATCTTTCTGTCCCTTCCATTCCCCAGTGCAGGGGCTCAGTGGAGGTGGCCCAGGGCTTCCCTGAGAAAGGATTCCCCAATGTGTTGGGGGCACCTGGTGGCTCCTCGGACCTCTCATGGCAGAAGGTACAAGGAGCTACATGACTTCGTCTGAGGAGGGCCCTCTTCATGCCCCCGGTCCAGGCCTGAGCAATGCCCTATCCTGGGGCATCTGTCCTTTTTGCCTCTGCAAAGTGCAGCTTCTGAGGCCCTGTCCGGTCCTGCTGCAGTCCCGGTGGGCGTGGCCTGTGTTGAAATTGGCAGCCAACTGTCTGAGCTACCAGCACATCTCAGGGCAAGATCAGCAAATGGTGCAAAGCCAGTCCTTCTCCCAGCTGGTTCGGTTTCATTCCCTGCTAGTCCTGTTGACCCTGGGCCTGACCACTGGTCTCCTCCCTCTCAGACACAGCACCATGGCCATCGGCATTGCCGTGGACATCCTGGGCTGCACGGGCACCTTGGAGGACCGAGCAGCCACCCTCAATCGCATCATCCAGGTGGCAGTGGAGCTGAAGGACTCCATGGGGGACCTCTATTCGTTCTCGGCCATCATGAAAGCGCTGGAAATGCCACAGGTAAATTTCCACTGGTCTGGTGCAGCCCTGCGGGCCCGTGCAGACCGCACGTTCTGAAAAGTGGTCTGCAAGCCGGTGCGTAGCAAATGACAGATAATCTTTGTCACTCAAAACGTAAATTGGATCTGAATGAAAGCTGCTTTGACTAATCAACCAAGAGTAGTGTCCTAAGTTCTTAAAAACAGAGGGTAATTGCCAACAGCCCATGCTCTGTCTTCGAGGTGCAGTAAGACTCATCCTCACGAACAGTGTCCCTGAAGAACAGCGAGGGTGATGTGTCTGGGGCAGGTGTGTTGTATGAGAAAGAGACTGCTTCCGTCTGAGTCACCAGGTGCGCGGGCAGCCATTTGGGAGCTTGTATCTGAGAATCCCTAGAGTGGTTTATCTCAAAGAATGCTCCTCAGGTTACCTAAAACACCCTCTCTTATTAAAAAATTCAAATCTCTGAACTGCCTGCCATATAACCCGAGTTAGTTTCGGAAATCGGGCTCTTTGAATTGATCTGCTTGGACAGGCTGATTTTAGGACGAGTGTCAAAACTGAAAACCTGTATTTGAATCAAGCGGCCCTCAGAGAGGAACATGGTCCTGTGGTCCCGCATGCTCAGATCTGGCTTCCCCACTTCCGGTCTGCCAGCCCCAGGTGTGGAGAGGACTTGCTTTACAGCGCGATCTGCAGAGTGACCCAGAGCCGCTCGTCATCTCGCTCGGCTGTTCCATAGCCACAGATTATCTTGCAAATCCTACCTGGTACTCACTGGAAATCCAACTTTGCCACCGGGGAGGACAGCTGCCGTCACATGTCCTGCAGGGCATGTTAGGGACACAATTTCCTTGGATTAAAGCAAGGTCACCTTCAAAACAAGAAGCCAAAGAACTTAGTTCCTTCGCCAGGAAAATTTGGGGAAGGGGTCTGTCAATTCCAATTACAATGTAGCATTCCAAGAGTTTACAAAATTCTTTAGGTGCACTGGAATTTAGCAGGGTTGATATTGGAAATAAGCAAACTCAGCCATATTTTCATGATATACTGACTTCTATAATATCAGGAGTTCAATTTTTTATTCAGGTGTTTTTAATTTGCATCAAATTTATTTGCTCTTATCCAAACGTGCATGTAGTTTTGAGGCCTGAGCCAACAAGCTGCGCTGTGTGTACAGTCTTCCAGCCCAACGCGCTCTCACAGTGTGGTATAGGGGATGCTCTGTGGCATTAGCTGGTTGTCCGTGACTTCAGACCCAGCGGTCAGGGACTTATCCCAGATCGCGGTAACATGGCTTTGTAGGCGGCCCCCTCCCCTCCAGCAGCCTCAGGCTCTTCCCTCCCGGAGCACCTCAGCTACAAGGGGACCTAGTCCTCCACGGTACTCAGGGCCCTGGGGTGAGCTGGAGCTTCCCTTCCCTGCGGAGGGAAGTGGTAGACCCACTTCCAGGGAAAACCCCAGAGCAGTCACATCATTTGTGTGTGTCACCGTCCAAACGTGCACCCGGCAGGATATGGCCTTAGCTGAGAGACAAGGGCTTCTTTCAGATGGGGGATGCTTGAGGGCTGAGGAGGAGGATGTGGGAATGTGAGGGGAGAGGGTGGCATGTGGGTGGCCAGAGGCAGACCAGCCCACGTCCTTCCCTTCCCAGAAGATCTGCTGGTGCTGATCCTTCTGCCCTTTCACGTGGAACACATGGGAACTCTCAGAGGCCTTCGAAATGAATTTCAGCCCTGCCCTTACCGGTGGTGAAATCTTGAGGAAGTTACCTAATCTCTTATGTTTTCTGATCTGTAAAATGAGGCCAAAATACCTGCTTCATAGGATTAGGTGAAATTCCTCAAATACCCGAGTTGGCTCCTGTTCCCGGAGCATTACTGCCCTCCCTCCATCCCTCGTTTCATGCAGAAAACTTCAGACAGAGGTTTGCTGGTGGGAGGGTGCGCACGGGGCGCCAGTTATCTTCGGGCAGGCAGAGTCAGTGGCACGTGCTGGTGTTGACTACATTATCCCAAAAGAAGTGTAAGGGAATGAGAGGTGGCATCACATGGCCTGGACACTCTCCCATGTGTCAGACATTCCTACTTACGGGGACATTAACCCGCTGCACCTCACCTTCCCACACCCTCTCACCGGTGTAACTTCTGAGGAAGCCGGCTGGCAGCTCCCCTCCAGATTTAAATGAATGTACTCTGACCCCGCAGTTCCCCTTCTGGAAATTTATCCTCCAGACATTTACACACACGTACACATTCGCAACATCTTTACCAGGTATTTTGGTGATAGAAAAACAGGTTGGAAACCCTTATAGGAGACTGGCTAAACTATGGTTTATCCACAAAATGGAATATTATGCAGAAGTGTAACAAAATAAGCTGTTCTGTGCTGTTTTACATATATGCACGTGAAATGACTTCCAAGCAAGGAACAAAGAATATGTGGAGTGTGACATGCATTTGCTCATTTTCCGGCAGTGCACGGCGCACAGGCATGCGCACAGGAAACTGGTGGGAGGAGCCGCCGCGGGATGGGCCACTGGGGCGAAGCCACTAAGTCCCCTGCTCTGACTTTTTTACTGCGTGCATCTGTCATCTATGCCGCAACTTAAACCAAAAGGTTATTTTTAAAACAGCCCTTTCCAAAATGGTAACACCTTTCTTTCTTCCAGATTACGAGGTTAGAGAAGACGTGGACCGCGCTGCGGCGCCAGCACACCCAGAGCGCCATCCTCTACGAGAAGCAGCTGAAGCCGTTCAGCAGGATCTTGCACGAAGGCAGAGGTGAGCGCGGAGTCAGCGAAGCAGGCCTGGTGGCTGCCCCGGGGCAGCTGTAAGACCATTAGGACGCATCTGTTCTTCTGGTTTGACCAAAGCGTTTAGCAGGGCATGTTGCGCGTCCCCGAGTGAGTCATCTGCAGGGTTGTTGGCGTGTGGGTCAAGGTTTCTGTCAGATGACAGCACCGCATGTAGGTCTGCAGTTGCTGAAAAAAGACACGGGCCACCAGTCACTTCGTTCTGTCTTTATCTTTTTAAAAATTAAGGTATAGTTGACATAACCTTGTATAGTTTCAGGGGTACAATGTAATGGTTTGGTATTGGTACATATTGCAAAGTGATCACGACGGTAAGTCCAGTTCACATCTGTCACCACACACAGTTACAGAAATATTTTTTTTTGTGATGAGAGCTTTCAAGATCTTAGCTACTTTCAAATGTGCCATACAGTCATATTAATTCTAGTTACCATGCTCATTTTATAACTGGAAATTTGTACCTTTTGACCCCCTTCACCCATTTCATCCACCCTCTGCCTCAGGCAACCACCAAACTGTCCTCTGCATCCGTGGGCTCAGGGATTTTTGTTTGATTTCCTGGATTGCACGTGTAAGTGAGAGCGCATGCGATGTCCGTCTGATTTATTTCACTCAGTGCGACCTCACGAGCCACGTTGTCACAGGTGGTGGGTATCATGCTTCCTTATGGTTAAAGGACATTCCGTTGTAATACACCCTGCACCGTCTTTACCCATGTCTCTATTGGTGGACACTTAGGTCGTTTCCGTGTCTTGGTCATTGTAAATGATGCTGCCGTGAACGTGGGGGGTGCACGTATCTTTCTGAGCTAGTGTTTCTTGTTTTCTTTGGATAAACACCCGGAAGCGCAATTGCTGGATCATATGGTAGTTCTATCTTTAATTTTTTGAGAAACCCACATACTATTTTCCAGAGTGGCTGCACTAATTTGCCTTCCTAGCAACAGTGCAAAAGGTTCTTTTTTCTCTACTTCCTCAGCAACACTTCTATTTTTATAATAGCCATTCCAACAAGTGAGGTGATACTTCTTGTGGTTTTAACTGGCCCTTACCCGATGATGGATGACTTTGAGCATTTTTTCACGTATCTGTCAATCATCTGTATGTCTTTTTAAAAAAAATGTCTGTCTGGGTCCTCTGTGGGTTTTTTTCTTTTTTGTCTGTTTTTTGTTTTTTTTGCTATCGAGTTCTATGAGTTGTTTATATACGTATTGTGGATATTAATCCCTCATCAGATAGATGATTTGCAAATGTTTCCTCTCATTCTGTAGGTTGACTTTTCATTTTGTTGATGGTTTCCTTTGCTGTGCAGCATTTTTTTAGTTTGACGTGGTCCCACTTGTTTATTTTTGCTTTTGGTATCACATCCAAAAAATCATCACCAAGACCAATGTCAAGGAGCTTATGGCCTATGTTTCCTTCTGGGAGTTTTATGGTCTTAGGTCTTGCATTTAAGTCTTTAATCCATTTTGAATTATATATGCAAATATATAGTCCTACGCTACAGCATGCATAAACCCCACTGGCCACCAGACAATCTGGAGGTGTCCGCTGGGTGGCAGTTACAAAATCAGGGCTCTGGACAAGTGTGTAAGCTTTCTGGAAGAACTGAACTGTTCTGAGTCAGAGAGAACGTGCAGGTATGTTGCCCTCCATCCTGCTCCCCGAGAACTCCTGTGAGGGCCCCTAGCTGGGTGCCGTGCCTGCAACCTGTCCCTCAGGCTGAAGCTCCAGGACAAGCACACAGGCCTCTCTCACACAAAGACAGCGTGTGTTTGTCTGCTGTCTTCACAGCGCCCTGGGCAATGGGGAGAGGGGAGCCTGCCAAGAACTGTTTCTCCAATTATTACAGTCCAGTGGGACCCACGAACACAAGCTCCCCTGGCCCCAAGAGTCAGGTGATCAAGGCGTTCCCTGGGTGTCAGCCACAAAAACTGGGGCACTAGATACATGGAAAAACACCCCTTTGGGAGATACTGGGATTCTGGAGCACAGCAGGGGAGAGCGCGAAGATAGCGCCCATTCTTTGAGGTCTCTGCAAAGGATTACTGCCAACCCTTAGATGTGTGTTTAATTAGAAGCCTGCTCCTCAGGCTGCAGTTATGATAAGCTCACAGGCCACTGTTGCCTCTCGCTGTGCCCTAGAGTTTAAGAACTCCCTCTCCATTGGTTACAGTCCTGTGGGACCCACGGGCATAAGCCACACTGGCCCCCAGAGCCAGGCAATGTAGGTGTCCCTGGGCAGCAGCTGCAAAAATGAAGCGCCAGAGAAGGGTATGAGCTCCTTTCTGGGATAGACCACTGAGCTGGAGCAAAGGCAAGGGAGAGCTGATGGATGGCTTCCACAGAAAAAAAAAGAGAAAAGGAGGGGAACCCAGTATTTAAAAAAAGGAAGGAAGGGAAGGGAAAAAAGGGAAAAGATGGTGCCCACTAGCTAGCATGAGGCAGAGGAAGAGCGTGAAGGTGGTGCCTGTCAGCTAGCAGCCCCCAGGTGTGTGCTAAATGAGAGGGCTACCCCTCAGGCTTGCTCACATAAAGTCTGAGCACCTCTCCATCAGCTACCTTTCCGCACAGTCCTTGGGCAGGTGAATTAGAACATGTGAACCCCGTAAGAGTTGTCTACCAGGCCATTATAGCCTTGTCGGTCTCGTGGATTGGAGCCCCATTGGTTTTGGGGGCTTATCTCAGGCACAAGTTGGGGTGCCCAGTGTGGGGTTCAACCCCTTTGCTCCTCAGGTAGAAGCTCCAGGGTTTGAACTCGCTCCAGACTGTGGGTCACTGCACCAGGATTGGGGATTATGGTGAAATTGTGTCCCCGCCTCTCCTACCCGCTTCTATGCGGGCCTCGCTCAAAGTTGTTCCACATTTAGCTGAAGATTAAGTGTCCATGGTGGGAGGGGTGTCTAAGGTTCTCCTACATCGTCATCTGGAACTGGAATTCTCTGTGCTTAACTTTGAAAAAAGAATGACATGGAAAACTTTACCCCTTGTTTTTCAGAGTCCACATGTGTCCTGCCAAACAATATATCAGTCCCTCTGCTGATGCCTCTTGTGACCTTAATGGAACGGCAGGCTGTCACTTTTGAAGGAACTGACATGTGGGAAAAAAATGACGAAAGCTGCGAGATTATGATGAACCATTTGGCAACAGCCCGACTCATGGCAGAGGCCGCCAGCAGTTACCGGCTGAATGCCGAGAGGATTCTGGAAGGTAGGAGCTGCTGTCTGTGAGCTGCGGTCTCCTCTGCATAGTAACTGGAACGAAGGCATGGAAGACGGGGGTGTTCTCAATTAGAGTAATGCCAAGGAGAAGAGATTGGGGCATGGGAATTCCATTTCCTGTATGATTGATTACTTCCTCTTAATTCTTAAATGACTTAAGGATCCCGTTTCTCTCTTTGTTGTATGTATTCTGTTGGGCCATTGGTATACAATAAACAGAGGGAAAAGGTCAAAAAAGATCTGGTCAGCTTGCCTACCATTAGAACCTCTAATAATCGCTATTAGAAAGCATGATGGGCCAACACGCGGAGCTGGGGTTTTGTTTGACTTCGCTTACCTGCAAGCCCCTTTCCCCTCAGTCACACTGGGAAGAGCGCTCCCCTGCTCTTCGCATCAAAGGGGCCAACGTCAGCAAAGACTGGGGGGGGGGGGGCAGAAGTACACAATACAAGTACTTGGGTTTGGATTAGGGTCAAGTGTGCCTTAAGGATTGGCCAGCCAGGCTGAGGAAGGGAGTGGGTACAGGTGGAGGGCCTTCCACATAGGGCTGGGCAGAGGAAGGGCATCATCCCATGGTCAGGCTGGTGTTTGGAATCTGGCATCTGGGTGGAGGAAGTCTGGAGGGCTAAAGGCTTAGAGGCAAAAAGCCCATTTAGGAAGCAAATGCAAAAACAAGGACTTTCTATGGCACTTATCAGGGATGATTACTTTCTCCTCCTCACTGTATAATTTTTTAAATTCTTCAAGGGCCCACAGTTTGATCCACAAGGGTAAGAACTTAAGAAGGTAAGAAGGGCAAGGGCCCACAGTAAGATCCACTGTGGGGTGGGAGAGGCCTATTATTTCATCCTAGAACAAAGCTGTTGCTTCAGAACCAGAATTCAGGACTGAACAGTTTGCACTGTGTCTGCGGTATATATAAGCATCATCTGGCTGTTTCATTCTTTTCCCCTCAGAAAGTTCTCCAAGGTTAGCAGTGTAGAACTCAAAACAGTAAAAGCACATAACTCGCCAGAGATTACAGTGCCTGCTTACGCAGAGCCAATGCATGTATCACTTCGGATGCTGCCTACGCCAAAAATGTGCTTTAAGCTTTAAGCTGTTCTACAGCAAATTACTTTAAATGATATCTCCTGGTATTTCTCAGCTGATCCTGCTACAGGTTGACCTAGCAAGTTCCCACTGCTGGGAATGACCGTGAACCCAGAAAGGGTAGAGATATGCTCACCATCACACCCCCAGCACCCAGCCCAGGGTAGGGGCTCCAAACCTACCAACCGAATGAATGGAAGTTGTCATCTGGCTTCTGGTTGGTTATCTGTCACAGATACTCTGGCATCACAGGGAAGAAGGGACTGAAAGCCTCTCAACTGCCAAGATCCTGCGACCTAGAAGGGGGGGTACAGTTAAGGACAGAGCAGGCTCCTCCAGCAGTGATCAAGGATGAGGACCACATGCTTGTGTGACTGGCCAGAGGTTCCCCTCTCTAGCAGAGTTGACTGAGCATCTTTGGCCTTAGGTAGACCAGATAATTCTCTTTTATAAAAGAGAAGAGAGCGCTGAGAAACAAGCCCACACGTATGGTTGTCAGCTGATTTTTGACAAAAGTGTGGAGGTAATTCACTGGATAAAACACAGTCTTTCAGCGAACGGTGCTGGAACTCTTGAATATTCTATGCAAAAAACCCTTAATCTTTACCTCATACCATACACAATAATTAATCCAAAATAGATCATAGAACCCAAATATGAGTGAAGTAAAAGTAAGTATAAAGCTCCTATAAGAAAACAGGAGAAATTCGTTGTGCCCTTGGGTTAGGCAAAGATTTTTTAGGACACCAAAACCATGAACCATAACAGAAAACACTGACAAATCAAAATTTTAAATTTTACTCTTCAAAAGACACTGTTAGGAAAGTTAAAAGGCAACTAACAGATTAGAAGAAAATATCTGACAAACATACAGGATGGGGCAAAAGTAGGTTTACACTTGCCTGCAAGGAACATAATCAATCGTTAGTGATGCAAGAATAAACTAGTAAACTCACAACCGTAAAGCTGCTTTGCCCCATGCCATGTGTCTGTACAGGAGTTATATCCAGACTCTGCAAAGAACTCTTGGAACTCCATGAGAAGACAAACGAGATTTGCACAAAGATTTGAAAGGACACTATACCAGAGAAGATAGAGGAATGACAAATAACTGCATGGAAAGATATTCAAAGCATTGGTCGTAAAGGAAATGTAAATTTAAGCCATAATGAGATACCACCACACACTCCCTGGAACGACAATACTAAAAGTTAGCAGCGTGCGGGGAAAACAGAATCTTCATATGTTACCGATGAGAATATAAAATGGGAGAGCCACTCTGGAAAAGAGTTTGACAGTTTCTTAAAAGTAAACAGATGTTTACCTTATGACCTAGTAGTTCCACTCGCTGAGAAATGAGAATGCATGTCCACACAGACTTAACATCATTCATGATACTCAGAAACTGGAAACATCCAAGTACCCGCCAGGTGGTGGATGGACAAACCGAATGTCACATGTCCATGTGACTGAATACCACTCAGCAGTAAAAAGGAATTATTGGTAACATGCAACAATATTAAATAATCTCAAAAACACCACGCTAAGTGAAAGAAGCCAGGCACAAAAAAGGTCCACATTATATAAGTCCATCTATATAAAATTTCTATAAAAGGTAAAACAATAGCAACCAAAAGCAGATTAGTGGTTGGTGGGGGCCTGGGGTAGGAACAGGGTTGACTGCAAAGGGTTAATAGAGAATTTTCTAGAGTGATGGTCACGTTCTATATAAAACTGGTGGTGACGGTTGTTCACTATAAATTTATTGTAAGTCCAACTGGCAGCTGAAATGGATGAATCATGACATGTAAATGATGCACCAATAAAGTTGTAAAAAAAAAAAAAACCCAAAAGGTACTTTGAACACTCCTCACAGCAATACAGCCCACAGTGGCTTGTGTACGCAAATGTTATTGTCCTGTTCAGTGAGCTTGTTACTCTTTCCCTGAAGGTGCCCAGGGCCTGGAGAGTGGGCCTCTGCCCTCCCTTACACACAGCAGGCCCGGGGTTTCCCTTGGGGGATGTTTTAAAACTCTGAGAAGGAAAGTTCATTTTGATCCTGCTTTAAACAAGCAAGTTTTCAGCCTATTTTCAACACTGTTCTAGGCAGAACTGAAAAAACATTGTTTTGTTTTGTTTATACTAGGTTTTCAACCGGATGAAGAAATGAGTGAAATCTTCAAGACTGAATTTCAAATGCGATTGCTATGGGGCAGCAAAGGCGCACAAGTTAACCAGACAGAGAGATATGAGAAATTCAACCAGATTTTAACTGTCCTCTCACGTAAACTGGAGCCTCCTCCTGTAAAGCAAGCAGAGCTCTGATATCTCCGCAGAGCCTTGGGGTATTATTTCAAGCTTCTCCAGTTTCTGCTTTGGAAAAGCTTATCATTTGAAAAAGTAATAATGTGCAAATCTGACAATATACAAGCTTTTAGTATCCACAGGATATTAAACATGTAAATTGCACAGAGCACACTTATTTATGAATTGTTTAAAATTACTACTGATTTTTAAATAAGTAATTTATTATTAAGGTAACTATTGCTAATGTTGATCCGCAGATTTAAGAGCAGACCTAGCTATGTTGACTGGTTGCTTTCTATTACCGAGGTTTTTGACCATTTTAATTTTAATTCCATGTCAGAAAAATGTAAATAGAAAAGAATTTAAAAGCATGAAACATTTCAGAAGGTATCAGTTGTATGATATTCTTTAACTAAATATGAAAAAATGTAAATAGCCATATGAAAATATATCTTTTTGTGAAACAATTGTATCCAGTCTCTTTAATATTAAACAACCATCATCATACAGTAATTCTACCTCCTACCTTTCTGGCACTCTCTTCCCTACCACTAACCATATCCTGACAGTAAACGAAGATTAATGATACTGGTGTGGAAAATGGATGGCTTCAGGCTTAGGAGACAGCGTGAGTAGTGATACAAAGTACAGCCGCTTCCGGAGACCTAGGTTTAACCCCAAGCTGGGGGGCTGGCCGCGCAGCTCCTGGTAAAGAGTGAGCGCCCAGGTGCTGGTACACTTAACGCCATCACTTCACGTATTTCAAAATAATCAACAGTCATTTCTTCCCTCTAGCTGATTCATGTAAGTTTTCTAGGTTTTGGACTTTCCAAAGGGGATACTTCCTAGTTTATCAGTATCACTCTTAATTTTTTTCTATTATAGAAAATTTGGAATACAATATTTTAAAATAAATTTGCATCGCTCTGCCACCAACTGTCAAACACCAATTTGCTTTTCTTCCTATCTTCTAAATAATTCTGGGACCATACATAATAGTTTTATATCCAACTTTTCTCAAATTGCAGTCGATCTTAAAAACAAAAAAAAACCCTCTGGTCAAGCTCAGCTCAGGGGTGCAGGGGGTGCCAGCGACATGGAGGGAGAAACTGGATTGTGTGGCTCCGGAGTGAGAGGGCTAGGGGCAGCCACCAATGTCTCTGTGTTCAGCCACCCCCCGCCCCCCACGGCTGAACCTGATTCTGCATTAGCCCGGTGAAATCCATTAGCTCTACCCTGACGACTCCGAGACCCTGCCTCAGCCACCTCATCTTCTGCCCAAGGGGCTTTCAGCAGCTGAGCCTTATGGGCAGCCAGCAGGCAGTGGCAGATGTTAGGGTGCCTTGGGCTTTTTGCTGACCTGCCCCAGGCCTGATACTGGTGGCACCAGCCTCGGTTTGCAGTGTGGCCCTTCCCACGTGCATCCAGGCTAGCACAGGCAGCTACCAACTGTGGATCACCTTGTAGCTCCTAACAGCCCCAAGCTGGGCACAAGCAGCATCTTACATTGACCTTCACCAGTCCCTCCCAAGAAGCCCCAGAACCAACACAGTTGGTGGTCGGCTTCAACCACACAGAACACCACCCGATTAATTAGCTCCATACGTGGCACACTCAAGAGATCTCAGCAGGAAACAGACCCCACTGGGGTGAATCCCGTTCCTTGGGGGTCAGCTCCTGCATGACAGCTCATACTCTGTGGTCATGGCCAATCTTCATAGCCAGTCGGCCCGAGGGCCAGTCCCACTCACTGATGTGCCAACAGTGGTCAACACACAACCACCACAACAGAACACACACCACCCATACAAGGGACACTCCTGGAGCACCTGGATCAGGTGATAAGGGAGAGTGTGCCACCGGGCCTCACAGAACACATACTATATAAGGCCACCCTGCCAAGACTGGGAAACAGCAGATGTACCTAGCACAGTGCCTGGCGGGCTCACCCAGCACTCACCCACACCACGGCCTCCATCTCCATCTCAGCGCTCACCTGCATCTGCCCAGCCCTCATCTCTGCCCGCATTAAAAGCAGCCAGTGTAAATGCTGAACCCTTCTGACCAGGCTTGTTTGCAAGGGATCTGGCCAATGTCAACATCAGGAGCCTCATCTGCAGTGCAGGGGCTGGTGGACCTGCCACAGGAGCAGGTGCTGCATGAGGAGGAGGTCCTGCCCCCTCCACCACTGCTGCCCCAGCTGAGAAGAAAGTGGAAGCAAAGAAAGTATCTGAGGAGTCTGTTGATAACAAGTGCTTTGGTCTTCTTGACTAAACCTCTTTTGTAACATGATCGATAAAAAGCTGAACTGCTAAAGAGAGAGAGACCCAAATAAATAAAATCAGAAATGAAAGAGGAGAGGTAATAACTAACACCACAGAAATACAAAGGAATGTAACAAAATACTATGAACAGCTATATGTCAACAAATTCAACAATCTGAAAGAAATGGATAAATTTCTAGAAACATACAGTCTTCCAAGACTGAATCAAGAAGAAACAGAAAATCTGAACAGACCAATTACTACCATCAAAAGTCAAATCAGTACTAAAAAACTCCCAACAAACAAAAGCCCTGGAATGGTTGGCTTCACAGGTGAATTTTATCGATCACTCAAGGACGAATTAACATCTATCTTCAAACTATTCTAAAAAATTCAAGAGGAGGGAAGGCCTCCAAACTCATTTTACAAGACCAGCATTACTCTGATTCCAAAACCAGGCAAAGACATTACAAAGAAAAAAAATATAAGCCAATAACTTAATAAACATAGATGCAAAAATCCTCAATAAAATATTAGCAAACAGAATTCAGGAATATATCAAAAGGTCTTACACTATGGTCAGGTGCAATTTATTCCTGGGATGCAAGGTTGGTACAGTATCTGCAAATCAATTAACGTGATACACCACATAAACAAAGAATAAAAATTATATAATTATATCACAGGAGAAAAAGCATTTGACGAAATCCAGCACCCATTTATGATAAAAACTCTCAGCAAAGAGGGAATAGAATGAACATACCTAAACATAATACAGAGCATATATGACAAACCCACAGCTAACATCATGCTCAACTCATATTAAAAGTGTTTCCGTTAAGATCAGGAACAGGACAGAGATGTCCGCTTTCACCTCTTTTCAACATAGTACTGCAAGTCCTAGCTACAGCAATCAGACAAGGATAAATAAAAGGCATTAAAATTGGAAAGCAAGAAGTAAAACTATCATTATTTGCAGATGACATTATATTATACATAAAGAATACTAAATTCCACCAAAAAACTATTAGAACTGGTAAAAGAATTAAGTAAAGTAGCAGGATACAAAATTCATTATTTCAAAATCGGTTGCATTTTTATACACTAATAATGAATTATCAGAAATAGAAATTAAGAAAACAACCCCATTTACAATTTGCATTTTAAAAAATAGGAATAAATTTAACCAAGGAGATAAAAGACATGCACTCAGAAAATTACAAGACACGGAGACTTCCGGCCAAGATGGAGGTGTAGGCAGACACAGTGCTTCCTTGAACAACCAAAAGGAGGACAACAATTTAAAAACAAAAAGCAACCAGAACTGACAGAAAATCGAACTGTATGGAAGTTGGACAACCAAGGAGATAAAGAAGAAACATTTATCCAGACCTGTAGGAGGGGCGGAGCCGGGCAGAGAGGACTCCTGGCAAGGCGGTGGCTGGCAGACGCAGCGAGGTGGATTGTGGAGCAGGGCGGGCAAAGCTGCAGCTCTCCAGCGAGGCAGCAGCTGGTGGACCAGGGGACAGACCGCACAACCCAGGGCTCCAGCTCGGGGAAATAAGGCCTCAAACCTCTGATTGAAAACACCCGTGGGGGTTGAGGCGGCAGCAGGAGAAACTCCCAGCCTCACGGGACAGTTCGTTGGGGAGACCCACAGGGGCCTAGAGCGTGCACAAGCCCACCCACCCAGGAACCAGCACCAGAGGGGCCCGATTTGATTGTGGGTAGCGGAGGGAGTGACTGAAACCTGGCAGAGAGTGGAGGAAGCGCCATTGCTCCCTCTCAGCCCCTCCCCCACGTACAGCGTCACAGCACAGCGACCAGCGTTACCCCGCCCCAGGGAATACCTAGGGCTTCGCCCCTTTACATAATGGGTGCGCCAAGGCAAAAAAGACAAAAAAAGGCCCAAATGAAAGAACAGATCAAAGCTCCAGAAATAATACAACCAAGCAACGAAGAGATAGCCAACCTATCAGATGCACAGTTCAAAACACTGGTAATCAGGAAGCTCACAGAATTGGTTGAATTTGGCCGCAAATTAGATGAAAAAATGAAGATTATGCTAAGAGAAACAAAGGAAAATGTACAGAGAACCAATAGGGACGCAAAGGAAACTGGGACTTAAATCAATGGTGTGGACCAGAAGGAAGAAAGAAACATCCAATCAGAAAAGAATGATGAAACAAGAATTCAAAAAAATGAGGAGAGGCTTAGGAACCTCCAGGACATCTTGAAACGTTCCAACATCCAAATTATAGGGGTACCAGAAGGAGAAGAGAAACAGCAAAAAATTGAAAACTTATTTGAACAAATAATCGAGGAGTACTTCCCCAATCTGGCAAAGGAAACAGACTTCCAGGAAGGACTTCCAGAGAATCCCAAAGAAGCTGGACCCAAGGAGGAACACACCAAGACATATCATAATTACATTAGCCAAGATTAAAAGAAGGAGAGAATCTTAGAAGCAGCAAGAGAAAAGGACAGAGTTACCTACAAAGGAGTTCCCATAAGACTGAGAGCTGATTTCTCAAAAGAAACCTTGCAGGCAAGAAGGGGATGAAAAGAAGTATTCCAAGTCATGAAAGGCAAGGGCCTACATCCAAGATTACTGTATCCAGCAAAGCTATCATTTAGAATGGAAGGGAAGATAAAGTGCTTCTCAGATAAGGTCAAGTTAAAGAAGTTCATCATCACCAAGCCCTTATTATATGAAATGTTAAAGGGAGTTACTTAAGAAAAAGAAGATCAAAACTATGAACAGTAAAAATGACAGCAAACTCACAGTTATTAACAACCACACCGAAAACAAAAACAAAAGCAAACTAAGCAAACAACTAGAACAGGAACACAACCACAGAAATGGAGATCACATGGAGGGCTATCAATAGGGGAGTGGGAGGGGGGGAGAAGGGGGGAAAGGTACAGAGAATAAGTAGCACAAATGGTAGGTACAAAATAGACAGGGGGAGGGTAAGAATAGTATAGGAAATGTAGAAGCCAAAGAACTTATATGTATGACCCATGGACATGAACTATAGGGGGGGAATGTGGGAGGGAGGGGGTGTGCAGGATGGAGTGAAAGGGGGAAAAGGGGACAACTGTAATAGCATAATCAATAAAATACATTTAAAAAAAAGAAAATTACAAGTCATGGAAGAAGTTACAAATAAATGGAAGTACATAACATGCTCATGGGTAGGAAAAATTAACATTTTAAAATATCCGAGATCTGTGCAAACCCAGGGAAGACCTGACCCCAGCAGATCCAGACACCTTCACCATCCCACCACGGAAACCTCAGCGCACAAACAGTGGCAGCAACCCTCAGCGTCCAAGGCCAGGAACCTGCCCTGGTAGGAGCAGGCCCAGCAGCTGTGAGGGCTGCTGCAGGGAAAGGGGTCGGCTGGGTGGACAAGCCCCAGCCGGTCCATACCCCACTGCCCCCAGACCTGCAGCCGAGCCGAGCCATAGAGGATTGAAAAATACTGGCCATACACATTGAGTGACCTCATTTCTCTTCAGGACATTTTGAGTACCATTCAAAAATGTATCAGTGAGGATGGACTGCCCCACCTGCTTCTCTATGGTCCTCTGGGGACAGGAAAGACATCCACCATTCTAGCCTGTGGGAAAAGGCTAGACAAAGACAAAGAATTCACCTCCATGGCTTTGGATCTGAATGCTTCAGATAACTGAGGAATAGATACCGTTTGGGGACCAATCCCGAGCTTTGCTAGCATAAGGACAATATTTAAGAAAGGCTTTAAACTTGTGATACTGAACGAAGCTGATGCCTTGACTCAAGACACCAGGACGCCTTGAGGAGAGTGATTGAGAAATTTACTGAAAATACCAGATTTTGCCTCATCTGTAACTAAGGGCCAAAGAGTATCCCCGCCTTGCAGTCCCTGGACTCCTGAACTCATGGTTCCACACCTGGAATATGTAGAAGAGAGTCGATACAAATGAGGACGGGATGAAAGCACTTGTGACTCTTTCCCGTGGAGACATGTGAGGGGCTCTGAACGTTTTGCAGAGCACCAATATGGCCTTTGGGAAAGTGGCAGAGGAGACCGTGTACCCCTGCGCGGGGCACCTGCTCAAGTCAGACCTCACCGACACTCTGGCCGGGGTGTCGAACCAAGACCTCGCCACAGCCTACAGAAACGTTACGGAGGTGAAGACTCTGACGGCGCTGGCATTACACGATATCCTGACAGAGACTTGTCTCTGCAGACTTTCCATCTTCAGTCTGAATACGTTTATTGACCAAAATGGCGGAAATTGAGAACAGACTTTCTGGTGGCACCAATGAGAAGATTCAGCCGAGTTCCCTCACTGCAGCCTTTCAAGTCACCAGAGCCCTGATTGTCACAGAGGCCCAGATGCTGACTGAGGACCATTTGCTGTGATTTTGAGGCCCAGCAGTGACTAGAGAACAGGGGACGTGGTTACGGGATGGACTGCCACCTGAGGTCAGGTGATGAAGCCACAAGCACGCCCAGTCTTGGAGAATTCTTGTTCCGGGCACGGGTGAGCAGATGTATAAAAAGTACCTTGTTTGTGGCTGTCTGGAGCAGAGATGTACAAAACAGTTTTAACATACAGCTGTCCTACTGCACTGCCCACCTGTGTTCAGGGAAAAAAGCAAACACTTTTATTTCAACCTTCAGGCTTTTACCCTTCAGTTGCTTGGTAACAGGAAGGTAGCCTACCCCACTTCAGTTCTGACACTAACTTTCAAATCTATATGCCCGCCGTCTTCCAACTCAAGATAAACAGAACATTACCAAAATCAAGTATAATCTGTGACTGTCCATGTAGCTAGCTACTTTCAGGGTAGATGTTAACAGATTTCTGGCCAAAACTATTATACTCATAAAATGGACTTGATTCTCTGATTTTAAAAACTGGTCTTTATTTCTCCTCTTGAAGTAGAGGAGTTACCAGCAGGTTCCTAATTGTGGGTAGACACTAAACTTTCAATTTATGCCACTAAGGGCCAGAGGCTGTACAACACCCATGAGTATTTAATGCAGGGAGGGCCCGTGAGAGGCAGCCTGACTCTACACCTGCGCCTGCCGGAGGAACTAGGCCATGTGTGCAAATGTAGCACTTCACAGCAGTCATGCTGCATTTGTATCATTCTTCACAATGGAAATAAAGCAGCTTTGCTAAAAAATAAAACAAAAAAATTAAAAAATAAAATATCCCTACTACCCAAAGCAATCTGTAGATTCACTGTAACCACTATCCAAATACTAATAGTATTCTTCACAGAACTAGAATAAATAATTTTAAAATTTACATGGAACTACAAAAGACCCTGAAGAGCTATGGCAATCTTGAAAGAACAAAGTTGGAGGAATCATACGACCTTATATCAAACTATACTAAAAGGCCGTAGTATCAAAACAGCACGGTACTGGCATTGAAACAGACACATAGAACAATGGAACAGAACAGAGAGCCCAGAAATAAACTCAGACCTATCAGGTCGATTTGTCTATGACAAAGAAGGCAAGAATATACAGTGGGATAAAGACAGTCTATTCAGTCTGAAAGGTGTTAGGAAAACTGATCAGATACACGCAAAAAATACATACAGACCATCTCCTTCCACCCCACACAAGAATAAACTCAAAATGGATTAAAGACTTAAATGTGAGACCTGATACCATAAAACTTCTAGAAGAAAACATAGGCAATAAAAGCTCTGACAATGCTCCTAGTAATAATTTTTCTCACATATCTCCTCAGGCAAGGGAAACAAAAGAAAAAATAAACAAATGAGACTACATCAAACTAAAAAGTTTTTGACAGCAAAGGAAACCATCAACAAAATGAAAACAACCTACTGAATGGGAGAATATATTCACCAATGATACATCCTTATTAATTAATATTCAAATTTTATAAAGAACTCATACAACTCAACACCAAAAACCAAACAATCCAATTAAAAAATGGACAGAGGACCTGAACAGACATTTCTCCAAGGAGGACATTACAGATGGCCAACGGACATATGAAAAGATGCTCAGTATCACTAATCATCTGAGAAATGCAAATTAAAACCACGATAATATATTATCGCCTCATAGCTGTCAGAACGGCTCATCAACAAATCAACAAGTGTTGGCGAGGATGTAGAGAGAAGGGAACCTTCATGCAATGTGGGCGAGACTGCAAATTAGTGCAGCCACTATGAAAAACAGTGTGGAGGTTCCCCCCAAAATTAAAAATAGAATTACCTTATAACCAGCAACTCCACTTCTGGGAATATAACTGAATAAATCCAAACCATTCATTTGAAGAGAGATGCGCACCCCTATGTTCACTGCTGCGTTATTTACAATCGTCAAGGCATGAAGGCAGCCCAGGTGCCCATCAACAGATGATGGATAAAGACATGTCATACACACACACACACACACACACACACAATGGAATATTACCCGGCTATAAAAAGAATGAAATTTTATCATTTGTGACAACATAAATGGACCTAGAGAGTATTATGCTAAGTGAAATAAGTCAGAGAATGACAAACACCTTATGATTTCATTTACATGTGGAATCTAAAGGAAAAATAAATGTACAAACAAAAGAGAAAGAGACTCACAGGTGCAGGGAATAAACTGAGGGTTGCCGGCTAGGAGGGGCTGGAGGGTGGACAAGCCAGGTGAGGAAGTGAGAAGTCACAAAATAGTCACGGGGATATAAAGTACAGCATAGGGAATACAGTTAACAGTATTGCAATAACTGTGTGTGGTGCCAGGGGGGCACTAATCAGGGGTCACTCTGTACATTGCATGAGTACATATCCACTACACAGTACATCGAAAACAAGTATTTTAAAAGGAAACAAAGGGACAACTAGAGGAATAGAATTAGGGAATATTATATGACTACCAGGAAAAAAAAAACTGAGTCATTTAATTATTGCCTTCTGACTTCAGGTTCCTCCTTATTGAGCAAACAAAGTACTATTTTTTTTTAAAGGGTACACATTAGAGGAAGAAGTGTTTAAGGCGAACTGTTAAAAAATAAAATTGTCGCCCTGGCTGGGCAGCTAGCTCAGTTGCTTAGAGCGTCGGCCCAATACACCAAGCTTACAGGTTCGATCTCTGGTCAGGGCACATACAAGAAGCGACCAGTGAATGCACTAATAAGTGGAACACCAAATTCGATTGTTTTTCTCTCCCCTTCCTCTCCGTCTCTAAAACAATTGTTAAAGATGGAATGTTTTACCAAAAAAAAACCCCCCAAAACAAAACAATAAACCTTATGGAATTAGGAAGTGGCCATGCTTTAACAAAGCAAGTTCTCTTTCGTGATGGCTAAGGTGTACTTCTGTCCAAAAGTCAAGATGACTTCCTAAGATCCTTCCAGAAATAAGATTCTGCGATTCTGTTGTAGAACGTCTCCTATTGAGATCAGCATTTCTCTGTGCCTATTAGATGTTAATCAATGTTCTGTGAGGGTTCCGTTTTCAAGCAAGTTTGAGAACTGGAAGTTTGTTCTTATTGTTGGTTTGCTTGTAATCTACCACAACTCTGCCAAAGGGCAACAGGAGTATGAATGTAAGGTCTCCCAAACTCATGTGGTAGAGAATCTTTCTGTGAGGAGCAATCTGGAGCCCCATCTCTGAGCGACACCTCGTGGGGCAAGTTTAGGGGTGCCTGTGCTCCACAAAGCACTCTTGGAAACATTACTGCAGGCTATGTCTTTATACGCTTCGGCTGTCTTCTAGCCTGCTCTATATTCCACAAAGGACGATGGACACATTAAAAACATAAGGAGGGAATATATTTTTTACTTTGAATCAAGAAAGAATTTCTTAAACTAAACCAAAAAAGCATTAAATTCGAAAGATTGATCAATCTACATTAAAATGAACTGTTCATTAAACAATTATCAGATAAACTGAAAGAACAGAGAGATTAGCAACACATAAACGTGACAAAAGACTAGTATGGCAGGCGACCTCCGAGATGGGCCCTGCGACCGGGTGCTCACGCCCTGCTGTTGTCCCACATTGCGCAGGGGGGTGTGCATCACCCACCGCACAGAGCGAGTAAGCAGCGGTATGACTAACGAACGCCATTACCGAGTAAGCAACGGCATGTCACGTCTTAGGTCAGGTTAGTAAAAGACTGCGGCTTCTGTCTTGAGTTTTTTTCTCTCTTGGATCGCTCACCGGGGGGAGCAAGATGCTGTGCTGTAAGCGTCCCTATGAAGAGGTTCACATGGCGAGAAACAGGCCTGCCAGCAATAACGTAAATGATCTTGGAGGGGACTCTAAAGCCCCAAAGCCTTGAGATGATTGTGCCTTTGGCCTACATCTTGACTACAGTCTCCTGAGAAACTCTGAGCCAGAGTCGCCAGCTATGTTACACAGCAAGAGATAAAACTACTACAACCAGCACCCTTAATATGTAAAGAACCATGCACGAATATGAAAAGACATCAACCAAAGAAAAAAAATGGACGAATATTATAAACAGGCTTTTCACAGAAAACACAAAGGTATACATGAATAGATATTCACCTTCATCAATAATCAGGGAAGAGCAAATGAAGACTACACTGAAATGCTATTTTAAATCTCCCAAACTGACAAAAATTGAAAAGCATCACTCCTAAGTGCCGGCCAGGAAACACAGGAGCATAGGTAGCCCTTATACACAACCTGTGGGTGTGTAAAAAGTTACAATCGCTCTGGATGGTACACAACCTGTAGATGTGTAAAAATGTTACAGTCACTCTGGGTGGAAAATGTGGCATTCTCTGTTAAAATTGGATAGAAATATAACTCACAACCCCATAAGTCCAGCCCTGGGTAGATCTCAGAGAAACCCCGGTGTCCACAAACACGCACACGGATGTACGGAGCCTTACTGTTTAGCAGCTGACCCTTGAACAACACGGAGGTTAGGAGCACCCACCTCCCGTGCAGTCGCACATTTACATATAACTTTTGACTCCTCGTAAGTTTAATTATTAATAACCTGCTGTTGACTGGAAGCCTTACTGATAACATGAGCTACAGAAAGAATGCTATGAAAATCACCAGAAAATAGTCACAGGACTGTATTTATCAGTAACTAAGTTTACGTCGTCTGTTTACAAGATGTGCATCAAGTCTTATAGGATAAAAACACTGTAGATGGTGTACTTATTACTAACACTAGACATCGAAAATGAAAAGATAATGTGAAAAAGAAATTCGTATTTATTTACAGGTATCGCAATTCACGCACTAATAGTGAAGCAACAATACGGTTGCTTTACGACAGTCTAGTGTAACTCATAGGATGGCTTCATGGTGGCCTACCCTACACACTAATGAATGAGCCCTTATAAAATTTTTACTGCATACAGTATTACAGTCATATTCAAAATACAGTATTGGAAATTGTTACTTTAAAAAAAAACCACCTGCGATGGTAGGCTAACGAGCACTACCTCCAATTAGGAGACAGGCATACCGTAATTCTTTGAAAGCACACTTATAAAACAGGAGGAAAACGAATACATTATTAATTCTATATTAAATATTACTCACCTTATGCATATGTTAAGCTACCACTTCCAGAAATGTACTACACATGATGTTCTACACAAGGAATAAGCGATCCGACACCAAACCATCACACCGGCTCTTGCCATAGAGTTAGTAGATCAGCGCGTGAAGACACACACACAAACCAAACACGTGTTTACTGGCTGTACAGCATGGTGACCATCTCCTGTTCATTCAGTGGGAGTGGAGCCGCATAAAGGTTTTCATCCTCATTGTCTCCACACTAAGCAGGCTGAGGAGGAGGAGGTCGGTCTTGCTGTCTCAGGGGTGCAGAGGAGGAAGAGATGGAGGAGGTGGGAGGCAAGAGAGGCAGGCACACTCGGTATGACTTTATATAATTTGTCTTTTTTTGCTTCATTTCTCTGAAAATACTTCTATATTGTACGAATGCTTTTTCTGTTTACTTTACCTTGTCTGTCATAGAAGGGCCCATGTCGTCAGAGAAGTCAAAAGTAGTCTTGAATAATTAGAACGCTTCTTCCAAATTGTCTAATGTCAACTTGTCTCCTGGCGCCGCCCCTTCCATCTCCTCCCTCAACACCTGGCATTGGATTGGAAGCGCTCGTCTTCTGTTCATTCCTCCGGTTGGTGTCATTAGCTCTTGAATTTCTCCAAGATCCGCATCTTGAAACCCTTCACACACACACACACTCACACACGCTCACCTTTTTTAGTTACTGTTTTGCCATATGCACAATCTTTCATGATTTCCTTAATGGGCTCTGTCATAAATGCTGTGAGGTCGTGCACATCTGGACAGCTTTCTCCATCGAGGATTTGTTTCAGGCTTGATGGCTTTCGTAGCTTTTTCTGGAACTATGATGGCATCTTCAATGGTGTAATCCTTCCCACTTTCATGGTGTTCTATCGGTTCTCTTCCACAGTGCTGACAATCTTTTCTGGAGGACCATGGGTAATGAACCTTAAAGGTCCTTATGACTCCCTATCTTGAGGCTGAATAAAGACATTGTTTGGGGCCAGGCAGAGCACTCGGACATCTTTGGCATTGAATTCATAAAATTCTGGGTAGCCCAGAGCACTGTCCAATACCAAAAGAACTTTAGAAGGCAGTCCCTTATTGGGAAGGTACTTCCTGACTTCAGGGACGAAGTACTGATGGAACCAATCCAGAAAAAGGGTTCTCGGTGTTCAGGTCTTATTGTGTACAACCAGAAGACTGGCAGCTGGTGTTTATCTTTTCCCTTCAAGGCCCAGAGGTCCCCAGCTTATAGATAAGGGCAGTTCTGATTATAAACCAGTCTGCAATTGCACAAACAGCAGTGTTAGCCTATCCCTTCCTACCTTAGACCTTGGAGCTCGCTTCTCTTACTTACCAATAATAAAATCCCTCTGTGCCGCCCCCACCCCCCACTGCCAGAACAGGGCACTTTCATCTGCATTAAAAACCTGTGCAGGCAGATAGTCTTTCTCCTTAATTACTTTTTTAAAAAAATTTTATTGTTATTCAATTACAGTTGTATGCCTTTTCTCCCCATCCCTCCACCCCACCCCAGCTTAATTACTTTCTTAATGGCGTCTGGGAACTTTGCTCCCTGTTCATCAGCAGAAGCTTCTTCTTCTGTTACCTTGATATTTTTGAAAGTCAAGCCTCTTTCTAAAATAATCAACCCATCATTTGCTGGCATTAAATTCTTCAGCCTTAGATCCGTCACCTTCCTTTCACATCAAGTTGCCATGCAATGACTTCATTTTTTCTCAAATAATACTGAAGTCCGAGCAGCTTGGTCTGCCCAGGTGAGTGAGGGGAAAGGTATACTCGTGGAGGTGGAGCGGACGACTTCGATACTCCGACCTGGAGACCAGCCAAGGGAAGAGGCTGGAGAACACAGCAGGAGTTGTGCCGTCACTTGCTGGAGCGCACACTCTGCTGAGTATTAAACAGTCCTGGTAGGATCCTTCTCCTCACATCTCTTCAATGTACTAGACAGACCACCCTCGACCGCAGAATAAGTTGCCAAATAAAGCAAAACTTTAAAAAGCAGCTAAATGGCCATTACTACACAAGGGACTATGTCCCCAAACACCTGTGTCTACCCATGCCCTCTTCCAGCACCCCCTAGAGCAGGGTAAGACATTTCTTTGGAGGATGAAGAGGGGTCTCCCTCAGCTTGGTTACCCAGGTCCCTCTTTGACTCAAGGACTCACAAAACCAAAGAAGATCGCCGAACCTGAAATAACAGCAAATCTATAGTAAAGCCCTTCAGCTTTTGTCCTCAGTGCTCACACAACAAATGCATTGCAAGGGGTCACACGTGGTTTCTGAGATAAACCATATGTATAAAAACATATACGATTAACCAGTTGTACTCTTTCTGGAATTACTGTTTACCAACCAGTATGGAGATATTTCAGTATTTAACATTACCTATGGCTGTATCACTGTGCACGGCCGAGTATCGGTCCTGCTCACAGAGTATGACACCATCTCTACAGAGCTCAAAACCACGGGAAGTTAATCAGGTTGAGGAAAAAATACCCATGTGGAAAAACTAAGAAAAACAATAAAGATAAAATCCAGGATTAATGGTTATCCTTGAAGGAGGAGATGGTAATTTTCTTGTTCTTAAGTTGGGTGATAGATCTGTTTATTTTATTATGGTTTATAAAATATATATATATTTATTTTCCACAAAAAGTTCTCAGGGTTGACATTGTGGGTTTACCAAATCAGCTCATTGCAACTTCCTATTCTCTACAATGCATTCGCCATCTTACTCACAAAAACGAGCAAGAAATCATGTCAAATACTAAAATTGTGCTGAAATCAAGACAATTATATCTGTAGAGTTTCTTGACTGTAGCTGAAGAAAGAAATGAGGATAATTTTATTCTTATTTTTAGCACCTAGGTCATTTGTCCATTACATTTTCTCTGAAATGCTGACAACATTATCTAGTACTTTTAAGAGCTATTGAAGTTATTACCTGAATTTACTCTCCAACCCCCAGTCTTCTGGCATCTCTTACACTTGTTATAGTTTCTTAGGTCACTAACAGGGATTCTACTTGGAAATATATTTGCTTTCAGGTGCACGACCT
Organism: Desmodus rotundus; assembly: GCF_022682495.2. Classification (NCBI taxonomy): domain Eukaryota; kingdom Metazoa; phylum Chordata; class Mammalia; order Chiroptera; family Phyllostomidae; genus Desmodus; species Desmodus rotundus. Next base: position 68,863,212 of record NC_071389.1, on the reverse strand, counting down.
TATTGAAATGGTTTGGTTTTTATCATTTTCCACCTAAACTAACACCTTCTTCACAAAGAAAATCTATCCTTTTCAACAAGTCCAAAGATATTTTGCTTTTGTTAATATTATTGTGAGGATGTTATCTTTCCCCAACAAGTAGGATTTGACTTCCCTGATCTTAGTTCCGAAAGTAAAAGCCCTTTAGTTTGTTGACAGTTTCCTGCTGTTCTGTTGCGCCCCCACCAGCAGCTTGGCATGGATCTCCACGTTTTCATCTCAACAGTCTCAATCCCTCATTGTTCAGGATCAAGCAGCTACTCAGAGTCTTATACAAGCCCTTTTAAAAAGATGAATCCTCTGAAATTAAGACTTGCTAAAATGACAGATACGATACTACTTATGACAAATAGAAGACAAGGGTGCTCCCTCTAACTGATCAGAAATTCAGGTGGAAGCACAGGGAGTGCCGACCGGTGTGTGGCTAGATCACCTACGTGGTAGAGGGAGAGTTCTTACGGACGCAGAGGATCAGGTGGTGCAAAAGGGAAGTCTGCGCAACACAGCTACTGGAGAACAAAGGGTTTAAAATCCTAAAATCCAAATCACTACACTCAGCTTATATTCACAGTAAAAAAAGATTGCTCAAAACAGATGCTTCCACTTATGTAACTTGCCATCTACTTTATAGTATCGGGAATTTACCACATTCAGGAACAAAAGCTTTAGTTTACATAACAATAAGAGATAACACACTATATACCTCAAGTGACCATGAAAAGATTGTTTTATTCCATGAAAATATTCTCACCAGAGAACACTATCTTAAACAAAGCATTTACCATCAAGAAATCAACATGTGCACAAAGAGTAGAAATTATTGAAAAAAACTGAAGGTTTTTTTTTGACAATTCACATATTTAAAATTTAAGAATGATTTAAGAATGATTTAAACTGTGCAAGTACAAATGTCCTTCCTATTGTAATAACCCATATACAGGTTGCACTATTCCACATGAAGGAACTTGCCTCCTACGGAAGCAAATCCTGCTTTTAGAAAAACAAACAGTAGCTTGAAAAGAACAGTTAGTCCTTACAAGAAAACCTTAAACTTTGCCCTCTGTGGCTGCTAGCCAAAAAAACACAAGCACTTCAGGCTTTGTACAGAAGACAAACACAGCCAGATCACATTTCCTCCTCATTGCTAACCTTTAAAATACAAATAGCACTAGGATTTAAAACTACTGTATGTAGTCTGTCAGTATTGAATAATGTCACATTATATAAATAACCCTGTAACAAGATTCAAAATCTAAACTTTATAGTTTACTAGCCTCAAAAGTAATACACTACATGTCAGCTGTGTACAAGGGCAGACTTGATCTTATGAAGGCATTAACTTTCACACAATTGTCATTTAACTTTAGTATAACTGGTAGTACAATTCAAATAACACTGGGCAAAAGTTATTAAAGCAGTCACACAGCTTCTAAAATATTGCTTAAAATCCAACAATACACAGACCATTTCACATCTCTTTCTTCCCTCAAAATAGTAAAGAACCAAATTAATGAAGCTTCCACTGTTAGAAATACCCCCCCACCCCACCCATTTCTCTGTTAAACACCACTAAGAAATTAGTTAGAGTACAAGTCATTAACAGAAATACAAATGCGAGGCAGGACAACAGGGGCAATAGGGCACTAACGACAATTATATTTACAAGTATAAACATACAGAAAGTTCCATTTTACAAGTAAAAGTGCACATAAATCATTACGAAGTTTCACTAACTTTTATCTCGTTCAAACAAAATCATCACTTGGAAACAGACAATCACTGTAATAATCAAACGAGAACATGGTAACCCCAAATTAAAAGACCATGGGGGGGGGCATCTATAAAACGTCTCATAAAAACACTGAGTAAAGTCAAATGGACTCGAACGTGTCTTTAGTTTGATGCGTAAATGTGAAGATGCACCATCAAACATGGTAGAGCTCTAAAAGCCACGTACCGAGGCTACGTCGGCAGCTGCAGCAGCCCCGCAGAGTTAAAAGAGGTCACACTGAGCTGACACACAAGCCCTTTGTGGGATACTGTAGTGGTAGTGTTGGCAATCAACAGATTTAGGCACTCTAGTTTAAGGCAGCATTTGAATGGAAGCAGCTGACTTCTGACAACAGTCCTTTGTCTTGAGGTGGTGAGTTATCTTCTGTGTTTATTATGCCAGGATTTCAGTGCTGACTATAGATTCTTCCCAGACTGAGGTGCTGAAGATGTATGACGCTTCAAAGAGTTCTTTCAACTGGGCTGTAGGCTAGAGCACAGATGTTTTCTTTTTCTTATCATAAATACTTCAGGTTCACAAACTATTTCTTCGTAATGCCAAAACTGGAATGTTTTGCAGTGGAGAAGTTATAGCAGCATACAAAGACACTAGGATGGAAACATTAGTGCTGGAGATGTCTGACAAAGTGGTTCGCACTACAAACGTAAGACAAAACTAAAGCTTTGACAAGAACAAGGGCTTCTAACAACATGCCTGAAAAATCTAGCCCAATCACTCTACACATGCGACAGGATGTTAAGCAAACACAGAAGTGGCGCAGGCAGACACTGACAAATGGCAAGGGCTCTAACAGACAATGGATCTACAAGCCAATTAAAACAGAGCTGGGACAGAGATGGTCCTGGTGGGACAGCCACATGTAAGACACATTTAATGACAGCTCTGCATTCTTTCTGATATGGACATCAGTAAATAAATGGAAAAATGTTAGCCATTGTTGCTTTTTCCCCCCCTTTCACGTGAACAATTGTGAATGAGGAATTTAAGGACTCACAATGATTTTTTAAAACAGTGTCTGGAACTGCGAATGAAGTTAGTAAAAATAACGATGTCTGCATGCACTCATGCAACTTGCTTCTCTCACTCTCTCTGAGCCTGACAACTCTAACACCCTCCCCCCGAAAGCAGCTGCATGTAACCTCCTTCAACATCTTGCCCATTTCCTCAGAAACCCTCTTCAGGAACCTGCAGTCCAGGAGGAAAAAGAAAAGAACAATTACTGAAGACCTTTGGTAAGACCAAAAGGGGTGTTCAGTTTCAAGTGTCTGTCCCAAATGTCCCTAAGCTCATTTTATAGTCAGCTACTGAAAACACCAGAAAAATGTGGAACATGAGCAAAATTAATGACCAGTCTCGTAGCTGCTTCCTCACTTAATTGGAAAAAAGAATCTATCCTAATAATTGATGATTAGGCTAACATGAGGAAATGCTCTAAATGGTGGTACAGATATCTTCCTCCAACCCAGTCGAAAAAGCTGTTTTTCTTTTCAAAGTAAGATGTGCCAGTACATCACCATTCAAGATTTCCTCTCTACCTTAGCTCATTTGAAGTCTATTTTCCTACTATCACTGCTAAATGCTAAATAACCACTAAAGCGATATTCCTTCCCCAAAGGCATTTTCCAAATAAAAAATACAAGCATTGGATTAATTTGGAAGGAAGCTTGTACATTACTGAAAATTACTAGTAAGCCTGAAAATATTTTCAGGTCTCAAAAGAAAGCCATTTTATTCACCGAAGAGCTAGACCAGGTTACTTTGTAGGTCTCTTGATTCACCTACTACTATGATAGATTTTGTGCTAAGTAGTTATTCTCTTCTTTTAGAAAATCAAAGTTAAGAATAAAGAGGAAAATGAAAATGGTTATATTCTTATTTCATCCAGTTAGCCAACTATTATTACTTGTCTTCTTGGAGACTATAGCTAAATTCGAACTCCTATACCAAACCGCTCATTTGGGAGTTAGCTTTCCACAGCACTTCAGAGCAGTTTTACTTATTTGAATTCACTACAGTCACTGGGTTTTCTGAAGTCAAGTGTGTACGTGCGTGCGTTGGGGGGAGCTTTTATTTATGGATTCCTGCCCAAGGTCAAATTCTATGATTTTTAAGGCAGAAAAACACAAATCCTTCACACAGACTCAAGCAGGACATAAAGCAAAAGGCACCAATTAAGCTTCACACCAACATCACTCAAATGGTAAAGCGCCAACGAGAAGAGTTTCTTGTGGTAATATTCACATCTTTAAGATCGAGCCTACATTCAGCTCACACAGTGAACAGTAAATCTTGGATGCCTTTAGGTTTTCTTATGTTTTCCCACCCGTTGAATGTGGTTTCATTGTAAGTTATCATTCCTAGTCATACATATCACAAAGCTGCCTGCTTAGTTTAGATGTAAGTTACTGCACCTTTACTGTTTTTCTCTAGAGTCACATCTATGTACGATGTAGGAACGTAGCCTTCTTCGCCATTCTGTCTCCGAGCTCTTGTCCATCCATCACCTTTGTCCTCCTCAATAATGTACAGGACTTCACCTTCTTTCATTGCCAGAGTACCTTCATTGTGTCCTGGATAAGAGTTTTCACAGTACAAGCATAATTTAAGCACAGTAATAATTTCAAATAAGTTACAAATACAATTGACAAAACACCATGATGAAACCCTACTAGATTTCCATGTACCGAGGCCCACTGACTCTCATTAGGAACATCTCTTTGATACTTTGTAGTCTACCCAACACTTCCTTACACACTGTCTCATCTGAACTGCACAATAACCCTGTGAGGCTGGCATTAATATCGCCCCCATGGAACAGATGACGTGTAAGCCACAATGATACTGTATGATTTGCAAGGGTACTCTAACTCCTATCTCACTACTTCAACTTTTTTCCCAAACTTGAGTGGTGTTGTTATGAAGAAAATTCATGAGATGTGTATCAGGAACACAGTAACACAACAGAGACAGGGTGGGAAAATGTAGGCTGAAGAGAGCAGAGAAAAAACTCGGGCTCAACTTTGGTGATCCTTCCCTGTTCTCTAGATTACATTATAGCAAGATCTTATTTAATATTGTTTTCTCAGAATGAGAAGTAACTGAAGACTTTACTCGATTTTAAAACCAATACAATGGACAGTGCCTTAAATCGCATACCATTTTACAACTTATTTGTAAAGGTGTTACTGTGCTCCTCTGTGATCTGAAGATTTTTCACAGTCCTTTTGCCAGAAGAGAGGGAAGGGTAGCTAAAAATCTGCAGGAGAGGACCACTGTGACTTCCTCCCCTCACACGGTCTGTCATCCAGCGATCACAGAGGAAAATACGGCAGACTCACAAGCCACCATATTCTCTCCTTCTCTCACCTGAAAACGTGGCCTACAGAGTCGGGATGTAGTGGTGGAGACTCAGGTATGCCATCGGCCCTGTGCCCGTCTCTCACTGTTAGCAAGTTACAAGGAAAAGCCTGAAGTGACATCCACCAGCCTTCTACTTCCTGGGTTGCGCTACACGCTCACACTGCTTCAACTTTAACGAGTACATGTAGCACTAGTAAGACCTCTGGGGGAAATTCTGTATTAGAATGCTGATGACACAGATAATTTCCTTTCACGTTCATGTATGGAAGGTAAATGTCTGTATTTGTAAAACAGTTGAATAAAAACATCCACACGAATGAACCAGGCATATAATTATCTGACAAAGTATTATTAAGCTGAGGACACTAAAGTACACAGCTCTTGTATGTAGGCTTTAAGGAATCGATTTTATCATATATATTAGAAAAAGCATACCATCGAAAGGGTAAATAGCTTTGCAGTGTCCAATAGCAGGCAAGGGGTCATCATCTTCAAATTCATCATCGAACTCATTGTGGTGGCCATGCTGTTCAGGCGGCCCGCGAACCTCCTGGTTTGCATCATCCGTGTAGCTTCCCTCGGGACTACAGAACAGAAAATTATTTCTGATCAGGTATCACAAACGCAGGAATTTTTTGTATTATCTACAAGTTGATCTCAGGATCAATTCAGAGAATTAAGTATTAATTATTATAGCTCCATACTAAACCTTTGTTTTCTTAACTCTGGCTACGTGTGTGTGTTTGTTGCTTCTTAAATTTTCTAAAATTTAAAATTTAAAAGACTACAATGTTCTAGAAACATAGCATTGTGTTAATGACGATGTCTCACTATCACCAGGTCCAGAGAAATTATAAAGATGTACTGGATCCTTGTTCTTCATCATCTTGGATTCATAGCTCCCTCTTTTGTCAAGAGGACCCTAAAATTCCTTACGGGACCCACCCAGATCCACGTTTGGTTAACAGGTTTCGGGTGGAATTGTTCGGTCCTGGCTCCCAAGGGCCTGTCTTAGCACAGCACTCATATGGTCAGAGTGAAGAGTTCACAAGTGGGCCTGTAACCCAATCAGATGTAAGAGATGCACAGACACCTTTCCTTGGAACTGTTGAAAGAGAAGCTCCCTTCCTTTTCCACTTGACTTGAACCTGGAGAAATAGGAGTCTAATGCTTTGAAAGATTACCCTATGAGGCATTAAACTGAAGCCAATACAGTGGAAGGCAGACCGTGAGGTGGAGAGAAACTGAGTCCTGAGATATATCATCTGAACTCCTAGATTAAGCTCTCCCTGAAGTCAGCTAATAGTACCTCCTTTTAGTTTAAGCCAGTATGGGCAGAATATTTCCTTCTGTCACTAAAAGCCAAAAGACTCCTAGTAAAGTTAATTTCCAATTTATTATGTTATCTCCTAAATTAGTAACTTAGAAAATCCCAAAAAGTAGGTAATCCGAAGGCAATATTTTCTTTAAAAGGTTTTAAATCAAGAGAGAAAAATGTTAATAATTTGTTGACGAATCAAATGATTAAGTACGATTTTAATAATGGGGAAATCTACATGATTCGATTAGCAGCATTTTCTGTATGCCTAGAAGATATGTTCTTAAATAACACAAGCCAAATAGACTGCATTATTAAAACCTAGGTTTTAACAAAACCCAGTGTATTTTGGGATATCTCTTGATATACTGAAGATGTATACTCTTTCAGAAAATGATAATGGAGAAAAGGAAGTAATATTTGTTAAGAACATACCCCTACTGGGTATTTTACTATTAGGTGTTTTATGTACATTACTTCATTTATTGCTAATAATCCTGTATGAGGAGTATTTTAATCTTTTTTTTTTTAATCTGAGGAAACAGAGAACATCAAAAATGAACTTGCTCAAATTATTGTGTATTTTTAAGGAGTAAACCAAGATTTCTCAAGTTCTTCTCTAAGGTGAAGTCTAATTTGTTGCACTTTATTATAAAAAAGAAAAAGATATATATATATATATATATATATATTACAAAGAGGGAAATGCAACAAATGGTGTGGAAACTTAGCAAAATGCCTCTTAGCTTTGGTCCAAACTAACAATATACATTTGTTTCTTAACAAAACTTTGAGCGAGATGAGTTAACTTTTTCCTTGGCATTAGCTACAGGATTCCGTCTACTTTAAGGGAACCTTCCTGGGCCTAAGGAGCCCGTGCGTCCACACTGCAGCTCCAAGGCTTGTCTACGTTCCTACCTCTATTTCTACATGCGTGACGAACTAGTGCTGAGCAGCGATCTGAAATTTCATACCTCACCTACAGCTACTGTAAAGAAACAGAAAATTGTTTAGGTTCAAAAGACTAATGTTATTAAAAGCCAAACTTTTAGATGAGAGAGGAAGAAAAAAAAATTATATGAAGTTCAGAAAAAAAAGTGAGCAAAGTTTGGGGGAAAAGAAGATACAAAATACAAAAAATGACCTTTCTCGCCCCTGCGTTACAAGGTGGTTTATGTCACTGCTATGTCTTCTGTCTCCTCTCCCACCTGTTTTGCCTTCAACTTCAGAGAGCCACGCCTTAGGGAAAGAATAGGTAAAACTGAGCTTAATAAGCACTTTTAAAAGCTCATAAAATATTCTACATTTAAATTGTGCTTTCAGTTTTGATGATTATGTAATTCTTAGAGAAGGGAAATCTTTATTCCAATTTGGTCAATGATCTACTTTATGGCTAATAAAAAAATAGTTTAAATGTTCAGTTTTATATATTGTTTTAAATTTAAAAAACCTTTAACAAAGGACTGAACATTAGATACCATATGACACCTTACTTTCAGATCATGAACCCTAAAATTAAATAAATATTTGAAGATAATTCTAGCAAAAACCAATCTATGATAATGGAGCTTATACAAATGAATTTATCTCAGACAACTTCTAGATAACAACCCTACCTCATTCTTGTGGATCTCCATTCTCAGGCGGTCAATATTATTCATGGTCTCTGCTAATTTAGGCTGCAAACTCCCTGGGTCCCCCATTTGTGGATTTTTCTCATATACATCTTTCATTTTGTTGAGTGCCTCTCTGGAAACAAAAAGGAAGCCATAACATTAAATAGTCACTCTGTATGTTCCCACATAAACAAATTCCATGTACTTCTGGGGACTCACATGCAGCCTAATCTGAAAGATTCACATCTCTTTTAGTTAAAAATTACCCGATTAAAGATAATCTGACAAAGTATATAGAGTTTGTAATTTATGTAGACAGTTCTTTAAATCATTTGAAATATCAAAAACAAAAGAGATTTAATTTCTCAGTTCTTGCTTCCTGAATGAGAAAACACACGCACACAATATATATAAAGTATGTTTAATCAAAGGCTGGGAAATATTCCTCAATATTCTTAAATTCATCATATCCCATATCAAACTCATGATCCCGAGACACATTATTCCACCTTTTCTTAGTTCACAGCATCACTGTCCTCCCACCCAACTATGCTAGAAATAGAAATGCATCTTTAACTTGCCCTCCTACCTCTCAATTCAGTTTTGACTCAATCAGCTCTCCTGGACTCTAACATCAGACATTATTGACTTACACTTCTTAATCCTCTTTTCCTTCTTGATCTCCTGGAGGATCATTTTCTTTTTGTTCCTCCTCACCCCTTCTGTCTCATAATCCTCTCTGGCTCCTTCTCTTCCTCTGTTCATCCTTTAAGTGCGTCTTACACAGAATGACACAGGTTTCTTCTCACCGAATCTTATACTCCTTCTTCAGAATGATCTTGTTTTGTTTTTCCAGTTTTATTAAGATTTAATTGACTTACTGCTTTAATATCACCTATCTTCAGATGATGCTCAAATATATATCTTTAGTCATTCTCTCCTAAGTTCTAGATTTAATTCCAAATACAACTAGTTCCCTCAACATCTCTCACCTGGAATATTATAAAGTCCTCTAATTGGTCTTCCTGCTGCCAATGTCTTGCTATACAATCTACTCCTCATAAAGTTTCCAATTATCTTTCTTTGAAATATAAAGGCGACAGTATCACCCACTCTCTCAACAACTTTTGGTGACTCTCCAATACCTACAGAATTCTACAAAAAAGCATTTAAGACTTTATATAATTCATCCTATACCTTTTTAGCCTCATCTTCTGCTATTACACGCCACACAATTTCTAATCAAGTCTCCCTGACCTAGCTAATTCCAGGCCATGCAAAAACATTCACATTTCTGTGTTTTTATTCTTGTTTTCCCCTCTTCCTTAAATGCTTACTCCCTGCTCGCTGTCTGATTTCTTGTCTACCTGACGAAACCCTACTCTCCCACCAAGGTCTAATTCCAGGGTTCTGGAAGCAGACCGCTCGTGTGGACGCCGACTCTGACGTTTACCAGCTACCTCATCTTAGACACACTATGAATGGGATACTCAATTTCCCCATCTATGGAACAGGAACAACTACAAAGGGCTATTTTCAGGAATTCAATGACATGCTCCATGTAAAATGCAGGACTCACTTCCTAACACATAATGATCCCCCAATAAACATTAGTTCCTACATACCACCCTTCCTCTTCCCCCAAAATCTCCCAAGTTTTTGTTAATTATCCCAGTAAGAATTCATTATTTTTTCCTTTGGTTCCCCCAGAACTTTAAATCTCTATTAGCAGCTGTCATATTCCAGCTGGTATAGAAATTGAATAGCTTGAGTCTTATCTTTCCCAACTAAAATGTGAGTTTGTTAAGATCAGGAACTATGCTTTCTTCATTTTTATATCTTCTGCAGTCCTGGCGGGCTATTACATATAGGAAGCCCTAAATATTACATTATATGTTATAATTTTCCAGAGACCATTTACATGTTCCTCTAGTAATATTTTAATATTTAAAAATTATTTCATATGGATATAATGTATAGCATGGTGCGTATAGTTAATACTATACCATATATTTGAAAGTTGCTAAGACAGTAGATACTCATGAGAAAAAAATTTTTCTGTTAGTATGGACAGTGACAGACATTAAATAGACTTACTGTGGTGATCCTTTTGTAGCATGTACAAGGAGAGTCATGCTGGATATATGAAACAACGATGCGTATGTCAAATATACCTCAATTAAAAGTTTTACTAATACAATTGATTCTCATTTGCAGATTCCATATTTGCGAATTGCACATTTGCTAAAATTTATTTGTAACTCAAAAGGACTCATGGCACTTTCATAGTCATTAGACATGACAGTGGAGAAGAATTTGAGTTATTTGATGCATGTGCACATTCTCAGCTGAGGTCAAAGGAGGAGATGCTCTAACTTCTTGTTTCTGCTCTGATATTCTAAACAAGTGTCCGTTTTGTGCTCATCATTGGTGATTTTTCTGTTTCAGACAGCCCATAATAGTAGTGCCGAAGTGCTATCTAGTGTTCTTAAGAGCAAGAAGGCTGTGAGGTGCCTTACAGAGAAAATACATGTTATATAAACTTTGTTCAGGCATGAGCTACCGTGCTGTTAGCCCTGAGTTCAAAGTTAGTGAATCAATAATATATATTAAATAATAATATATATTAAATAACGTGTCTTCAAACAGAAACGCATATAAAACAAGGGTGTGTATAGATCAGTTGATAAAAATGTTGTGACCAGAGGCTAATAACTGGAGCTCCGTGTTTTCCATATTGGTATCCACTAACTCAGTGTTCAGTGCCTTTATAGAGCCTAAATGCCACAAATAATGAGAATCTACTGTAATGCCGTATTTAATTTACGATTAAGCATCCAATCACATGTGATGTACAATTCTTCACAATCTCTTTAATCACTCACTCCAGAACTTAAGCTCCAATTTTATTTTCAGTATAAAACACAGTCACCAAATCATTGTAATAACCCTTTATTCATCAAAACTCTCTATGTTCATTAAAGCAAAACTGAACTATAGGAATATTTTTATAAAATTGAATAAACCTTTGAGTGAATGAATTTGAAGTGTAAGTAATCAAGCACTGTTTGCCAACATATTTTGTTCCAAATGAAGTAAAGTGTACCTTCAGGTTTCTATTGAACTCAATTTACATAGCAAAGCAAAATGAAATTTATACAAGTATAAGAAGTGGTTAGCACTGGTGAAAGTACTCTTGATAATAAGTCATCACGTGGAGAGAACCAAGATGGCGGCGTAGGTAGACACACTGCGCCTCCTCGCACAACCAGAACTGACATAGAATCGAACAGCAAGGGGGACCAACACCAAGGAAACAGAAAATAATCATTCATCCAGACTGGTAGGAGGGGCGGAGACGGCACTGGGGTGGAGAGGACTCGCGTGGCTGTGGCGGGACTGAGACTGGCGGAGTGTGGGACAAATGGCGCAGGCAGTCCGAGCACTAGCAGACCCTGCGGTCCCACATTTGCACAGATAAACCCAGAGGGCCTGACTCAGAGTGGCGGAGAGTGGGGCAGGCAGAGTGGCGGGTAGCACATTGCGGCACCACATTCGCCCACAGATAAACCGGACGAACAGCGGGCAGAGAAGCAGACCGCTGCGCAACCCAGGGCTCCAGCTCGGGGAAATAAAGCCTCAAACCTCTGATTGAAAGCGCCCCTGGGGGTTGGGGCGGCAGGAGAGACTCCCAGCCTCACAGGAGGGGTTGTTGGAGAGACCCACAGGGGCCTGGAGTGTGCACAGGCCCACTTACTCGGGAACCAGCACCAGAGGGGCCCAGTTTGATTGTGGGTAGCGGAGTGAAAGACTGAAATCCGGAGGAGAGTGAAGCGGGCGCCATTGCTCCCTCTCGGCCCCACCCCCACGTACAGCATCACAGCGCAGCGACCAGCATTACCCCGCCCCGGTGAACACCTAAGGCTCCGCCCCTTAAAGTAACAGACGCGCCAAGACAAACAAACAAAAAAAATGGCCCAAATGACAGAACACTTCAAAGCTCCAGAAAAAATACAACTAAGCGACGAAGAGATAGCCAACCTATCGGATGCACAGTTCAAAGCACTGGTTATCAATATGCTCACAGACTTGGTTGAATCTATTCGAAAAACAGATGAAAAAATGAAGCCTATGCTAACAGAAACAAAGGAAAATGTACAGGGAACCAATAGTGATGAGAAGGAAACTGGGACTCAAATCAATGCTATGGACCAGAAGGAAGAAACAAACATTCGACCAGAAAAGAATGAAGAAACAAGAACTTGGAAAAATGAGGAGAGGCTCAGGAACCTCCAGGACACCTTGAAACGTTCCAACATCCGAATTATAGGGGTGCCAGAAGGAGAAGAGGAAGAACAAAAAATTGAAAACTTATTTGAACAAATAATGGAGAACTTCCCCGATCTGGCAAAGGAAATAGACTTCCGGGAAGTCCAGGAAGCTCAGAGAGTCCCAAAGAAGCTGGACCCAAGGAGGAACACAACAAGACACATCATAATTACATTACCCAAGATTAAACGCAAGGACCTACGTCCAAGATTACTATATCCAGCAAAGCTATCATTTAGAATGGAAGGGAGGATAAAGTGCTTCTCAGATAAGGTCAAGTTGAAGAGGTTCATCATCACCAAGCCCTTATTATATGAAATATTAAAGGGAGTTACCTAAGAAAAAGATCAAAAATAGGAACAGTAAAAATGACACCAAACTCACAGTTATTAACGACCACACATAAAACAAAAACGAGAGCAAACTAGGCAAACAACTAGAACATGAGGGTTGTCAATAAGGGAGTGGGAGGGGGAGAGGGGGGTAAAGGTACAGAGAATAAGTAGCATAGATGATAGGTGGAAAATAGACAGGGGGAGGGTAAAAATAGTGTAGGAAATGTAGAAGCCAAAGAACTTATAAGTATGACCCATGGACATGAACTATGGGGGGGGAATGTGGGAGGGAGGGGGGTGGGCAGGATGGGGTGGAGTGGGGGGGGAAATGGGACAACTGTAATAGCATAATCAATAAATATATTAAAAACAAAAAAAAAAACAAAAAAAAACAACAAAAAAAAATAAGTCATCACGTGATTTTGTAAATTTTTGGAAGGTATAAATATATACTGTTAGCTCCAATAAGTAATATGCAATCTAAGAAACTCTGATGTCTCATTTTTACTTGTGACATGGCAACAATAAAATTTTACAAAATTTAGGAATGTATTTTCCCCTCAAAAATATTTTGATTAGGACGCATGATCCTTAAACTTTTTATACGTGATATTTAAACACATCATCCAAAGCAGACCCGGAATGGAATAATAATGGTAAAGAGAACTTAATGGAAAAATACTTTTGGTCTGATTCTTTCTGTAGTTCTCTGTTAAGTTCATCGATGCGCTGCTGTAGTTTTTTACGTCTCTGTTCTGGTGGCAGATGACTGAAATCTTCTAGTGCTGGGCCCTGAAAAGAAAGTCTACATCAGTATAAAATACATTTTCATGAAATTTGATCTTTTATATATATTCGCTATAAAGTAAGAATGTCAATTTTAAGTTAGCCCCAAACAACCTCTTTTAAGAAAAAGAAATCTACATAGATGTGTGGTTAATTAAAACAACTACAGGGTCCGGCAGAAGAAATGCCTGCTTGAGTATAGTTGGTAGGGCAATAATATGGGTTTATTAGTTTATAGTTTTCATTTGAACACTTCACCTAAAATATCGTATGGTATGCTTGAGTATGATACTATTATGTTGCAGAATCACATGCTTATGATTTTGTAATAAAAGACTTTTTAATAAAGGGACACTATTTGTGCTGGACCCTGTATATTCACAAAGGGCTCAAATTCCAGGCAGTTTATAAAAAGCGTGACATAGAATGGTAAAAATAACACCTGATACAGATAATTGGTAATGACCAGTATCACATTATTTCCAGGTCTTGGTAGGGTTACATTAAGTACATACGGATCTTCTTACAGCAACAACAACAAAATGGAAACACGTAACATTTCTCACCTATACATTTAAATTACAGTTTTACATATGGCATATCACCACATTTCCAGCCAGAATATTACAAATGCTCAGACTGAAGCTATGAAGTGTAGATAACTGAATTAAGTAAGCAAATTACCTCATAAAGATAATCTAATTAATGAAATGTTAATATTGCATATAGTCTTTGAATTAATACATTATTAAACCACTCTATTCTTTAGAACCAAAACATACTTGATCATTAAAAAACAAAAGATTCACTAAGTGAAAATATAAACAGAAATTATATTCCAATAAGGATTCTGGTTTCAATTAGCTTTTCATACAACCAAACAATACACCTCTGTTGTTCCTAAAAGAATGATATCATCCAAAGAGAGACATAATCCTTCTTTTGGAAGTATGCTCGAAAATTTGTTAATGCTTTAATATTAAAACAACTATGTCATTTAAGAAAAAGTGCTAGTATTTAGATGTAAATTTCTGATTCAAATAATGTCTTTCGCCTCTTAAATGTTAATCATGTCACTGTTACTTTAGTTATTTTAGTAGAGATTATACAACAAACAATATTGACAACTATTGATTCTATTTCATATAAACCCATATTTACATAGTTTTTATACATTCCCAAGGCTGATAACACCTATCTCATTCTTCTTTTTTCTTTTTAAAATGATTTTAAGAATACACAAGTTCAATTTTTAAAGTGTTGCTGAAGTGAGCTCCCAAAATAAATGCATACTTGCTCTTTGGGCCACTTATACCTATAACATGAGTTAAACGGCTTCATTTCACTGCATATAAGAATGCTTCCCTTACTTTTAAAAATGAAAAAATTCACTTTTAGGATAAGCCATGATCAAATATACATTGTAACAGAATCTCTATAATTTTCCCAAATGGTCTGCACATTATGGACACTTAACAAGCTTGCCTAAAAAGTAGGACATCTGGTCTAAGTGGGTTTTGTTCTTTAATCTACCAGTCACCATACCTGAGAATTTGACCTACATGAATAAACGCAAAACTTCCTATCCAGAAATGCAGTGGTCAATCAGCAATATAACTTGTCAGTTGTAATTTAATTTATGCCACAGGTTTTAAAAACTATTATATATGTGCCAAAAATATGACTTTCTAATTTATATATTTTTAATATTTCTTAAAATTTTGGAAAACAAAATGAAGAAATTTATTCCAATGTGGTTTATTTGGTAGTACTATAATAAAATAAAAGCCACCTGTAAGTAAATCTACCAAATTTCCACTTATCCCTAATGAAAACTTGTTCTCAAGTTTATTAACAGTAGATACCTAGGCACTTGCATGTCAAGTATCCCATTTTGACATTATAACCTGTTCTTTTATAGGATGTGAAAGGAACTCTACTCCATTTCCTATGGATGTAAAGAAGTCCTGTGTTGTATTTAACAAACCGTCCTCCCTACAAGGAAATTCAGAAGAGGCTACACTGCAAGAGTCTGAAAAACAGTAGTTCATTTTCTTAAAATGAGAAACTATGTAAGAACCCAATAATTTGGGGGTTGGGCCTTTACAACGTACTCCCATTAATTCTTCTGAAATAAATGTGTAAAGGAACACTCCCTCCCTCTTTTCCTCTCCCTCTCCCTCCCTCTCTCTCTCTCTCTCTCACACACACACACACACACACACACACTCTATTTCAATTATTTGTGCTTTTATTTCTGTTTAATGATGCCGAAGAAGTAAGCACTGATTCTATAGTAAAATTAGTAGGAAAGTTTTCCTTCTTATTTTATGGAAAAGCTAATGATTCTTACAATAAACTACAAATCAAATTTATACAACCTTGTAAAAGTGTGTTAAAAATCATTTGTTTAATTTTCATCCTATTAAAACAAATTTTTGTTCTACCATGTTACTTTCAAAATAATGTTTAACTATAATCTTATTCTCTGTAACATGACAAGGACCATACCCAATAACATTTAAAAACTTATGGCTGATTACAGGTTAACCACATTATTTTTTAATGTTTATGACATCAAGAAGTACTGGCATTTGCTGGACTATGGATTAAATTATAAAAAGAAAAAACACACACAAGATGGAAATGTGAAGATGTACCTTACCACTTGTTTTGGCTTTAAACAAAACAATGTTTTGAGATTACTTAATGTTGGCACAGTATATAGATCAGCACATAAGGCTTACCATCTTCATCGACCACTGAATAGTTCAATGGAAAACAGAAAGAAATGGTAAATTATTCACATGAAACCATAATAGAGAAGATGCAATAACCTACATATATATTTTTTACAATAAATAAATCATGTACATTTCACAATCCAAACAGTTATGCCAGAAAAACCATTTTAAGCATGTTTTTTTGGAATGTAATTTACTTGCAAAAAAAAAAATTTACATTGATGATAATGGGCAGATATTTTGTATATGCAACTACAACTCAAAAGCAAATAGTAATCATTCTATCAGTAATCATGTATTTTCTTCTTCAAAGGAGAGGTTTTACTTATGTGGATTTCATTTATATAGTTCTTCATTCTCAAAATACTAATATTTGAAAAGTTGAATATAAAAGATCTAACATTAGCCTTTTTAAAAGAAATCTTAAAGTATTATTATAAAATGGAATGCTCTTTCCAATGCATTAAACAAAACACCATTAACTGAATTTTCATAGTTCAAAATACTGTGTTAAATTTAAATACATCATGGGTAGGTTTTAGGTCAGGGTAACATTCCTACTTTAGTTTTAGGGTGCTTTTTAAAAATGTACAGACACATTAAAAACATATTAGAATCAAAATAATAAATGAGTCACGTAGATTTAAGTTTCCCATACGTATTTCCTGATAGACACAAGTATATGGGCTGAACTTTGTTTTGAAAATATGACTTCTATTTTTCAGTTTTTATTCCAAAACCCATATGCTCAAAAAGGAACATTAAAAATATAACTTCGATTTTTAGAAAATTGGTTAAAATGTATTCTTTCTGAAAATATGAAATGACACAGCCAGAGAACTCTCATACAGTTATATATACTGCACGTGTATATATAACGCACATTCGGTGGGTTAGCAGGCTTCTGCGACTGGTACTGATCCATCCAGCATCCCAACTAAGCGCGTGAACGTGTGCACACATGCGAGCACACACACACCCACAAGTACACGCACAAACACACAGCCCGGTGACCCAGAATACACAGGAGCGCTTTACAAAGTTAACCTGCACATTTATTGCATTTGGTTAGCAGCCTCTGTAATTTTTACCTTTCCTTGCTTTTTAAATCATAATGTTTTAAAGAAGTTTGAGGAATGTCAGATACAATTTCACATTAAAATATGAATTTTAATAGCTGACAAAAAATATCTACCCCTTATCTCTGATGAATTGGCCATATATATTAATGGTTATAATGATTAAAAAAAAAGATGACATATGCTAGCCATTATCTTCCCAAATTAAGCTTAACATTCTTTAGACTGTCAGTAGTTTCAGGGAGCAAAACCACAATTTATTTGTGACAAAATTCCTGATGAGATTTAATGGTTTAAACTGTAAAAAGTATTCATGCTCTTCTTTGAATGTTATTAAAACAAAATTTTATGTAGGACAAGAAGCTAAATACCTAAAATATTTATCATTTATAATTTCTACCAGTTGCTATATTAATATTTTAGAATAAAGCAAGATAATTATGACTGAAATATCAGATGTTTCTGTGTTTAGCTAATGAAATTTTAGGGATACAGAAATCTCAAGTTCTTGTGAAAATATTAGAAATACATAATTCATGTTCAATACAGAAACACCTTACTCTCATGTGTAATTATCATATAATTATAACTAGAAAATTTCACATACCCTCTATACCTTAATAAATACACAAAGGAGTTAAAACAGCGCAAATGAAGTAGTTACAGAGTAAAAATTACTCATTTCTATATTAAGCAGTTAAGTTTGGGTGTGTATCAAATATCCATTAGCAGTTAAATCTTGATGCCACAGAAATTACAGGCCCTCATCCCTCAGAAAAGGTTTACTGGTACTGTGGTCAAATTTAAAAGCACTAGTTCAACATAACATTTCTCATATCCTTAAAGATATTGGGAACTGTATATACTAGGTTTTCCTTAAGAAAAAGAAAGAAATGTTTAGAAAAGCCAAAAAGCAGGTATTTAGGAAAAGTGATGTAACAAACATAGCTCAAAACAAGAGCTTCTGATTTGAATGGTACAATTCAGTAGCTTGAAGAAAACAGAAGACTAATCATTTCACAATATATGTAGATCAAACCATCAGGCCGTACACCTTAAACTTATACAGTGATGTAAGTCAATTATTTCTCAATAAAACTGGAAAGAAATGATGACTATAAAACTATTCTGTTTTTACAACACCTGGGGATCAAATTTATTTTAGGAAATTCACTTTGTTGGCTATTTTTGTGGAAAAATAAAAAGTACCTAGAAGTGATGTAGCATAAAGAGTAGTGAGTTCTCTCCCATACAATATATAGGAAAGTTCTTGAGAGTAGATATTAAGAGTTGTCATCGTAAGGACAAATTATTTTTCCTTTTCTTTTTACTGTATTTTTATATGAGATGATAAGTGTTAATTAAGCCTACTATGGTTATCATTTCATAATATATCTAAGTCAAACCATCGCAGTGCAACTTACACAGTGATATATGTCAATTATTTCTCAATAAAACTAGGAAAAAAGCCGCAAGTCTTACTTTGTAAGCTTAATGGACTTACATGTAAGTCCATATAAAAACATGTAATGTGGCTTCCTGTTAAAGCTTATCTTTTTCTTGGATTTTTCTATTTTGAGAAAATTCTTCAGTGGAAGAAAAACATCTCTATGTGTTACTTTAAAAATATATCTAAATTATCAAGTACCAATCAAAAAGAAAGAACTTTCTCAACACCAAAACTGAAATGAACTTTCCTTCCTGCTCTGTCCCTCAACCCCTGGTTGGTTTGTCTGTCATGTTTTCAATCTTACTACCATTTCTTTCTTTGTCACGATCAATAATTTAAAGAGTGGGAGGATTTTGGCTTTCTGAAACTAAGCCCTCAAAAAAAATTAATATACTAATATTTAAAATTAAAGCAATATGTGGACTTAAATAAATTATGAACAAGCAGACACTTTTAAGTTCTATAAAAATAAAAATTAACCCATAAATCTTTTCCAGTAAGAATGAATATGTCACATATTTAAGTTTGTCTCTCTAGGGCTCACAGTTCTGCCTAAATTCTTTTCCATAGAATTAAATTTACCTCCTATTTCATGACGATCCTATGTAGAATCGGGCCTGGTAGACTGCGTAGGATAAACAGTTACACAAAAATGTGGCTACTCAATCTAGTATTTAATGCAGTCCCAGTCATCATAGAGAAGAAAGGAATTAATTCTACCTTCAAACTCAGCCAATAAAAATCCCATATGATTTTTATTGCCTATTACCTATTGCCTGTGAGTATAATGCACATTCATCCACAGGGACTTTACAAAATGTCATTACCTATAATATCATCCACATACAGAATTAATAAGGTAAATGGAAAGAAGTTTGTTTCATTATAGGAAAAAGGGAAGTCCAAAAAGGACAAAATACACTAAGACATTTCTTCTTCTTTTTTAAAGATTTTATTTATTTTTAGAGAGACAGGAAAGGAGGGAGAAAGACAAGGAGAGAAACATCAATGTGCAAGAGAAAACATCTACTGGCTGCCTCTCCCACGCCCACAACCGGGGACCTGGCCCACAATGCGGGCGTGTGCCCTGGCTGGGGCTCACACCAACCACCTTTCAGTCTGCAGGCCAGTGTGCAATCCACTGAGCCACCCAGCCAGGGCGCACTAAGACATTCTGCTTCATTACTGACATCAGTTAAGTGTGGCATACTGTTTTAATGGAAATATAGATAATAATGTAATCCTGCCCTGAATTAATGCATCTTGTTCTACATGTGGTCAAAAGGGAAACTGAACTAAAGCAATTTGAAGATAGGGCTATAAAAAGTAAAAAAAACAGAGAAGAAAATGAAGGAATAAGAGAAAAGGAAGAAAGGGGAAGAGGAAGGCAGAGAGAGCACTAGCCAGAGGGAACCCAACTACAGCATATTAATGTTAATCAGTGATTAGGCTTCATGTGACACAGACTCTTGAGTTCTCCTTTGCGGGTTATCACATCTTTGGTTTTCATATGTGAAAACCAATCTCATAAATGAATCTAAATTATGAGTATGACTATTTTAAACATGCCCTTAAAAATAAAAAAATAAAGAAAATTAGCCTAGCAAAAGGAATAACACTAATTTATTTATCAGTAGTATAATAGTTATTGATAAGAAACAGTTTAGTATTTGCTTTGCACTATTCTAAATTTTTTTATTTGCAGAGTACCTTTAGTTATAAATAAATGCCAACGGCTGGCCAATTTTAGAAAAGAACGAAATTCTGGTAAAAAACCAAAACCTTACTTTTTTTAGTTCAAGAAAACAAATTCCATATAAACAATATGAGTAATATCTACTATTCTCACAGGCTTTACAATTTAGAAACTATCTTCTAACATATTATCTTAATTGGATCTATAATCTTCATATTCAACATGCCTATCTTTAATTTTCTATTTAACAACTAGAAGTTGTGTTTTATACTTCTAGAAGTAGGGCAATTAAAATTGAACTTGATTTTTTGGTCAACAAAATAATGCTTTATAAATTGGCAGGAGTCATCATCAGTGACAAATTATTACATGAATAATTCCAGTGACAAATTACTGAAAGTCTTAAAAATGTAAATACATTACAAGACAATGGTGGACATATGATTTCACATAAACAAAAATATAGCTAGTATGATTGTACCCAGCACCCTCTTTATAATACCATTCTTTTATGGTTGAACATTTCAAATGTTATAAAGAGGAGTTATTTTTCATTTGAGGGCAGCTATACTTAATTCTGTGGTGTTTTTAAACTACGTATTTATAGGAGAGCGAGCCTTATAATGAGGGTGGAGAGTATTAAAAGCCACACTACACACACAATAGGCCATCATGCATTTTAACCCATTATTAAACTTACCCCTCTTTTGAGGCTTCTGAAAGAAGGAATTCTGGGCTTCCCTGTTTTTATTTCATTCATGCAATAATGCACGGGCTCAATGGAGAATGTGAGAAACTGGGACCCATTAGGAGTACTGGATGTGAATAAACTAGTAGGGGTTAAGGGTGGGGACTGTGGCTAATATGGAAATAAAGAAAGGAATCAATAAGCCAAATGTGCAGTTTTTTTCTAAATGAAAATTCTACTGTTGGCAATATACTTTTCACAAAATATATCTCAAATAAAGTTTTCTATAAAAATATGAGAAAGTAAACATAGTTTTGCCAAAACTATCATTTAAAAAAGTCAAATTTACTTTTAAAAATGTACCATCCATTTTATTTTATCATTTTTTACAAACTGACAGGTTAGAAATATAGAGTATGCAAATTATAATGTCAGAGAGAACAATATGACCTAGAATCTAAAAACTACCTTCTGATTTCTAGAATATTAGCACTATATATGCTTAACCTGTACCTGTCAGAGATAACGGCAGCAGCTACCGGTAAAGTTATCTGTAATAAGCAATATCCATTAAAATAAAATATTAAAATGTTAGAACTGTAACTGATTATTATCACAAACAGGCAAAAAGTTTTCATTACATTTATGGCTTTCCTCTCAGACTGTTTCTATTTCACAATTACTGCACCTCATTGTTTGTTTAATTTCAGTATTCCTGGTTTATCTAAACTCTTAGCTACTCACTCCAATCTGACTTACAGTCTCACCTTTCAACTAACTTCTCAGCTGGCTGAATATTAAAGCATGAATAAAGTTTGAGTTAACATTAATTGTGCTTTTAAATATATAGATATATTGTGAGTTGAGTTAAATTTTATCTATGTTCATGTCGAGATCAGAAAAATATATTAGAAGTCATGTATGCTTTAACAAGTACAGACATCAGATTAATTAAAGCACGTATCAATTCTCCTGCTGATATGTTACTATTATAATCACTAAATTGCTAAGAGAGAGTAAGCACTCTATTCTATTTGCTCATCTGCTGAGCTATATTTATCTAAAATAAACAGCACATCAAAAGATAGGTTCTAACAGGAAGTTAAGACCAACATTTTCTTAGTAAACTACTGATTTTTTAAACTTTCAACTAACTACAAACATTGAACCCTACCCATTAAATATTCACATGGATGAAAAAAATGACTTTATTAGTGTGATCTAGCAAACCTAATATGGCATTTATTATTGCTGTGGCCAATCATTCATTCCAACTGAGAATTATAATTTTAGTGTTCATATAATTAGATGTTTCTTTAGAAATTTTGATTAAAACTGTATACAAATGAAATTTCAAAAGCATATAATTTAAGAGATACTTAACAACTTGATATTTTCTTAGTTATTAAGTGGTACTCAAATGTTAAATCCAGAAATAAGTTTTACTTTTAGGTATAAAATTCTATGTTTCTAGTAAGTGAAATGTAATTAATCATTCAAAATATTTACTTTCTATTAATAGTAAGACATTATCCATTTGATACCTACATTGATTTAAATGACACTGAAACAAAATTATTAGCAAGAGGAACTTTATGACTTTTACCTTTGGCTTCTTTCCAAAGAGCCACAACTTGCCCTTGGCCTTTCCTACTGTGGTTTTGGCATCCACCTTCCCACTTTCCTGTTTGGATGCACTGATAGTCCCATCAGAAATGGTTCTATAAATATGCTGACTGTAATCTTCAAATGGAAAGTCTCCTGGAGGTTCAAATCCAGACTTGAAGGAATCTACTACCATTTGAGAGTCCTATACACAAGAAACAGGTTTTAAAAAGCATTCCATTTGCTCATAACAACACATTAGCTTTCAAAACTTTAAATCATTAAAGAAAATAATAAAAAATTTAAATAATTCTACATTAATCAGTTAAGGACTAAAGTATATAATTTCTTCCTGTGAATTTGTAATAAACCTTATTTTAACCCCAACAGAAAAAGCACTAATTTATAAATTACCACTTTATTAATTTGTAATATTCATAAATGTTTTCACTCCATAGCTTTAGCCCACTTAAATTCATCTGAGGACTAGTTAGCTGATAAGAAAGGTCTAATTATAAGAAGTTTCAAAGGAAAAAGGCCTTTTGCTTTGGGGTGTCTACAAAGAAGTTGACCGTTGGAACAAATAAAAGGGTATCTAATTGTAAGTGAGTATAAGGCAAGTAGAAAGGCTTTCATTCATCCAATGAAGATAAATAAAATACTATATTAAATACATACTCAGGAATGTTAGCAGAGCAATGGAGAAAGATCTCACAAACAGTACTGAGTGCAAAAAGCAACTGAAAATATGAAATTCAGTACCGTTTACTCAAAAATATATTTTTTAAGGTTTTATTTG
Source organism: Desmodus rotundus (assembly GCF_022682495.2). NCBI lineage: Eukaryota > Metazoa > Chordata > Mammalia > Chiroptera > Phyllostomidae > Desmodus > Desmodus rotundus. The sequence continues at coordinate 68,839,576 of NC_071389.1, read as the reverse complement.
TTTTTAGACAGAGAGGAAGGGAGGAAGAAAAAGAAAGGGAAACATCAATGTGAGGTTGCCTCTCACGCACTCCCTACTGGGAATCTGGCCCTGCAACCCAGGCATGAGCCCTGACTGGGAATCAAACCTTTGACCCTTTAGTTCGTAGGCCAGCACTCAACCCACTGAGCCACACCAGCCAGGGCCATTCACCTAAAGTTTTAAAACTCACATAAGTATTGTATAGTGTTTTTTTGACATACATATTCTATCTGAATATTCTAATATCACCTTAAACTCATTTTTTTCCAAACAGAATACTTTATCCCTATAAATTCCTCCCTACCCCTAACCACCTCTCCTCTTTTTTTCCCTATTTCTGATAATAGTATATTTTGTCTGTCATGTAGCCAAAAGTCATCTTGAAATGATACCTACTTTTGTCACTAATGCCACACCCATCAATCATTTGCTAAAGGGTAAGAACAGTGAAAGCGGAGGAGGGACCTAGCTATATTTGTAACTTGGATCCAGCCATACCAAAATACAAATGTACCTTTGAATTCCCAATTAAAGAAACCAAAATTACTCTTTTCTTTTAAAAACTTAAGTCAGAATTCTTTTGTTACAGGAAGGAGTCTCATTAATATTAATACCAACATGATGTGAAGACTGAAGTACGTGGTACATACATATCTTCAGTTTCTGCCCACAATCCTTTTTGGTCACTCCATCAACCTTTACTGAAAAATGACTGGGTACGAGACTCTGCTAGACCTTAATCAAGATATAACATGATTAGATGTATTTCCTCAAGAGGAGCAGGACTATGCAGTTCCTTCTACTCCTAACGCCCTCCCCTTCCTTCTTCTTTCTCATGGGCCATCATTCCATACACGATCCATGCTTCAAAACCAAGTTCAATCTTGTGTTAAAAGCAACTCTGATCAATCTGAGCATTTCCTACTCTAAAGTCTAACTACATTAATAGTTTAATACAGTTTGTAACATGGTCACAGCTTAGTTACACTCTTGAAGTATAACTGAAAAATTAGTGGGAGCAGGAGAGCGGACAGGAGAAGGAACGGTTAGAACTCGTCATTGAAACAATCAGACACAGACAACAGTACAGTGGTTACCAGAGGGAAAAGGGGGTCAGGGGAGGTAGAAGAGGGTATAGGAGGGATAAATGGTGATGAAAGAAGACTTGGCTTGGGGTGGTGAACACACAGTATAACATACAAATGATGTGTTACAGAGTTGTACACCTGAAACCTGTAATTTTATTAACCAGTCACCCCAATAAATAAAAAGAAAAAAGAAACAATTAGAATTTTAGTATTTATAATGGCCCTCAGAGTCCAAAGGAATCCAATCTTTCTTCCACAGCCTTTCTTCTACAGAATATAATTTCGAATCCAAGTACTTACCAGTATCTTCACCCCTTTTCCACTTCATTTCACTAACTTAACTGCATACCTAAACCAAGTACATTTATTCAAATATAATTATATTGCACTTACTCTTCTTTCATCAACTGATTTTGCTGCAAGAATCATTCCTTCCAAACATTTTGAAATGATAGGAATAACTTTGCGTTCTGAGTCTGCAAATCCTCTGTAACACTCACTGAGTTTAACAGTCCTTCGTTCATCCATTTCTTGTAGTTGCTAATAATCAGAAATTGGGGGGGGGGGGGGGAAACAAATCCTTTCATTATGAAGCAACCTCCCTCAAAAAAAAACCCCTGAAGTTCTACCCGAACAGTTATGTTGTTAATGCCTTTTAACAAGTGCTACAGACCTGTAATACTTAAAACTTGAGCCTGCTAAATAGGAGGGAAAAACAAACAAACTAACACTGGTTTCAAATCTTCTAAATAGACACCCTACAGGCTACCTACTCCTTGACTCACACTACCTCCACCTTTCTTTCATTCTTCAGCCACAGCAGTTGTTGCTTTTAATACTTGCAGTAAAAGTTTCATTTGAAGACAGAATTTTGGTGCTTCTTTTTCCCTTTTTAAGCAATTAGCCTAAAACATACACAAGTCTGAGATTTCCAAGCCCTTGAGTTAGTTCAGAAAACTTTGGAACGGGCACGAGAGGTAGAACAGAAAGCCTCGGGTCGAAGTGGTACAGACATAGGGTCCCCACAATTCAAAAAGTCATTGGCACATGCCACTAAGAATTATGCTGGGACACATGAAGCCAAACAACTCAGACATTTTATGAGACTTCCTACTTGCCCGCACTGACTTTTCTTTCTGCTCAGAAGCAGCTGCACTGATCAGATCCCCAAACTCCAACAGCCTTCATGTAGTGTTTCCTCTTTAATTACTTCCCAAAGCCTGGGAATTTATTTTGAGATCTGCAATTTCACAGAACTGTTCCCACCATCAAAAAAAATGATAAGACTGCTCTACAGCAAGGTCTAAACAAAAGGCTCAAGTCCTAAAACACAAGAAATAGTTGATCTCCAAGTTAAGGTCTCCCAAGACTATGAAGGGTTGACTAGTAAGCCTAGGAAAGCACCACAGGGTGAGGAGGGCAGGACAGACACCCTGCATTCAAAGACCAGAATCTGATACCCACTCTAGTCCGCCACCTCTCACTATGCTTTCTTTGTACTTCTAGCTTGCCTTACGAAGAAAAAAATATATATTTGGGCTGACACTCTTTCCATATAAGCACTGCTCTCCTAGACTACTACTTCTTTCAACAGTTTCACTAAATCCCTTTTCTCTAATTTCTCTTCCTTCTAGAATAGGCAGTAACATAATGTAACCCTCATGGAAATTCTGTTGTCTTTACCTGAGGCTGTTTGGAAACTGCCATCATCAAGTGATGATGGATGGGATTTAAGCAAGCTCATTCCTAAATTACTTTTATGACCTGGCAGCCTAGGAAGACAAGCAGGCAAAAATCAGGCTAGTAAACACATTTTACAAGATTTATTACTGCCACCGGAACTAATGCCAATGATTCTGGTATATTGTCAAAAAGCTACATCCCAATTGTAGGTGAGCAGGTTACAGTACACAATTCCAGTGAATTGCCCCTATGTCATAATACTTACTGCTACAGCATTAAACTTTATCTAGAAAATGTCGTTGTTTTAGTGGACTCTTTATTACACTAATCATAAATCTAGAGTGATTTCAAAGTTAGGAAAAATTTCGTTTTCAACACTATCATCGTAAAGAAATTTCTTATCACCAATCCTGACTAGTGAACCTAGAAACACAGATTGATATCTGAAATTTAAGTTTTACATTTACAAAGTAACTCTTCCAACTCTAATAAAACAAGATTAATTTCATGTATTTAAATTTTACCTTGTATATCTGAGGAATGACTACGTAGAAATGTTTGTGTTGTTCTCCATTAAAGTTTTGTAATTGTGCAGCATATTCATTTTTATTTTCATCAGCCATATGTGTACGCAGATTCAACTGCTGTTTAGCCTAAAGGTAAATTGGTCCAAATCATTACCAACAAGAACAACAAAATCACTGCCACCTGGACAAAAAGCAGTTGATCACCAGCCAGTAGTACACCAGCCAATGATGCTGGTATACTGTCAAAAAGCTACATTCTAATTCTAGGTGAGCAGATTACAATACACAAGTCCAATAAACTAAGAGCTAACACATTTTTCTAGAAGTTAAACTAAAACTAGATTTTCCCTACTATTGCTATCATCTGAAATTGAAGGAGATGTCTGCAGATATTATAGACAGAACAGCCTCCCCACTACAATGTTCCCTCCCTTTCTTTCTTTGCACTAGTACTCCCCCTGACCTTTGCAATAAGCCATTCAAATAAAGTTTCTTCTTACCAATTTGAGACTGTTAAAAAAATTAAATAAATGAAAACATTATCGCTTCAAACAGTAAGCTTTTAATCAGAAGAGAAATACAGCATCAGGATTATTTTTAAAGTGAAAAAGTTAGTAAAACATTTCTTTAAATGTGATACACTTAGAACCAACTCAAAATCACAGTAAAAACAAGTTGTACTAGAAGATCTTTAAGGAAATGTAACCTGGAATTTATATGATTTTAGGGTTAAGTGTAAAGAAAATGGAAGGCAAAATATAAATTACAGTCAACCCTTGAACAACACAGTTTTTGAATTGCACAGGTCTGCTTATACATGATTTTTCAAAAATAAATACTATAAATATATTTTCTCTTCCTAATGATTTTAATAACATTTTCTTTTCTCTAGCTTACTTTGTTGTAAGAATACAATATGTAATACATATAATATAGAAAATATGTGTTAATCAACTATTATGTTATTGGTAAGGCTTCCAGTCGACAACAGACTATCAGTAAATTCTGGGGGAGTTGAAAATTAAATGTGGACTTTTGACAGTGCGGGGGTCAGCGCCCCTAACCCTGAGTTGTTCAAGGCTCAGCTGTACTCTTCTCTTCCTTCTCCTTGTTCTTGTTCTGATACTGCAGGGAATAAGGAGAAAGTATACTAATGGTGGGCCTTGGTACATATACAAATGCAGACTAAGGTTTATCCGTATTTGAATATCCCAAGATTTCAGCAGTATCACTTGGTCAAATGTTCTAAGATAAAGAGCATATAACAGTGGGGAAGGCAGAGCAGCAGCGGTTACAGGGGTGAACCTGCCAATTATTATGTTACAGAACATCTGGCCCAGAATCAATTAGTAAGTGACAAGAGAGGGTTCCGTTTTCCAAAATTAATGAGTGAATAAACAAGCAAACAGGTAATATCCCATCTGACAGTTTTACCGTGTTTTCCTTTGGTAAAGTTGGGGAAGCACACTACCCAATCCCCATCTGCGTACCCCATTAACACGCCTTAGATTTTCTAGCCTAGTTTGGAATAGGATAGAAGCCCATTCCCAATGGGAGGTGGATTTCCCTATGCATTTTGAAAGCAGTTAAAGACATTAGAATAAAATAAATTAACACATATTAATTACTTTTTCAGACCAATATGTATAACTTAAAGTACATAAATATTTATATACTTTAAATTTAGATATAATGTATCTCTTGGAGAAACTCTAATACCAATATCAATACTGCAATTATTTTCCACATGCAAGTAATAATATTTTGATAACAAGTCAGTTTGGATTATTTCTTACCTTTTCAACATCTGCCTTGGTTGCGTTGGTATCATTATCCAATCTTTCATAACTCTGTTGCGCCTTTTCTGCCTCTCTACATTCTCTTTCAAATTTCCTTTTACTCTGTTAAGATAATCAAAATATCACACTGAGAAATGAAATTAGATTTATCTCATTAAAAGACCTTTAAAATGTTGTCACTGTGTATTGTGTAGAATTGCACACTAAAAGTAAAATTTTTCTAAATTAGAAAAGAAATTTTACTATTATAATCAATCTAGGAGTTTAAATGTCAGACATTCTATAATGTATAGACTGTGAAGGAAAAAATCACAGGTATGACTAGTTAATATTATATATCTCATCTCTACTCAATAAAAAAAAATCATGTATTTTATAATTTTTAATTGTAGGCTCATCTTCAGCAGATTTTTTGGTTTGGTGTTTTTTACTTGTTCTGTACATTTGTTTGGTTAGCTGGTTGGTTTTGGAGTTTGCTTGTTTTTGTTTTTATTTGTTTGGTGGGATCTCAGTGCAGCTTAGATGTGGAAATATCCCTCTCAAGTGCTTTTATGTTCTTTCTTACAGGTGTCCCAGGAAATACTATCAGCCCAGAACCAGGCTCTGTTAAAATTTTGTATTTAATTCAAATTCCTAAGACTTTGTAAAAGCTATTCACAACCGAGCCATGTGATAAATTCCGTATTTCCTTTCCTGCACACTTTCAAATCCTGTACTTAATGGCTTTTTTTAAAATTTGCTCAGTTCAACTCCGGTTTCTCTTATTCAACCTTAGTTTCCCCTGATCTTTAAATCTTTCTCCACTAATTCAAACACAATGAGAATTCTACCAATTTTATTTTCCTGATAAAATCTTTCCTAAAGGCTTTTGCTGTGCTAAAATCTGGACTGGTTACCAAACTAGGTCTGCTGTACAGCTGTTATCTGGAGATTTGCCTTCACCTTATCCTGGGGATTCCTTTCACTTCTCCCTGGATTAGAACTTCCTACCTTTCCAAGTTCCAACCCTCCCTCCCTTTTTTTGGTTCATTTCCTTATTTCACTGAAACACATTCGGCAGTAGCTTCCTAAAAGAAGGTTTGCAGAAGATAATTTTTTAAGTCTCCATAGCTGAAAAATGCCTTTAATATTACTTTTAATTGATAAAATTTGGCTGGGAATGAAATTCTTGACTAGAAAATTGTCTTCCTTCAGAAATGTAAAAAAGTACTGTTCCACGATTTTCTAGCTTCCTGATCCTGTGCATAAAACATGCTCATTATATGTTTTATTTTTCCTCTCTGGAGACTAATAAGATCTTTTCCCTCTCACAGCTGTTCTGAAATTTCAGGAAGATATTATCTTGTTGTGAATCCACTGTGCAGGCACCTGGAAAATTCTTTTCATCTAGAAACTCATGCATTTCTGTTCTGGTGAAATTTTCTTGAATTACTTTTGTCTTTCCATTTTCTATGTTTTCTTTTCTTAGGATGCTTATTATTTTGAAAATGAACCTATAGGATGAGTCCTCCTATCTTCTTATATTTTCAATCTCTGTCATTTTGACCTACTTTCTGAAAGATTTCTTCAATTTTGTTGTTTCAAGTGAGTTTTTCATTTCTGCCATAAAAGTTCTTTTATGTTCTTTGTACATTCCTTTTAAATAGTATTTTGTTCCTTAGTTCATGGATATAATATCTTCTCAAATTCTTTTGAGAATATTAATAACAGTTTTTGGCATTTTGTTTATTTTTGGGTTTTGATTCCTATTTCCTTGCATAGTCACTGTTTCAAAGTTGCTTTTTTATCTGATTACCTTTAGTGTTTACATTAGATGTTTTCTTTAAATGCCTAGGGATCCTTCCTATCTGTTCTTATTTAAAAAGCCAACTGAAAGCTCTACAGGTGGGTCTTTTCCTCTAGCAGGCATGACCGACCCACAGCCTAGGGTGGCTATGAATGCAGTTCAACCAAAATCACAAATTTACTTAAAACCTTTTTTTGCTCATCAGTTTTCATTAGTGTTTGTGTAAAGACAACTCTTCTTCCTTTAGTGTGGTCCAGAGATGCCAAAAGGTTGGACACCCCTGCCTCAGATGACATGGCTAGGCAGTTTTTTTGGAGAAACCCTGGTATCCATATCTACTGTGCTTTCCTCTCAAGCCGGTTAGATTCCCCAGACAAGATTCTTCCAATTTCTTGCCTGGAAAATATATGCCTTGCTACCAATATTCTGAGAAATGCTCAGAAGAAAGCAGAGAATGTCAGTATTTCCTATTTACCTAACCCCTTTATTAGAAACAGTTTTGAAGTCAATTTCTTGCCTTGAGGGCTATGAAGCTATACAGACAGTGCAAATTTGAATTCCAAATCTAACTACAAGGAAGAAGGTTTAAATTTCTTACATATCTTTCTGCCTTCCTTTGATCTTCAGAAAGAGACAAGTTTCCCTAATGTTTCCCTTAGCCAGCAGGCAGAGTTCCACCTTTCATTAAAGGTTTAGTCCTTCAAAGTTTCAAATGTTATGCAGGAGTTTCAATTCCAACTCTCCCCAACATACAGAGCTAAAATCTAATCTGTTTCTGTGTGAGAATTAATATACAAGTCCTTAGCAAGGTCTTATAACCTACCACAACCCAAAACCTCTGCCCCCATTTTTCAAATGCCACTGTGTCACTTCATACACCTATTGCTCTGGCTACATTTTGGTTTACCTGTAGTTTCTAGCAGCTAGAAGTTTAAGATAAGCTCTGCTAAGAGCTTAAAAAACAATAACAATATTTTAGCTATTACATCTGGGTATTTGTAGCCAGTGGCTTTTAAGTAAGCTCAGTTCACTATATACGTGGAATCAAACATAACTATAATTCCGTCAAATAAATATGCTCAGAAATGTTTTACAAAATTCTTTAAATGTACTTTCGATTTTGATTAGTATGAACCATCAAATGAGACACAATTTATTCAAAGTACATAAATCTGAATATGAATAATATACAGAATGTTACTTTCCTAAAATTAGAATTAAATTTCCACATTTAATTCTCTGAAACTCAGCTCAAAGCTGTTTCAAACTGAGTACCTATAGACTATTAATTTTGGTGCAATTTGAGGCCACTTATATATGAAAGTATTTTTAGATTAGTTCTTATTATTGGTGGAAAAAAACTACCTAATAATAATTTCCTTGCAACAGCAAAAGAATCACTAGTATAATATTTAACATACTCCTCTTCCCTGAGACATATTATATCTTTACACAATATAGGAATATATTCCAGAAAAGATCTTCCATTTTTTTTTCTTTTTGTTTAAAGATTTTATTTATTTATTTTTAAGGAGAGGGGAAGGAAGGGAGAAAGACAGGGAGAGAGAAACATCGATCAGTCGCCTCTTACACGCTCCCCAACAGGGACCTGGGCCTATAACTGGTGAGACATGTGCCCTGACTGGGAACTGAACCAGCAGCCTTTTGGTTTGCAGGCCGGTGCCCAATCCACTGAGCCACACCAGCCAGGACAAGATCCTATTCTTCATCCTTTATTTGGCAGACTAATTAACAGCTACTTCTCCCCCTTCCTTTCTTAGAGGAACCCACCTTCCTGTATAGAGGCTAAAAATAGCCAATACTTGCTTTACCAGCCTCCCACAGCTGGAGTATAGTCAAGTTATCTAATCCTGGCAGAGACACCCATAAAGAAGTCTGCTGGGGGGTTTTCTGGAAAAGTTTTCCTTCCTTGATAAAAAGGGACAGTTGGAAAAGATCTGCTCCCTTTTTCATACTTCTGCATGCAGCTGAATGAGATGTGGTGCTTGGCTGCTTAAGTCAACTATTGACCGTGAGGGACAATCCCCAGGAAGAAACCCAACATGGTCAAGATGGCAAAGTGAACAGAAAGAAAAAAGCAGCAGCCTTTGCGGCATCACCGAGTTACTGACCACCTCTGAAACTGCTCCATTTTGAGCCCTCTTCTTACAACTTACATAACCTATTCACTTGGAGCTGCCCAAGCTGACAGACCTGGCATCCCTGAGGCTTCTATCCTCCTGATCAGATCATTCCTTCAAGATCTTCACATGCTGGTCTCTCTTGCACGTGAATCTTAAGTGCCTGTGCCGCCTGGCAGTTTTGTTTTTCCCGGGGTTAATAACTGTGTTTTAATTTTTTTTCCATTTCTAATAGTCTGTCACTAATTCAACCTGTCTCTCCCAGTTCTTTACATTTCCTCCGTTACTTTAACAGGTTAAGAATTTTACAGTTTCATTTTCTTGATCAAGCAGGAAGACATGTTACTAGGAAATGGGATGCTGCACATATTTCTACATAACGCACAGAACTTATACTTGTCTGCCTCCCTCACTAGATGCAGGCTCCATGAACACAAGAACCACGTCACAGGTCCTTCTGTACTCCCGGACCCAGCACACGTCAAGGATGCCTTCAATAAACATGACTTGAGTTAAATTTACCTTATTTCATATTGTTAATGCCTTAAAGAAATCTCTCCTACATTTTTTGATGCTTTTTTCTTATGGCTTAATAAATATCAATTGTTCTAAAGGTAAGTCAGCACATACTAACGGGAATGATTTGAGCCAACACCAGTTTTTAAAAGGACCAATGACTCATAAGTGTAGGAATCTATTTTTTTTTTTTTTGTGCAAATGAAAACACAAACACACATACTCATGGGGTGGCAGACACTAAGGATGTTAGTTAAGGCAATTTAAAATTTAATAAGCGTACACACTCCCTAAAAGTCTTGCTAAAACCAATTAAAAAGAAGAGCAAAACAAAAATAAAGACAGACTATTAATATACCTAAGAATTCTCAATCAGCACTGTTGATTAGAATCTTACATCAATGACAGTTATATAGTAGAGATTTTTAGAAATTTAGAAAGTTTATAGAATTTTTTTAAAAAGGAAAAAAGGCTCAAAGCAGTACGTATATGCATGAGTTATTTTTAACCTCCAACTTAAAAGTCCTTTTTCAAACAACCACAAACTAAAGTGATTAATTTAATGTGAAAAAATTCCCTCCAGCTTAATTTTCAAGGAATACAGTGTCCACCATAAAAATATGCAAGTAAAGAGTCAACTGCTTGCTAATCTGAGGATTCAAAAAGAGCATTAATCTTATACTACAGAACAGCATGTAGTAGAGCATTTTAAGTAAAGGAGACAATGTTCCATGCAGAATCTTGTTTATCAAATAACTGTATGCCAGGACATTTTTTTAAAAAACCACATTAGCAAGTATCCTTGCAAAATTTTTAAAGACAGTATCATTAAACTATTATAATTCTGCCCAACTTATGGAGTATTTTATTTCCTACAAAGAGATGGTCTATGACCAGCAGCCTAGCAATAGGAACATTTATATTATAGAATCACTGAACTGGAGGAAACACTTCATATAATCTAGTCCACTCTTCAGTTTTCATGTATAAAAAATAAAGTCAACAAAAATCAGGTGCTAAGTAAAAGAACTAGAAATCTAAGTCCGCTTAGTATCAGTCAAATGGTCTTCTACGATACATCACCGTTCCCTATTCCTTCTATCCTCCACCAATATTTTATAGTACAATAACTAATGCGAAGTCAAAAAGAATCTTCCTAAATTGTTTACAATTATCTGAATATTGCAGAGTTGGTACAAGTATAGAATCAAAATGATCTCAATCTCTAGTTACACACGTCAAATTATGAATAATACACTAAGAAATATTAAACTCAAATAGACATAAAGCATAAGAAAATGTAGGGCTAAACAAGTCTACAAAGTTTTATGTTAACCGTGAAAACTGTAACTCACATTATCCATCTGTTTCCAGCACATGTCAAGATACTGTTGAGCTTTTCGTCCCTCCTGAAGATGCTGAAGACCATAATAACCAAAAACACAAAGGAAACAAAACAAAAATTACATTTAAATAAATCCTAAAGTCTCAAAAAGTTTTTTCACTTTATTTCTTTCAAGATACTAATTATATAACTTTATCAAATTTAATAAGAGATTTTAGTAAAGCAAAACTCTCTAAAATATATTTTATAGAATATTATTTCAATACTTTAAATATAATCTTTAAGACACATATAATCTTTTGGAAAATACATGACTGTCTTGAACAGGGGATGACAAACATTTTCTAAAAAGGGTCACATAAATATTTTAGGCCTTGCAAGCCACATGATCTCTGTTGCAAATATTCAACTATTCAACGCTGTGATGTAAGGCAAAAGCAGCTAAAGGCAAAACATAATGAATGAGTGTAGGTCTGTTCCCCAAAAACTGAAATTTGAATTTCACATAATTTTCACATCATAAAATATCTTCTCCTTTTGATTTCCATTTCAATTATCTGAAAACGTATAAACCAGTCTTAGCACATGAGAACTATGAAACAAAAGGAGTCTCTAAAAAGGAGTCTCTAGGAGACTAGATTTAGCTGGTAGAGTTTACCAAAAGGATTGCTAATTAACAAGAGTCTCTAGAGGTAATTTTAGGTAGAAGAAATATAGTGAAATAGAAAACCCATTTATATTGAATATACATTATTTTAAAAAGCAATGCAACTACTTTATTTGTGTGAAAATGTTTCATATATTATAACTAAATAAAAATGATAATTACCATTTTTCTTTCAGTTTTCAGATCATGAGCATATCTCATTAATTCACCGTAGACTCTGTGTGCCATTTCTTCTGCTACTACTTCTCGCTGTCCTGCGTAGTCGTTTAACTCATTAAGGATGTTAAAAAAGGCTACACACGAGGTAAACCTGACAAAAACATATTTAAAAACAGTGAAATTTATTTTTATTTTCATTACAAATGTATTTTGTGAAGTATGGATTGAGCCAGACACTTGACAAATTTTAACATACCCAACCTAAATCTTAGCTACTAGCTCTAAATTAACTTTGTAAGGAAACAATCCTACATTAAGTTCAAGTTGTAGATGTTTGTGTATTTTCATGTAGTCTTCATTTATAAATACAGGAATATTTGGGGTCAAAAAATAATAAGAATACTACCTGCAGGCTTTTAAGGCATACTGAAATCTCGTAAGTTGCCAATTGGCTGGCCTGAGCTTGGGAATGAACTTGGTTGGATTCCTAGACTTGGAAGCTGAACCTGTTGCAGAGATAATGTGCTTGTTCTCGAGGACAAAAGCTGCCAATCATACCCCACAAATGCATCTTGATGGCTGATCTACAGAACAACTTTGCTATCAGCTCTGGACACAGCTGCCTGTATGCCTGCCCACATCCTGAATGGAAGTGAAATACCATTATGGTTGGCACCAGAGGGGAGGAAGAAGGGGAAAAAATAAGGGTAAATGGGTGTGCAGAGAAGGTGAGAAACAAAGAGAATCACTGTATCAAAACGTGTAGATCTACTTTGAATATACTACCTGAACACACTTAAACAACTGAAGGCCAACAGCTCAGACAGGACTGCATCAGCACCAAACGTGAGTATCCGAACAACTGACATTATACACAAAGCTGCTTGGTTTAAGTCTAGTCTCTTTTCATTTCTGCATTTTACAGCCACATTTCCCTGTTTAAGACTGTTATAAGCTCACAGGCAATTCCTAACCTTTTACTTCAAGGTTCCAAAATTACGTTCCTTTTCATTATCCCTTTAAACCAGCCAGCCAAATTATTTTACTACGTGGAAGAGTAAAAAGCAGGAAGCTAACAAGCTGACAACTACAAAATAAAGTATGGGAAAAATATTCTTTTCTTCTGGATATTAAATTACTCAAGTGGGATCCTAGTCCACATCTTACTTGGAAATTCACACATCAACAATTCTAGAAAACTATTACCAAGTTTCAGTATTAAAGTATTCATTCGTATAAGAATAAAAATAGTAGTTCCCTCTTTCATAAACACTGATTTTTTATTAAGACAAACTTTTAAATCTTTATGAAAAGCTAACAGCATAATTATTTACTTTACTAAATAGAAATTTTTAAAAAATTTAATATGCAATAACAACAGGTATATAATTTACCTTGGCTCTTCATCCTTGGAGGAACGTTTGGGACAGTACTTCTTAACCAAATTTCTATAGAAAAAAGATTTTTAAATATTTGTAAGAGATACTGTTGCTGAAATTCTAAAACTTTCCAATTTCATTAAATCAAGAATTTAATGATATAAAACAATCAAGAACAATATGTTCTACTACCATTAACATAATATAGGTTCATTACTTACATTTTAAAAAAATACTGACACCTAAGAAAACAGTCTAAAGTCATCAAAAATTCAAATCAAGGTTTGAATAGCTAAATTATATCTACAAATCCCTGCTTTGCATTTTTAATATAATATGCTTATTAGGTCAAATAAATCTCAGACTAGCTTGTCTTAAATACAAGGTGAGACAAAAGTAGGTTCACAGTTTACAGTAGAAAGAACTGTTATTTTTTTGTTTTTATTATATAAGTATAATCATAACAATATGGTTGATCATGCTATCAAATTTAAAAGGAGGTAATCGGGTTTTTTCCTGCTTAGCAGAGGAACACACTTGCACTGCAGGCAGAGGGAAAGGGAAAGGAAAAGGAAAAGGGGAATGAATGAATGAATGAATGAATGAATTTATTCCTGCTTTCCTAACAGAGTTTTCCAGAATTGTACTTACACAGCATATTCAAGTGAACATAACCTTCATATTCACAAAATTTGCCAATCATCCTATACTTTGTCAAGTTTCTCCCACCATAAGGTGTTCAAGTCCTATGGATTCTATTTCCTAATTAACTCTTTTTTAAAACTTTTCATGATAATTTTTATAAATAAAAAGGGGAAAAATTACACAAGCAGCAGCCCCATCTTCACACTTTTTTACTGCTTTGGATACAGGTGTGTGAGGGCAGGATAACTGGAGCTAATGCAACATCTTCTAATCTGAATGTGAAGACCAAGCAATTCACAAGAATGCTTACAGTCACTAAGCTCTTGAATCCTGTTTCCAAATTTCTTGTGTGAGGACTCTTACTTGAAGGTCAATGCTCCTATAGAACAGCTAGACAAAAATATACCATAGAAAACTGTAGCAAAAACTGGGACTCTGAAGAAACTTCTACAATCAAGATACACATGTAAGTAAGAGTCAACATGTATGAGGACAATTAAAAAAAAAAAAAGCTACTGGTGACCCTGAGAATGAACATTCCTGTTCAGAAGGGCTCCTGGTGGATGAGTTCAAATTTAGAAACGGATCCCAGCTGCCACTGCTAAACAGGGGCTTCCCAGGAAAGCTGCAGTTCAGGAAAAAGATTGTACTGGGTTCCTGCTGGCTGAGCCAACCCTTACAGAGGAGTTCCTAGAATCCTGTTTCAACCAATACCACTGTGACTTTCCCCATCCAATTCAGAGCTGTGCTTCAGTGACCAATCAGAGAGGTTCCATTCCAACCAATCAGAACAGTGTGCTTTCTGGACCAAACGGTGAGAATTTGGAGTCCTTATTTGCATGAAAATAAATCAATCAGAGACCAGGACCAATAAAAGTCAATCCCAATATTTGTGTTGTAATTCTTGGGAAGACATATTCTCTTTCTGGTGAAGTTAAATTGATAGGCATAATCCTAGCCACCATGTGGGAAAAGGCTACTTCAAAACTTAATCAACAGAAAGGAAAGCAAAACCAAGAAAAAACTTTCTTCTTACATTTTTTAAAAAAGATTTCATATATTTATTTTTAGAGAGAGAGGAAAGGAGGGAGAAGAGGGAGAGAAACATCAAAGTGTGGTTGCCTCTGGTGTGCCCCCTGCTGGGGGCCTGGCCTCCAACCCAGGCATGTGCCATGAATGGGAATCAAACAGGCGACCCTTTGGTTTGCAGGCCAGCAGTCAATCCACTGAGCCACACCTGCTAGGGCTCTCAACACTTTAATACCCAGGTCCCTGGACTTGATAGTCACACAAGCCAATAAATTTCTTTCCTTAAACCAATCGGAGTTGAGATTCTGACACTTGAAAAGATCATGATTACCACAGAGGTTAACCAAAAGTCACAACATAGCTTAAATATAACATAAACAACAGTAATTTGAACTCCAGCTTCTAGGAGGGAGAGCACATATACTGCAAGAGGAAAAGAAAAGAAAAAGAAAGTAATTTTACCTTTACCTTTTGCACATGCAGAGTTAGTCCTCCACAATTTTTAAAAAATCACTCTTGCCTCTCTTTATGTAAAAGTTACCTATCTATTAATAACTCTTCACAAATCCAAAGTCCCAGAGCCCTCAGAAACCATACACAAGCCACTAAAGACTCCACCCAAGCCAATCCTGACACTAGAAAACTACAGCACATTCTAAAATGTCTTTCTGGTATTCCACCTAATCAAAACTACTATCCTAGAAAAACATATGTTCTGAAAAAAAGGCACAACAAATTATTAATTAGTAGTTAGTTCTAGGGAGAGAATCTGGGAAGGGACTTGAATTTAAATAACCTGGCTGGGTAGCTCACTTGATTGCAGTGTTGCCCCCGTACACCAGAGGGTTGAGGTTCCATCCCTAGTTGGGGATTTTAAGAGAGGCAACTGATTGACTTGTCTCTCTCACATCAATGTTTATCATGTTTATCTTGCGCTCTCTCTCCCCAACCCTTCCTCTCTCTTTCTCTAAAATCAAACATATCCTCGGTGAGGACTGAATAAATAAATTCTAAAAAAAAAAGAATGGTTTAAACATGTTACAGTGATCATACAAGGTCTACCCAAAAAAGTCCAACCATTGTTAATATAATAAGAACAGTTTGCACAACATCGATGTAACCTGGCAGACAAGAAGAGTGGACTGGAATGTGCATGCGTGAACAATGACGACTTCACTGTACTACTTAGTCAGTAGGGGAGGTAGACTGCATTGAGTGAGCATGTGTATCGTGTCTGTCGCATTCAAAATGACTGAGCAAGGGGAGCAATGAATCTGCATCAAATTTTGCATTAAGCTTGAACATTGCTCCACAGAAACCATTTGGATGATTCAGAAGGCCAGAGCTATGGGCACCTGGTGTTTGGCAGCTTCATCATAACAATATACCCACTCATGCATCACGTCTTGTGCAGCTTTTTGGTGAAACATCTAATCACCCAGGTGACTCAGCCCCCCTACCGCCCAGATTTGGTGCCCTGGGACTTCTGGCTTTTCCCTAAACTAAAATCACCTTTGAAATGGAAGAGATTTCAGCCGTTGATGAGATTCAGGAAAATAAAACAAGACAGCTGATGGCAACTGGGAGAACTGTGTGAGGTCCCAAAGTGCCTACCTTCAAGGGGACTGAGGCACCACTGTCTCATGTACAATGTTTCTTGTATTTTCTTTATAAACGCCTCTATTTTTCATATTACATGGCTGGATACCCCGTCTGGACAGACCTCATATACTCTTTTAGTATTTTTTTTTGGGGGGGGGGTGATAAAAACTGATAAAAATATACAAAAAGAATTTATCTCCTCAAAGCAGCCAATCTCATTTGGGCCTTCTAAGAAAACAGTCTAAAGTCATCAAAAATTCATATCAAGGTTTGAATGGTTAATTCACCCACAAATCCCTACTTTGTATTTTTAACATAATATGCTTAATAGATCAAATAATTTATTTGCCTTGTCTGAAATATAGGGTCCACCAAAAGTAGGTTTATAGTTGTGACTACATGAAACAGTTTATTCTTGTATTAATATCTATTAATTATTGTATTATTTTCCATATAAACTGTAAACCTACTTTTGCCCCACCCTGTATATAAGTGTAAATCATTTAGGTTCCTCCTAAACTAAAAATATGTTAGGCATTTCATGTCTCTCAAAAAAACCTGTCCTTAGTATTATTTCCCGTAGGCTATTCTTTTTTCAAAATCTTTTCCTCTCTTCTAAGTCCAAAGACACTCCAAGTAACCAATTATATTAGCAGTTTATATGTAAAGTGTGCTTTTTAATAGGGTGTTATAAATCAGGAATTAATTGAAACAAAGTTTTATACACATACAATATATATATTATAGAAATTATAATAGATGTCATAGATATACTGGTACTTTATTTTTATTTACTTATTTTTTTTAATCCTCACCCAAGAACATTTTTTTTCATTGTTTTTAGAGAGAGGGAGGGGCATAGAAAGGGAGAGAGAGTAACATTGATGTGAGAGAGACACATCAATTTGTTGCCTCCTATATGTGCCCCGACCAGGGAATGAACTGCAACCTAGGTATGTGCCCTGACCGGAAATCGAACCCACAACCTTTCAGTTATGTTATGATGCTCCAACCAACTGAGTTACACTGGCCAGGGAATGCTGGTGCTTTAATTTTGATGTGTGTGTTTCATCCATGTTTTCTAAGTATATTAGGATCTTGCACTCTGGATACAAAATATTAACATTGCATCTTCAGTGGTCTGAGAGGCTTCTAAATGTAATGGGCTTCTCCAAAGACTACAGTATTCTGCATATACAACTATCTTAATTGTGTGTGTGATATTAAATATAGCATACTACTTAATTTACATTTAAATCGCTGACTTTAATCTTTTATTCATTCTAGTTTTGCCATATTTATATTTTTTTATTTTTTATTGTTGTTCAATTAAGTTGTCCCCATTTCCCCCCATTACTCTTCCCTGCCCTGCCCACCCCCATCTCCCACAGCCAACCCTCCCCCGCCCATTGTCTTTGTCCATGAGTTATATTTATTTTTGGTTTTAGTGAAATTATTCAATATAAAATATTTCAAAAAATTTCTTAAAACTTTAATTCACTTTTATTAAAACTGCATTTTTACAGTTAAATAATGGAGTATAAGATCTCAAAAAATTTTAAAGGTTGAAAATCACCTCTATATATTTTTAATCTGTCATCATTTCAGGAGCTCTGAGTTCTAATTACTGTTTAACGGGTGATCAGTATCATTTATTTATAAAATGGAATGCAAATCATACTATTTCTTCTGGCAAAAGGGTAAAACTAGATACCTAAGACTGGATATTATCCCTTTTCTTAACTGCCCTCCCTATATCTAACAGTTAACAAGAACTGCCAGATTAATACAAATGGCCTTATTTGTGGGGCTCGGTTAAGTGATCCACAGGTAGAAAACAATCTAGCTGGGCCAAGGAGTTTTCTTCCTGGAATTTTTAAGTCTTTGGACCCAATACAGCTTTGAGGCCAGTATGAGAGCTGAATCTGAGACGTAAATCTGGCACTGCTGGTGGCTGTGTTTTTCTGCCATATGAGGAAAGCAGCCTGCACTGAAAGAACAAAGCCAATCCACCCAAAGAAGCCCAAAGAAAAAGACAACAGCAAAGGGCTCTGTGTTTCAGACACTGACTTTTCTCCCAGTGACCCAGATGCATCAGTGCCTCAGGCTTTCCAGCAGCGGAACTATTCAACTTAAGCTTAATTAAAAAATCAAATCCACAAAAAATTTAACACATAAATTTCTCTTGCTAATAAATTTCCCATTATACTTAAACTACCTCAAAATGGGTTTTTAATCACTTCACAGCCATGAACCTTTTCTTAGATAGTGGAAAATTAAATGTAAAAGGTATCCATACACAGGCACCACTCCCGCTCACAGACTCCACGCCTCACTCCACTCCCACAGGGCAAAAACGGCCAGCCCTACCAAGCATCGCAGCAAGTCTCTGACCGCTGTTTTCCAGAACCGGGCTGAAAAGGATGGTAACTGCTACAAACTCCCCAAGACGGAGTACCTAACCTTCACAAATACAGACCTGGCTGCCTTCACAAAGAACCAGAAGAACCTGTGTCCTGGATGGCATGCTGAAGAAATTGGACCTCAACTGTGATAGGCAGCTAGATTTGCAAGAATTTCTTAATCTTACTAGCAGCATGGAGAAACTCTCCATGACTCCTTTACCGGTTCCCAGAAGTATATCTGAGGAGCCCTTGGAGCTGACCTCCAGACCCAGCCCCTTTCCTTCCAGCCTCCCGATCATCATCTTCTCAGACCACGCCTCACCTGAGCCCCGCACACCCACCACCCATGCAGAACCCTCATGCTGGTAGTAATAAAACATTATTGTTTTATAAACGTACACACACAAGCTATCTACATACAAAAGAATGAAGGTGCACCCTTCCTTATCTTACACCACATACAAAGATTAACTCAAAACATAAGAGTTAATAATATAAAAACTCTTAAAAGAAAACAGGGGAAAAGCTTCATAACACATAGGATTTGTCGATGATTTCTTGAATATGACACCAAGAGCACAGGCAACAAAAGGAAAACTAAATAAATTAGACATCAAAATTTAAAACTGTTGAGCATCAAAGTCCACAATTAACAGAATGGCAAGGCAAGCAATCAAATGGGAGAATGGATTTGCAAATCACATGATATGATATGATAAGGGGTGAAAATCTGAAATAGATATAGAACACCTAAAACTCAGTAACAAGAAAACAAGTAAACTTGATTAAAAAACAGACAGTGACCTTGAGTAGCATTTCTCCAAAGATATACAATAGGCAAACAATCTATCCAGAGAAAGTTCAGCCACTGTTAATGTAACAAGAACAGTTTGCACAACACTGATGTAACCTGACAGCCAAGGAGAGAGGACCGGAATATGCATCCGTGAACAATGACGACTTCACTGTTGTAGTCAGTAGGGGAGGTAGACACCACTGAGTGAGCATGTGTACTGTGTGGCCACCACACTCACAATGACTGAGTGAGTACAGCAACGAATCTGCATCAAATTTTACATTGAACTTGAACATTCCTCTGCAGAAACTACTCGGATGATTCAGAGGGCCAGAGCTATGGGCAACTGGAGACCAGCAGTTTCATCATGACAACGCACCTGCTCATGCACCACGTCCTGTGCAGAGACTTTTTGGTGAAACATCAAATCACCCAGGTGACTCAGCCCCCTACAGCCCAGATTTGGTACCCTGTGACTTCTGGCTTTTCCCAAAACTACAATCACCTTTCAAAGGGAAGAGATTTCAGACCATTGAGGAGATTCAGCAAAATATGACAGAGCAGCTGATGGTGATTTGGAGAACCGTGTGAGGTCCCAACGTGCCTACTCTGAAGGGGCCTAAGGCGTTGTCATTGTCCTGTGTACAATGTATCCTGTATCTTGTATCTTCTTCAATAAATGTGTCTATTTTTCATATTAAATGGCCGGATATCTCCTGGACAGACCTTGTATGAAAAAATTGTTTAATATCACTAGTCCTTAAAGAAATGCAAATCAGAACCACAATGAGATCTCTTACACCCTTTAGGATGGCTACTATTAAAATAAAACAGAATATGAGTGTTGGCAGGGATGTGGAAAAATTGAAACCCTTGTATATTACTGATAGGAATGTAAAACAGCTCAGCCGCTGCAGAAAACAGTATCTATTTCTTAAAAAAATTAAAATACAATTTACCATATGATCCAGCAAGTCCTCTTCTAGGTACAGACTCAAAAGAGTTGCAAGCAGATACTCAAACAGGTATTTGTACACTCATGTTCACAGCATCATTATCCACAATTGCCAAAAAGCAGAAAAATACCCAAGTGTCCATCAACAGACAAAGGAAAAGTGGTATATAGATTCAATGGAGTGAAATGGAAGGAGATTCTAACACATGTCCCAACATGGATAAACTTCTTTATCATTCTGCTTGGTGAAATAAGCCAGTCACATTAAAAAAAAAAAAAAGGTGTAAGATTTTACTTGAGGTGTAAGCTACAGTAGACAAATTCTTAGAAACACAAAGTAAAATATCTGGGGGCTGGAGGGAGGGTAAATGGCAAGTTGTTTCTTAACAGGTACAGAGGGGTTTTTTTCCAAGAAGAATTAAGTTCTTGAAATTGGCTGCATAACAGTATAAATACACTTAAGTGAAATGTACACTTAAAAATGATTTTAGGTAAAGTCAATGTTAGATCTATTTTACCACATTTAAAAAAATTAAATGTTAAAAAAAAGGGACTACTACAAGATGATATTAGACCAAATTCAGAATATCATATTTGTTTTCTAAAAGGACATAGTTCATCCTCAATTATTATACTTCTACCAGTGGCAGATGCTGAGAGATAGATGGTAAGAAGAAATAAGATGACCTAGAGGAAGAAAACTAACAAACTTCTCTGAACACAAAGGTAAACAAAGTTACTATCTATTCTTATTTCTTAAATGCCGGATCCTAGTTTTGCCTTACCTTTAGCATGTCACAGGTACAATGTACCTAAAATGTACATGGGACAATGTATATATAGTATCAGCTCCCTAGTCTATAAACAAAGAGTATATGAAACAGGCATAACAATTTGGTTTCCAGGCAACTGCAGATCTTTCAGAAGAATATTTTCAGATATGTTCAAGATAGGCAACAGAAATTTTGTTCTGTAAGTCAACTTCTGTTTTCTTTCTAAATACTATAGTCTTAAAAGAGAATTACGTAACACCTTCATAGTCCTAGATTCAAATAAGCTTCTGCATCTGTCTGATTTGCCTACATTGTACATATAAGATGATGAAATAAACATTTTATCTCACTTTACTAACTGCTACACAATTCAAATGCCTACAAAAATAAATAATTTGGAAATAAACCTATTCAAAGCTTTATGAAAGAGCTAAGAAATTAACTAAGTGATCTATACAGCCAACACCATTTAACAACCAAATTACTTTTTTAGCTGTTTAAACAATATGGTCTTTAAGTCCTTTTCACTGGAAAGCTCATTATCAAAATATTTAACACAACTGGTAAGAAATCATTTTCTGTAACAGGGGAAGAAGGGGAAGGGGCAAGCAAAGGAACATGACCAGAGGATTCATGGGCATGGACAATGCAGGTGAATTGACTGTGGGAGTCGCGGGAATGGGGTAGGGGAGAGCAATGGAAAAAGAGGCGGGACAACTGTAACTGAACAACAATAAATTAAAAAAAATAAATCATTTTCTTTCTTAAGACTTTATGTTTTACTTGTTAGGTTCTGCTTCATCATTTAACTTAAGAAAACATTTTAATACAAAAATCAGGAATAGGCTTTGCAATTCTTGTTAAGGTGATAGGCTTGAATGTCTTTACTGGTGAAGTGGTAGAGTTCACCGACTGAATCATTCCGAAGTTTACTGTTGGACATTTACCACAAGGCAAGTACTGTACTCTACAGGTCCAAGAAATACAATAGCGACAAAGATCATCTAACTCTTGGGGAGATTAAATGAGACAGCAGCATATATAAAATGAAAAGGACACCCAAAACCCCAGTAGTTGCAAATGTAGGTTAGCAGTTTGGTGCCAGGTGGGTACTTCCATTATCGGAAGGATCAGTGTATAAAGTATGTAACTGTCTAACCACTATGCTGTCACCTGAAACTAATATAAAATAATAATGAATGTCAATTGTAATTTAAAAATAAAATTTTTTTAAATTAAGTAAAAAATAAAAATTAATTTTTTTGCAAAAAACAGTGACATCTTATTGGGTTTTATAAAAATGAAATGTATTAATATGTGTAAAAGAACTCACATAGTACTGACATATTAAATGCTCTATAAATGTTAAGTAAATACAAAAAAAAAAGTGCTTGCTCTGTGTCAAGCACTGTTCTAGAAGCTAGGAATAAGCAGTGCCCAGAACAAAGAAAAACCTCTTACCTCTGTGGGATTTACATTTTAGTAGGGGAATTGTATTCCAGAATTAAGAGGCAAAAATTATTTAGCTAACAAAGCATATGATTTGGTCACCTTGTACAACACATACATACCCAGGCGGGCTCAGTAACCATGTAATAGGGACTGGTAGGAACAAAAGTTTCCACAGAATCCAACTCTGTGAAGAAATTTAATCTAAACCCCAAAATATGGGGAATAGTTCCTCCTGCCTGTACCCAGATGCCACTATTGAGGCTTACTACATTTAGCAGTTGATCAAAAACTCAGTGGAGGCCACAGCAGTTGAGAATTAAACAATGGCCAAACAAAGAATCAAAGTAATCTCCATTTTCAGAAAGTCAGTACAAAGGTGAGCTCTCTGGGTTCTTCTGAGACTAAACAGACTGACACAGAAACAGAAAATTCTGATAAAGAAGCATGAGAAAGAAAAGGCTACAGTATTCCCATTTATTTGGATTATTCTAAATCTAAGCCTACCCTAAATATTTGGGACAGCTTTTGGTGAAACAACAACTTCATCACAATGATGTACCACTAACCCTTGAACAATGGAGGTTTGAACTGCAGGGGTCAATTGAAAAAAATCTTCATACGAGTAAACTGACGCAGTAAAGGACCAGCCGTGTATGGCACAAATGCTAGTTCACACAGGAAGCAGTACTTGATCAGAAATACAGCATATGGGCAGAGATCCTAATTTCTTTTTTTTTAATTATTTTATTGTTGTTCAATTACAGTTGCCTGCACTAATTTCTAAACCAAACCAAAGCACAGATCGTTCAATTATTTACTCACTCAATTTATATTCACTCAGCTCTACAGGTATGAGCTATGTTGCCAGGCCTGGCAAGGGTACAGAAATGAATTTAAGATCCGAAGTATTTGGAGAGATTTTGACTGTGGTTAAGAGTAGCCTATAGGCTTCCTATCGTCCAGTCTATTTCTCTTCCAGGATACCACAGTGCGATGTTTGAACCAAACAGAAATGATCTTGGGTGGAGGTAGGGTAATATAATTTCACATAACAATCTCTATGATAGAACTTAATACTGTAATTATTTTTACTCTATATACATGATAGGGAAAAAATTGACACCTATCATGTATATAGAGCTTCTTTCTTTTTAATTAGAAATTTTAGTTAATCTCTGCCATACAAAGACAAAATTGTAAGTTATTAAAAGAATGACTTACTCTGGCCGGTGTGGTTCAGTTGGTTGGAGCACTGTCCTATAAACTAGAGGGTTGTGGGTTCAATTCCCAGTCAGGGCACATGCATAGGTTGTGGGTTTGATCCCCCACTGGAGCGCATACTAGAGAAAACTGATGACTGTTTCTCTCCCTCCCTCCCCCCCTCTCTGAAATCAGCAAGAATGTCCTTGGGTGATGATTAAAAAAAAAAAAAAAAAAGAATGCTGTGTTTCACTTACTCACAAATGTAAACTTATGTTTGCCATACCCTGTATGTTTAAAATGTAAGTGTTTAACATTGTGAATATAGTTATTATTTAGGAGGGGGAAAAGCTGCCCACTGTGAAAGAAATTGTCCTCTGCAGTAGCATAAACAAGAGGGAGTTAACCAAAAGAATTTTTCCTATCAGAGAAGAGGAAGTAAACAAGGATAACCTCTTCCCTTTGGACAAAACAGATTTTATAAAGAGCAGCTGATAATCCAATCATTTACTAAGTGTTCATCTGAAGCAGCAGATCTCAATACAGAGTGAGGGGAGAGAATAGGTGGTTTGAAGTTCTATTCGACATGCCTCTTCCCAATTAGTCCTTACTGGAATTCCTCACCATCTTCCCATAACCCTGCCCTTGTTAAGCATAACTGCAAGTGAGAGCCATTATTAGGATGCTGGGACAGAAAAAAGATGCAAGTCACTGTTCTAGAGCATCGGTACATAATGAACTCTACTTTCTCACTGCAAAATTATATTCTTCATATCATATAATTATGGGGTTTTGCCACTTTTGCTTCAATGAAGCAGTGTTCAAATCTCTTTTTGCAAGTAAGTGAAAATTATAAGGATTATTATCAGTCACGAAACAGAAAGGCAAACACGCCTGCCATCTGATTACAGCGCTCTTATGTTGGTAAAATCTTGGCCGCTCTGAAACTCTTGAGGCCCGAGTTATTCTGAACAGCTAAATATTCCAGACTGCTGAAGTTCGCCTCAAAAATTACCAATTTCTATTTTATAATTTTTGCAAGATTCTCCTTTGAAGTATACCACATTCCTTGCTTAAAAATGTTTTAAACTATAAAAAGAATATGTAATTGTTGAAAAGACTTCAATAATTCAAAACTGTAAGTAAAAAAGTTCCTTCCCTTGCCATCCCCCACTCCCATTCCCCAGGGGCAATTGCTGTAAAACAATTTGGGTGTATCTTTCTGGACCTCTTCAGAATACATACAAATCTTTTACATAGTTGTATACACAAACTAGAGCAAGCAAGGAGATTTGCTATACATTTAGTTCTGCAACCTGTTTTTTACACTAATGGAGTAAATGGCCTTTTAAATTTAAATACACTGGTACACCTGATTTATCTAAATTGCATATTCCATAGTATTTTCATCATTCCCTTAGTGACAAGATACTTTTAGGCTGGAAACTTTTTTAGGTGTTTTTTGTAGTATTTTAGTCTTTTCCTTTATTGTTTGTCGTTTCACACTGCCATCATTGTATTGCCTATAGCATTTCTGCTTCTCATTTCTATTGGAAAACTTGTAATTCAAAGAATTTAATGTGCTAGAATTGAGACCAAATTTAAAAATAAATGAGGAAAATTTTTTGTTGTTCATATATGAATACAATTTCAATTGCTATTTTAAGTTCTCAGAGGTCCTCGGTGCTTCTAGATTTCTTAAGGGGTAAAGTTTGCAGATTGTAACTTCTGGACAAGTGAAATATCATCACTATTATTATTAATATACTAATAAGTTCTCATTTATATTCTCAAATGGAAAATAACAGCTTAAAAAAAAGATGACAAATGGATGAGGAAATTGGCATGATGCCACTCTTTCAGTAAATGTCATAATAGTATGTGCATCATTATAAAAATATTATAAGTAATCCATTCATACTTATCTAATTCATACTTGTCTATACTCAAGTCAGCTGACTGTACAAACCACTACTATTGTAGTGGGCACACGTGGTTTATCACTCAACTAGACCCACCCTTCCTTCTGCGATCCACTACCTTAAATTTCATTTGGATAACTATTCCTTCCCAATCATTAGCTCTAAGGCATTCTAATTATTCTCACATTGGTGAATTGTTCAGGATAAGCATGTAACCTAAACAGGGTCATCACAACAAAGAAACCTTTTTTGGGGTTTCTGAAGAAACGCTGATACAAGCTTGCACTCTGCTTTCCTTTTGCCCCCTCCTCTCCCTTCTTTTTATTTCTTCCTTCCCCCTTCCCTGTCCTCTCCCCTCCCCCAAACGCACAACAGATAAAACCATCATTCTTCCCCAGGATGTGAGGTATAAAAACATGAAATCTAGAGCTAAGAGGTCAGAAAGGATGCTACTGAATGGAAGGATCCTGAGGGAAAAGGCGACAAGGAGAGCAGAATCCAGAAATGGAGCTTGGACACATTTGTTCCCAGAATCAAAATATGCCAAGAGTTTTTAGTTATCTGGGCCTGTTTAGGGTAGATTCTGTGACATTTGCAATATAAAGAATCCTAACCCCTACCCCTAGGACCTTAGATTGATTGGTATCCAGGCTTCAAACACTAAGTACCATTTTTATTGAATAAGTTCCAGCAAAACTATTTGTCAAGTTGTGGTCTAACAATGATTTTCTGCTTGAACAAAATCTTAAGATTAATTCCATCTGTTTTAAGACTAAAATTTTTCTTTTCAAACTTTTCTAATACACATTGCAAAATCACTTTCATCAATAGCATATGATTTTATCAGCTCAGCACACTCAATTTCTAAGTCATAGAAGAAATGAGAAACTGAGAAATCTTCAGTGCTTTAGAAAGATTACTAAAGCAAAAAACTACAGAGGAATAAAACTGTAAAGTATAGAATTTATACCCAGGTATTGCTTTTTTTCCTGGCATTTTGCTTTCTGATTTTAGGGTTTTTAGTAGCTTTCTGGAATGAAAGCTACTTGTGATTTAATGAAACAGAGTTTAACCTCTAGTACATCACATTTACCTAACATCCAACTATTTCAACATGGAATTTCACTTCTGAGAATTCCATGGGAAAAAAAGTAACTTACCTCAATTGTTTCGCATAGTTCTGTTCAATTTCTATCCTCTCTTTAACAAATTTGGCATATCTTTCCAAGAAGTCAATTCCCCACTGTGTATGCTTGTCTAGGCTGTCGAACTGATCCTAGAAAAGGAAGGTAAAAAGTACATTGAAAAGTCTAATTATATCCACAAATGCTTTAACCAATTTCTGATACTTGTCCAGAGAGGCAATGAGGTATGAAAGAAAAAAACTGGGCTCTTTCCTGGCTCCCACCCACAGCATCCTTTAAGACCTAGACAGAAATACGTTCGTAAATTAGGCTACTTTACACCTGTAGTTCTTCCTCACTGCAACACCCTTCCCTAGTCACCTTTTTTTCAATTAACTCTTATTTCTCCTTTGAGATTCAGTTCAGATCACTGGTCCTCCAGAAAATGGCCCTCCAGTTAATGGCCTTAAACTCACAGACTGAAAGAAATGGTCTTTGTCTGAGTCCCCAGTGCTCCCTAAAAATTATGACCTCATATATTGAGGGCAGGAACCATACATTAGTCAACTCTGAGTTGCCAAGGCATAAGCACCATGTATGCCTGGCACCACAGCAAACACTGAAGATTTGTTTGGCTGAACAGAATCAAATATAACTGGATTCATATTCTGGGCTCTGCATTTACCCAATGTCTGACCTTGGGCAAGTTACCAAAGCTGTTTGAACTTTTTCATCTTAAAATGGGAATCCCATCACCCACCTGTATAGGACTATGGTGACGTCATTAAGTGTTCAGAAATGCAGTACATAAAATACGAATATACTGTCCGACAAGGCTCTTTCAAGTCTCAAAAAAAAAAAAAAATTCCCCTCCAGCTGTTGCCTGAGAAACCATCGTTTCCTATCCCTGAAATTAATCACTTTCCAAATTAAATTTAGAATACATTGCTCCAAATTTACATAATCCCCTAGAGATCTACTTCAAGATCTTCGAGGATTCCCAAAGAAAAAATTAAATCATCTGAAGAATTTTATATAAAACACCTATATTGGGCTGGTTTAAAAACTTAAATGTCATTCCTATCATTTCAATACTCAAAACCATGCATGGCCATGGCTGGATGGCTCGGTTAATTGGAGCGACATCCCGTACACCAAAGGGCTGCAGGTTTGATCCCACATCAGGGCACATACCGGCATTTTGGGTTTGATCCCCAGTCAGGTAGGTGTGTATGGGAGGCAACCAATCAACGTTTCTTTCTCACATCAATGTCTGTCTGTCTGTCTGTCTGTCTCTCTCTTTCTCTCTCTCTCTCACACACACACACACACACAAACGCACACACATCAATGGAAACATAACCTTGGATGAGGCTTAAAAAAAAAAAAACACCCATGGTATAAACCCACTGAACAGACCCTTGGACTGCATCTATATGTTAACTCTCCAAAAAGTATTTTTAGAGTTGGTCACCATAACAAATATATAAAAGTTCAATTAAGTTGGACCCAAGGAAGCACATACCGAGACACAACACAATTACAGTACCCAACATCAAAGATAAGGAGAGAATCTTAACAGCAGCAAGAGAAAAGGAGACAGTTACCTACAAAGGAGTTCCCATAAGACTATCAGCTGATTTCTCAAAAGAAACCTTGCAGGCAAGATGGGGCTGGAAAGAAGTATTCCAAGTCATGAAAGGCAAGGACCTACATCCAAGATTACCCTCTCCAGCAAAGCTATCATTTGGAAGGGGAGATAAATTGCTTCCCAGATAAGGTCAAGTTAAAGGAGTTCATCATCACCAAGCCCTTATTATATGAAATGTTAAAGTGCCTTATGTAAGAAAAAGATCAAAACTATGAACAGTAAAATGACAACAAAATCACAACTATCAACAACTGAACCTAAAAAAAAAAAAAAATGAAAACAAGCTAAGCAAACAACTAGAACAGGAAGAGAATCACAGAAATGGAGATCACATGGATGGTTATCAGCGGGGAAGGGAAGGGGGAGAATGGGTGGTAAAGGTACAGGGAATAAGAAACATAAACTGTAGGTACCAAATAGACAGTGGGAGATTAAAAATAGTATAGGAAATGAAGACGCCAAAGAACTTACATGTGCAACCCATGAATATGAACTAAGGGGGGTGGGGAATGCTGGAGGGAGAGGGGGTGCAGGGTGGAAGGGAATAAAGGAGAGAAAAAATGGGACAACTGTAATAGTGTAATCAATAAAATGTACTTTAAAAATAAATAAATTACTTCGTCATCAAAATAGGAAACTTATCCTCACTTCCCTGTCCTCTCTCTGCCTTTCACACTGCTCTTATTTCTATGGATTTATTCTAATTACTATCTGAGTCCAACTTCTTCCATTTTCTTGCCTTAATCATCCCCTTCCTTCCTTTTTCAACACATTCATTCTAAACACAGCTTCTGTGAAATACAACATCTGTCCGGAAAAAGTCCAGCCACTGTTAACATAATGAGAACAGTATGCAACACAGAGATGTAACCTGGCAGCCAAGGAGAGAGGACCGGAATATGCATCCGTGAACAATGACGACTTCACTGTTGTAGTCAGTAGGGGAGGTAGACACCACTGAGTGAGCATGTGTACTGTGTGGCCACCACACTCACAATGACTGAGTGAGTACAGCAACGAATCTGCATCAAATTTTACATTGAACTTGAACATTCCTCTGCAGAAACTACTCGGATGATTCAGAGGGCCAGAGCTATGGGCAACTGGAGACCAGCAGTTTCATCATGACAACGCACCTGCTCATGCACCACGTCCTGTGCAGAGACTTTTTGGTGAAACATCAAATCACCCAGGTGGCTCAGCCCCCTACAGCCCAGATTTGGTACCCTGTGACTTCTGGCTTTTCCCAAAACTACAATCACCTTTTAAAGGGAAGAGATTTCAGACCATTGAGGAGATTCAGCAAAATATGATAGAGCAGCTGATGGTGATTTGGAGAACCGTGTGAGGTCCCAACGTGCCTACTTTGAAGGGGACTAAGGCGTTGTCATTGTCCTGTGCACAATGTATCCTGTATCTTGTATCTTCTTCAATAAATGTCTCTATCTTTCATATTACATGGCTGGATACCTTCTGGATAGACCTTGTATATCTCCCATTTTATCATCACATAATTTAAATTTAAGAAAGCTCTTATTGTTCCCTTAAAATTTTTTTGAATTTACAAAATGTTTAAAATTATTTTACCTTATTTATTTGGGAACACACGAAAAACATTTTAAATTAAAGCTGGCATAAAAAATAACTATTTTATGTATCATAAAATGTAACTTTTTAAGAAGTCACTATTTAATATTCAATCCTTATTTTTCTAATTACTTTGACAACAGCCCTGCATCCAAATGAAGTCCCAATAAAGTATTTTTGGTGAAGCACCAAGGGTCACAACTGCTTAAAAAAGGACTTTCTTCACTAAAAAGCAGAATAGTGACTTTGCTGTCCTAGTTTGGTCTTAATCTATGACTCTGTTTTTCTGCCAAAGTTTCTCCAGCACTTCTGAATACCAAAGTACTGCCAAAAACACTGTTAAGATCTAACACAAATTGCTTTTCTCATTCTTTGATTCATATGGGACTGTAGAAACTTGTTTGTGTTTTAATCTCAAGGAGCTAAGAAATCAATTTATAACTCAGGGTCAATAGCATATGTTTCCAAAGTAAATTGAGGAAAATTTTAAGTTTTAAAAAATCAACTTAATTATTTGCATGTTTCCTCATGGTTTTATTTTTAAGACAGATGCAAACTTGTATATTTAAGAAACTCACTTGAATATTAATTTTTAATTTAAAATTTAATTAGGTTCAAAATTAAGCTCTTAATGACTTCAAATTCTTTCCAGATGATGCTTCCAATACTGCGTATTATTTTGCTTCCCTTCCCGTAACTTTCTCCTTTACACTACCTCAGCAATTCACTCCTATGGTCATTTCCACGGTCATTAGCAACAACTACAAGACTCCCTCCTCCCAATAAATTTCAAGAATCTCATTCTCAGATGGCTAGCCCCATCTGTCAACTCACTCCAATACACCAAGGCCAAAATTTTTTTGACCCCATACAGACCTCAATCCACCGATTCTGACACATTATTACTACCTCTCACCCCTCTCCTGTCTTCATTTCCATCTTTACACAGCTTGGATTCCATGATGCATCACTGTAATCGCTTCCTGCAAATAGCCTCCCTGTCCTTGCCTTCTCTTGCTTTGCCAAATTTCAACCCTAGTTTTACATTCACCAACCACTTCCCATGCTGCTGACTGTGAAAAGAAAAAAAGGAGGGAGGGATGAAGGAAGGAAAAATGGAAGGACAGATGAACCACACTGACTGTTCATATTTGAAATCTGTGCCTATTAATCTAATAGGTTTTATTGCTACTTAGCCTGAAGCCCTTCACTCTCCCAATATCCTAGCCAACTGTCTCGTAACTTCTTTCATTTTAAACTTACACCACCTTCTATCCATCTCACTCTCAACTAATAGTCTAGTTTTCCTACTTCACTAAAGAAGCAGCAATCAGAGGTTAATTTCTCATTCTCCAACTCTCATTTTACCACAAACATCTATGTACTTTTATTCTGCCTTCCTATTACTTTTGATAACCTGTCCACACTTCTAGAGCACCTGCTTACCTGAAGAACTAGTGCAGTTTCAGGTTTAGCTGTTTAAAAAAATGTTTAAGACCCTGAGCCTGCATATGCTTGATGTATTCCAAGAAGTCCAAAGCTCACTAGCAAGCTGCTAGCCAGCAGAAGGAAGAGTACTAGAAGCTGAAATGGAGGTCTGTGGCATCAGAAAGATCACACGTGCCTCATCTTCCACCATAAGGACCAAGGACCTTGGCTTTAACCCTGAGTGAGATGAAACACAATGGAGGAGCTTGAGCCTGATATCATCTGACTTAAATCTTTAAACAGATCTCTCTGGCTTCTATGATGATTAAGGAGGGGGGTGTGGGGGGAAACCCTGATTCAAAGCAAGGGAGGCTTTTTGGGAAGGCTACTTACTGCAATTTTCCAGAGCAGTTATCAGGTTGGCTTGGGTCCAGGGTGAGGGAAGCAGAGTGGAGAAAAGGGGTAAGATTTTGGACATATTCTGAAGGGAGTATCAACAGCATTTTCTGGTGTTCTGAGAATGGACTGTGAAAGAATGACATAAATTTTGTGTACCACTGACTAGAATAAGGTTGCTTTGAGCTAACGTGGGGCAATTAAGTGAACAAGTTTGAGGGGAAGACAACAGTTTTGGTTTTAGACAGTGAAGTTTCAGACATGCTTAGACATCCAGGTAGCTATGTTGAGTAGGCAGTTAAATAAGTAGTGTCTGGAATTAATTGGAAGTAGTACCCCTGAAGATACATTGTTAAGACACGATCCTAGATGCAGTCTCAGTTACCACTCTGTAGAGGTCAAGAAATTGAGGGGGAACCAGCAAAGGATTCTGACAAGGAGTGACCAATGAGGGATAAGTAAAACCAGAAAAGTGGTATCTTGGAAACCAAATGAATACATATTCTTTCAAGCAGAAAAAAAGTGATCCGCTTAGTCAAGTGCCACTGAAAGTAAGATGAGAACTAAAATCTGACCATTGGATTTAGCAATATGCAAGTCACTAACAATATCTCATACCTTCGTTCATAACAAGAACAGTTTTGTTGAAGTAGTAAGAGCAAAAGCCTGATTGAAGTAGGTTAAAATTAGGAGAGAAATTAGACACAGTGAATGTAGACACCAGTTCCAAGGAGTTCTGCTTTAAAGGAGAGAAAAGAAATGAATGATAGCTAAAAAGAGAAGTGGAATCAAGTGTGGGTAGGCTTTATATAGAAAAAACAATGATTATATGCTAATGAAAATGATACAACAGAAAGGGAGATAATGATAATGAAGAAAGAGGAAGAACTGAAGCAATAAGCACTGAAGAGATGAGATGCATAAATGAAGGGGTTGACCTTTACTAAGAGCATGGGAAGTTCAGTTACAGTAACAGGAGAGACAGCTTGGTAGATGGGGTGGTGGTAGCTGTGGAAATTCTCTTGTGAACACTTGTATTCTCTTTAGTAAAATACAGGGCAAGGCCATTAGTTGAGAATAAAGATACAGGAGGTGTTAGAGATTTAGGGGTTGGGGGAAGAGGTCCCCTTCCCTCTTTTGCATTTGTAACTTAAATCAATAAGCGCCAAATACATGACAACACAAAAACAAGGCAATTCTTCAACTTCTCCAAGTATAGTTTATAAATGAATCCACAAAAGGTTTAGTTAATAGAGCAATGTCTTTTAAAGGCAATGATTTAGCAGGTCATAAAAGACTCCATACAAAGAATAAAAAATAACTTATGAGAAGGTGAGGCTATGAGAATGTGCCTCTAAATTTCTAACCACAGGGGGCATAGATGACGAGGGCTCTGGCTGCTCCCACACCGTGACTGAGAAAAGCAGGGATGCAAAGAAAGATCTGGTTCAGGAGTCCAAGGGCTCTACTGATACATGAAGTTGGCTCAAGGACTCCCTAAAAGTCTTGCCGAACTTTCCTTAAAATTTCACTGCAAACTAGGCTGTTCCTATTCAATCTTCCTTTCTTCCTCCCCCTTTACCTCAAGGTCAGCCTTGGCTTGTGGTCTCACAGGGTTTTTTTGCCTCTGGCTCCCTCGTTTCCTTTGACAGGTTTCCCTCTAAAGCAGCAGTCCCCAACCTTTTTGGCACCAGGGAACAGTTTGTGGAAGACAATTTTTCCACAGATTGGGGGAGGGTAGGTTTCGGGATGATTCAAGTGCATTGCATTCAAGCTCTCCCCCTGCCAGTGCGGGCCAGTTCCTAACTGGCCCGAGTCTGTAACTGTCCTTGGCCCTGGGTTGGGGACTCCTCCTCTAAAGCATTTGATGCATGTTCAATCCCATTTGGGTGGCTCATTCTCAGAGAACCCAAATTAACACAGCTAAAATTTCATAAATGCAACAAATCTCTGGGAATAAAACCCCACCTCTGAAAATCAAAGGGATATTTTTATATCATGTTTTTAATGAAGCTGACAAACATAAAGCAAAGCTGCGAGAGAGAGGTTATACAAATTTGAATATAATTGTTTCCTGTCCTCTGCCTTGCTCCCCTCAAAAAAGCAACAAGCTAAAGTCCTTCGGAGATTAACACAGGAAATGAATGAACACAAGATCATTTGGGACATTCTATCTTCAGTGAAGTGTTAGGTACAATTCTTCACCATCTCTACTTTTGTGCTTTTTCTGACAGTACAACAAACTAAATAAATTTTCACAAAGCTTACACTGTATTTTATGCGATTAAAATTTTTGGATCTCACTTGTCACATTATGGCAGGGTTTCACTGAATATGCTTAAAAAAGGAATGTAAAGTCAAGGTTAGAGTTCTACTGTAGGTGTGTAAAGTTGTATTTTAATTCATTAAAAATAACCTAAAACTCTGAAATCAAAAAATTAAACTTGCGCCCTGGCTGGTATGGCTCAGTGGATTGAGCACCAGCCTGCAAACCAAAGGGTCGCCAGTTCGATTCCCAGTCAGCGCATGTGCCTGGGCTGCAGGCCAGGTTCCCAGTAGTGGGTGAGAGGCAACCACACATTGATGTTTCTCTCCATCTCTCTCCCTCCCTTCCCCCTCTCTAAAAATAAAAATAAATAAAAACTCTTTAAAAAAAACTAAACTTGCTATTCAAAGTTAAGCGCTCCTTCATAACATAGAAATTAAGTGGACATATAAATCCAAATCTTAAGCTACAATAAAAGACATTTCTTTTTTAAAGTATATTTTATTGATTATGCTATTACAGTTGTCCCATTTTTTTTCTCCCCTTTATTCCCTTCCACCCTGCAGCCTCCCTCCCACCATCACTCCCCCACCTTAGTTCATGTCCATAGGTTGTACATAAGTTCTTTGGCTTCTCCATTTCCTATACTATTCTTAGCCTCAACCCTATTTTGTACCTACCAATTATTCTTCTTATTCTCTGTACCCCCATTCTTTCCCCACCCCCTCCCCACTGATAACCCTCCATGTGATCTCCATTTCTGTTATTCTGTTCCGGTTCTAGTTGTTTGCTTAGTTAACACAAAGATATTTCTAAACATGGTATTACACAGTTACTGAGGTTGATTAGTTATGTCAACATATGACCAAGATTTTTTTCCCTTAAAAGAAAATTTTAAACTGTAGAGGTTTTACTAATTCCTTACAATATCCGTTTTAATTATAATGAAATATACATAAAATTTACCATCTTAGCCATTTTCAAGAGTACAGTTTAGTGACATTAAGTATATTCACCGTTGTGCAACCATAATGACTACCCATCTCCATAATCCTTTTTTATCTTGTAAAACTGAAACTCTGTACCCACGGAAAAACAACTCCCCGTGCTCTCCTCCCTTCAGCCCCTGGCAAACACCTTCTATTTTCTGTCTATAATTTTGACTGAAGTAATATGTTGTTTCACCATGGTGATACAATCTGAGAAATGTGTCATTAGGTGACTTCATTGTCATGTAAATGTTAAACAGTGTACGAAGACAAACCTAGATGACATAGCCTAGGTAACATGGTATAGCATGTTGCTCCCAGGCTCCAAACCTGAACAGCAGTTACTATACAGGCAATTGTAACACAATGGTAAGTATTATATATCTAAATATATCTTAAATTGGAAACTGTGCAGTAAAAGTACATTATAAAAGAAAAAATGCTACACCTACATAGGGCACTTACCATGAACGGAGCTTGCAGCACTGGAAGCTGCTCTGGGTGAGCCAGTGAGCGCTGAGTGAATGTGAAGGCCTCGGACATTACTTTATAAACACTCCCACGAGCCTTACCCCTGCTTCCTTCCAACAGGACCAGAAATAGAACACTAAAGCTGTCGACAATGCTCCATGAACAGGGGCGTGGGCTCGATTAATTGGAAACATCGAGGGGACACTGGCTGGGTAAGGGACAGACCACTACCGTGACTGTCAGGATCAGTAAAAATAAGAAATCAAGATGGAGACATAAAGGAACATAGGGAATTGCCATGGCAATATGGTTTTGGCTACTACACGTTGGAGCAGTGATCAGATTAAGGAACTTATGTGGTGTTCATAAAAAAGGGGAGGAGTATTTAACATGGAGAGGGTACAGAATTGAGGATTCAATTATTTTGACTTTGGAAATTTGTTTTTGGTTCCACTAATTTTATCTAGCAGAAAGGGCTCTCTCTGGCATTGAACTGATGGGGAAAAAATCTTATCTATGTTTTATATCATTGTAAGGACAGGAACAGCCTGGCCCCATACCACCACTGACAGCTTTTACTGCAGTGGGAGTGGCACTTAATACTTGTTAAGGTAGCCCCTGTGGACCGGCGTCCTAGTACAGGAGCTCAGGTCCTCAACAAAGAGTTTATAGCAACATGCACTGAAGATCAACAAGCTGGACCTGGGAGGGCTACAGTGCTCTCTGAATGTGGGGTGCTGGTGGGACAAGCTGCTTTGGGATGTGACAGGTCAGTGGCTGATTGGGATGTAATCTGTGCACTCAAAATGGAGGTGCTCTGAATGAGGGGGAATCTATTGCCAAGCCCCACAGATACTGCTATGGTCAGAGAAAAGAAGAAATTCCTCCTGAACCTCTTACCCTGCTATTACTTATAGAAAACTCAGCTCCATTATAATCTTACAAGAAAATAATTTAAAATGTGGTCCATTGTTGACTGAAGCATCGTTATGTGGCACATGACTGCTGTGGGTGCCTCATATATAAGTGGAATCATACAGTATTTTATTTCTTTTTGTGACTGTATTATTTCACTTAGCATAATGTCCTAAAGGTTCTTCCATATTATAGCATGTGTCAGACTTTCCTTCCTTTTTAAGGCTGAATAATATTCCATTTATGTGCATACCATTTTGCTTAGCCATTCATCTGTCAATAACACTTGGGTTGCTTTTACCTCCTAGATATTGTGAATAATGCTATGGACAAAGATGTAGAAATATCTCTTTAAAACCTTGCTTTAAATTATTTTGGGTATATACCCAGAAGTGGAATCGCTGGATCATATGGTAACACAATGGTTAATGTTCTTAATTGATTTTAGAGAGAGGAGAGGGGCAGCTGGGGGTGTGGGGGAGAACACTGATTTCAGGAGAACCTGACTGCAGATCAAACCCACAACCCTGGCCTATCGGTACAATGCTCTAATCAACTGCGCTACCAGCCAGGGCTATGGTTCACTTTTAAGGAACTGCCATACTGCTTTTTTCAGTAGCTGTTGCCATTTCACATTCCCACCAACTATGCACCAGGGTTCCAATTTCTCAACAGTTGTTACTTTGTTTTTCTTATAGACACCCTAATGGGTATGAACTGGTCTCACTGTCGTTTTGATTCGCATTTCTGTAATGATTAGTGATCTTGAGTATCTTTTCACGTGCTTATTGGTCATTTGTATGCCTTCTTTACAGAAATGTCTATGCAAGTCTCTTGCCCACTTCTTAACAGGTTGTTTAGTTTTCTGTTGTTGAGTTGTAGGAATTATTTATATACTCTGGATGCTATTCCCTATTCAGATATATGATTTGCAAATATTTTCTCCTATTCTGTCAGTTGCCTCTTCACTGTATTCTAGTGTCCTTTATTTTGATGAAGTTCAATTTATTTATTTTCTTTCATGGGCTCAAACATAAGAAATCACTGCCAAATCTAATGCCATGAAACTTTTCCTTTATGTTTTCTTCTAAGAGTTTTATAATTTTAGCTAATACATTTAGATCTTTGGTTCATTGCTCATTTTGAGTTAATTTTTATACACGTTGAAGGAAAAGGTTCCTCTTCATTCTTTTACATGTGAATATCCAGTTTTCCCAGCACCATTAGTTGAGAAGATTCCATTAAATGGTCTTGGTACCTTTGTTCAAAATGATTTGATCATAAATGTGAGGGTTTATTCTGGGCTTTCTGTTGTGTAACACACTGTAGTTTTGCAAAAAGTATGACATCAGAAAGAGTGAGCTCTCCAATTGTGTTCTTCTTTTTTCAAGATTATTTTAGCTATTCAGTGTCCCTTGAATTTTAGAACAATTTTTTTCTAGCCCGCAAAAAATTTCATGGGGATTTTAAGTTATATTGAATCTGCACATAAACTTTGGGTAGTAGTAACATCTTAATATTGTCATTCAGTACACGAACATGGATGTCTTTTCATTATTTGTGTCTCCTTTCACCAGTGTTTTGTAGTTTTTTTTGATGGCCTGTTTCACCTATCCATCAAAATCGGTTATTTATCACAAGTATTTTGTTATTTTTGATGCAATTATAAACAGGGTTTTCTTCATTGCCTTTTGGATTATTCATTGTTAGTGTATAAAGGCCCAACTGATTTTTGCATGTTGATTTTGTACCCTACAGTTTTACTGAATTTATTAGTTCTAAAAGTTTTTTTGTAGAATCTTTGGTGTTTCTTACCTATAAGATTGCATCATCTGCAAACAGAGATAATTGTGCTTCTTCCATTTGAGGAAAGACTTAAGAAATAAAATGGAATCATTACAGTCAAGCTACTAAATCATTAAATTAAGTAGGCTGAGCCATGAGAAAAGGATTCCATTCTTGCTTTAACTGGCCTAAGAACTTAAACTTTTTAATTTTTCAGTTGTGCCTGGAGATATATAGATATATAAATACTATAGATAATCCTCTGATAACCCCTGAAGAATTTAGAAAAGAATGTGCAGTAGCGAGATCATCTGACATCCATTATCCAGACAGCCTGATAGCTGCTTGATTACCATTTTGAACTAATCCAGGGGCTAAGAATGCAGGGCTGATTTCTTCTCAAAAATGTGACTTCTACTATAAAAGAAAGAAAACAACTCAGCTGTTGTTCCTCAGAACACTCTGGGTATTGCCTCATTGACTTTCCAATGTGCAAATCCGAAGACCCATAAATAAATATTTATCATTTATTTCTACC
This sequence comes from Desmodus rotundus, assembly GCF_022682495.2. Lineage (NCBI taxonomy): Eukaryota > Metazoa > Chordata > Mammalia > Chiroptera > Phyllostomidae > Desmodus > Desmodus rotundus. Next base: position 68,800,536 of record NC_071389.1, on the reverse strand, counting down.
CAAAGCCTCCTGACTTTTGTGGTCAGTAGACACTTTCAGATTTGTATATCTTTTATTTCTTTTCTTGCATAACTGCTCTGGGTAGAACCCCCAACACCATGCTGAATGTAAGTCGCAAAAGCAGGCGCCCTTGTTTTCCTCTGAGAGGAAAAGCTTTCAATCTTTCACTTTGAGTATGTTAGTTATGGATCAGCAGGTAAATTTTAACTTGGGTCCTGAAAGACAGGTAAATACAGAACCTAAATGGGAAAGAGAAAGGCATTTCAGGAAAAAAGAACTACTTAATCCAAAGCAGGAAGAGAGATAAGAAAATAATTTTCTAACACATCTGTTAAAATCAGCCAAGATTAAAAGGGACAGTATCACCTAAGTCCATACAGTTCACTATCTAAAACATAACGGAGGTGGCTACTAAAAATAAGTGTATTATCCAAATTCTCTCTATCCTTGTCAATCAAATGATATGATACAGAAGATACAGAAACCCTGTGTGTTGTCAATCTATAAAGTCTATCGAACAAGATGTATGTACTACCTAGTGATAAAACCCCATGGGATGCAAGATAATGAACTCTTCTGCTGTTAGCAAATGCCCTTCTAAGTTCAATAGAAAGACGATCTTTTTTAAAAGTGGTCACCTTCTTAGAAAGAAAATCACCTGGTTAATTTCTGAAATAATTTCACTATGTAATTCTTTGATAAGTCACACTTGAAAGATATTTTTAAGCTATAAATTTCTAAAAAACAAATCATATATAAAGCTTGATATGAAATATTTTCAGATAGGTGACAAATTTTTAAAACTCTTATTCCATACCCTTCTAAAATAACTGAATTCACTAAAGTTCTCTTTTCTCTGAATACTCAAATGTAAAGCATAGTTTAGAGGATATTTTTAAATTATTTTTTTAATTGCAAAATATTCAAGCCTACAAGAGCGTGTGCAATAAATATGTACAGTTTCTATTACAAAACTATTTTCTGTATTTATTTCATTTAATGCTAAAATACTAATTTTAATATCAATATTATTTATTTTGGCATTTATTTTATTTAATATTGAAAGTCAGTTTCAATAACAGTATTTTAAAGTGTTCAGAATTCAGTAACTACTTTTAAAAACTTGGTAAAATTAAAGCATTTAAAATATAGGCCATATTTTAAATGTAAAATGAAATATATTTTAAAATGGCAAATACAAATATAAATTTATAAAATATGAATATGAAACATACATGGTACTTTAACATAATCTAACATATGTAATAAAATATTCTAAAATAAATTAAATCGATGCCATTTAGTTACATAACCTGAAAATAACATAAAATTTCATTTGACCTTCTTTTATAAGTAATCTTCCACTGAAAGACCTAATAACATCATTTTTATTGGATATATTCTTATACAAAATTTTCCAGTATGTGCTTATACACTCTCTGTATGAATAGAGCAGTTAAGAGAAGCTACAAACACCACATATTTTCCTCTGATGCTTCAAGTAATCTCATCTCTTGCATATTTCTGAAAATTTTTTTTGAATAGTCTTTTCTTTTCTTAACAGGGACTAAAATCTTTTTTACTGATAGATATCTATAGCTTTTAGTTCAAAATAGCATTTTTGGTTTGGTCTTTATCTCCTTTAGTTTCAGCATGGAGAGACAGGGGGTCCAACACAGTGACCTACATCATTTTTAGTACTTTCATGTTCATATTTACTTATTCAGAAAGTCTGTGAATTAAATTACAATTAATCTTGCTACAGAGCATGCTTCTGTAGCAAGCATTTTCTATCATTTTCTATCATTTTCTTCTTCTTCCTCTTTAAAATTATGGAGTTATTAAAGAGTGTCCTTTGGCCCTGACCGGGCAGCTCAGTTGGCTAGAGCCTCATCCCCATAAGCCAAGGTTGCAGGTTCGCTCTCTGGCCAGGGCACATGCAAGAATTAACCAATGAATGCATAAACCAGTGGAACAACCAACTGATGTTTCTCTCTCTCTCTCAAATCAATTAAAAAAAAAAAAAAGAGTGACTTCTTTTAATCTGAAATTCTCATGTAGCATATATAACTAGCTAGGCACCTAGAAAGATGCAAATGATTCAGATTTTTTAAATTCCAAAATAACTGCATTATACCAACAAAAATGGTGGCACATCAGTACATTAAAACAGCACAGTGGTAAATTAGATCAAACATCAAATCTGCAATATCTATGCATGAAGAGTATGTCAACGCTTCCTGTGTTCATTTAGAGTATATATTTAGCTTTTAGTGGACAATAAACTCTTAAGTATAGGATCTATTTACAATCCTTGTATCCTCACCTACCTCAGTATCATTTACTAGCTCTTGATCTCTGAGCCTCAGGTTCCACAGCTGTAAAACTGAACTCTAATGTGAGAGTATAAAATGAAATTTAAATAACGCATTCAATGCAATACTTGTCCTGGTGGCTGTTATTCATTCATTTAATTAAACAAGTGAATGCATGTTGAGCTTGGCGCTTGGGATACAATGTGAGTAAAAATAGCAAGATAACGGTTATTTTTTTTCTCCCCAGAGGTTGTAGGTATACTTTTTTAATGCACTTTTTATTGACTATGCTATTACAGTTTACTTTTTTCCCAGAGGTTGTAGGTATACTTTTTTAATGCACTTTTTATTGTCTATGCTATTACAGTTGTCCTATTTTTTTCTCTTCTTTATGCCCCTCCGCTCCGCACCTCCCTCCCACCAGCATTCCCCCACCATAATTCATGTCCATGGATTGTACATATTAAGTTCTTTGGCTTTCCCAGTTCCTCCTATACTATTCTTAACCTCCCACTGTCTATTTTGTACCTACCATTTACGTTTCTTATTCCATGTACCTTCCCCCTCCACTATTCTTCCCCCGCCCCCCGCTGATAACCCTCCATGTGATCTCCATTTCTGTGATTCTGTTCCTGTTCTAGTTGTTTGCTTAGCTTGTTGTTTTTTTTTTTCTAGGTTCACTTGTTGACAGTTGTGATTTTGTTGTCATTTTACTGTTCATAGCTTTGATCTTTTTCTTAGATAAGTCCCTTTAACATTTCATATAATAAGGGCTTGGTGATGATGAACTCCTTTAACTTGACCTTATCTGGGAAGCAATTTATCTGCCCTTCCTTTCCAAATGGGAGCTTTGCTGGGTAGAGTATTCTTGGATGTAGGTCCTCACCTTTCCTAACTTTGAATACTTCTTTCCAGCCCCTTCTTGCTTGCAAGGTTTCTTCAGCTGATAGTCTTATGGGAACTGATTTGCAGGTAACTGTCCCCTTTCCTCTTACTGCATTTAAGAGTCTCTCCTTATTCTGAACCTTGGGTAATGTAATCATGATGTGTCTTAGTGTGTGCTTCCTTGGGTTCAACTTCTTTGGGACTCTGAGTTTCCTGGACTTCCTGGAAGTCTATTTTCTTTGCCAGAATGGGGAAGTTCTCCATTATTTTTTCAAATAAGTTTTCAATTTCTTGCTCTTCCTCTTCTCCTTCTGGCACCCCTATGATTTGGACGTTGAGATGTTTAAAGTTGTCCCAGAGGTTCCTAAGCCTCTCTTCATTATTTAAAATTCTTGCATCTTCATTCTGTTCTGGTTGAATGTTTATTTCTTCCTTCTGCTCCAAATCGTTGATTTGAGTCCCAGTTTCCTTCCTGTCACTGTTGGTTCCCTGTACATTTTCCTTTAGTTCACTTTGCACAGCCTTCACTTTTTCCTCAATTTTGTGACCATACTCAACCATTTCTGTGAGCATCCTGATTACCAGTGTTTTGAACTCAGCATCTGATAGGTGGGCTATCTCTTCATTGCTTAGTTGTATTTTTTCTGGAGCTTTGATCTATTCTTTCATCTGGGCCATATTTTTTGTCTTGGAGCACCTGTTACATAGTAAGGGATGGAGCTTTAGAAATTCACCAGGGCAGGGCAACCCACCATCACTGCATTGTGACACTGTATGTGGAGGAGGCGTCCAAGAGGGAACAATGCCGCCTGCTTGGCTGGCTTTCAGTCACTTTCCCTGCTACCCACAAGCAAATTGGGCCCTTCTGGTGCTGATTCCCAGGTGGGTGGGTTTGTGTACATTCTAGGACCCTGTGGGTCTCTCCAACAAACTCTCCTGTGAGACTGGGAGTTTCTCCTGCTGCCACACCCCCCACAGGTTTTTACAGTCAGAGGTTTTGAGGCTTTCCTTCCCCACACTGGAACCCTGGGTTGCACAGTCTGTCTCACTCCCCAGTTCCTCCTGGTATATCCGCACACAAATATGGGACCACCCAATCTGCCAGCCACAAGAGAAGATGGTTCTTCAATCAAGTAATCACAATTTCTCTTTAATTTCATTGGTTAGTACTCTCAGGATAACATTAAATACAGTAATGATGATTAACAATATTTAATGGTCAGGTTCATATATCTGAACCTGGACCAACACAGGTTTTATATCTTCAAGCACTGTCAATATATGAATGCTATATTGCCAAAACAATGAAAGAATTGTTCTCTGTAGGAGTCCTTTAAAATAGTATATGCTTTTAGCACAATTAAGGTGATTTTACTGATCCAAAATAAATTCACATACTATCAGAACATATCTGTTGTGTGAAATAAGGTCTATACCAATATATTATCTAACATTTTCCTTATTTAATTCTCTAATTTCTGATAACATGATAGCATCCATATCGCTGTTTCATTTTTCCACCTATCCCTCTCATGTCACAGTTCTTCATAATTTGGGGATCTTATGAATTTGATTTCTGTCTCACATTACCCTCTCTATTGTTCAACACTGCTCTGCTTCCCAAATCTCAAACTTGAGCACAGGATCATTCAGTGGTTACTTAAGGATAAAGCCAGGACTACAGTTTGGGATTAACTACTTTAAATCTAGTTTTCTTCATATTATACTCTTTTGCCCTGGCTCAGATTTCATCATCATCTGCTTTCATTGTAGTCCTTGAACTATTCTGGACCACTTCATGCCACTGTTCCCTCGTCCTCACACCAATAACACAGTGTTACAGTATCACAGTATCCGGGAGCTGACATTTTATCCTGTCCTGAGACCAGACAACACAGTTATAGCAAAAAGGAGAGTCAAGAACACAGCCAGTCTTTACGTATATGTATTCACATGTTAACATGAAGATTACCTAGAACAGAGCTAAACATTGCTTTGCACAGTTTCTCTTTGACTTCTTAACTTTCTAACCCACCTGAGCTCGTTTTCCTTCCTACTATAGTATCTTTCCCTTTCCCCTGTTTTAGACTCTAATCTACTCAATGATCACAATTTTAAGTATGAAATCTAATCATAGGCCTTTAGGGCTAGAAGGGACTTCAAAGATTGGCATCTCTATTTACAGATGAGGAAACTGAAGCCTAAAAAGTATCTAGATGACTTAATTAGTTTTTCCTGTGTTGCTCCTTCAAATCAGTACACTTAGTGAAGTAAATGCTCTCAGACTGTATTTATTATCTAGAAAGCAAATGGGCTTCCTGGATCTAATCTAATCTGAAAAGATACTTGGTTGTTGGTATATTCATGGGAATAACTCCAAAAAGTGACCTCATATTACTTAGCATATAATTATGATATAAACACTGAGATTATTTAGCTATATCTGTATAGACTCTATTATATTTTGGAAGAAGCAGAACAGGTGCAGACAGAACTTTTGTGGTTCATTTTCAGAAGTATCGTGGGAAAATCTTAATATTTAGAATTAAGAAATTATAATGTTAGCATTTAAAGTAAATTTTTATATGACAGATACAGAAGTACTGTACATTAATCTAATCAGAAGAGTCTCTAAGATTCAAAGCAGTAATATTCAGAAAATATGTACACAACTTACCTGTTCTTTATTCTTTCTTGTATATAATTATAATATTGGTGGGAGGCACTGAAATGCCTTCAATTCTCTTGCACATTAGCTTAAACTACGTACTATTAATAATACATTAATTTACATGGACACTTTGTCCTTACATATTGGGTCTATGTGATTCTTATAAAAACATAAACTAGCTTGGGAGCAGGTGCGATAGCTGCTAGCTTTCATTCCCATTTACCATTACTGTGCATAGTATTCTGAATGAATCCACAATTTCAGACTTTTTAAAAAGAACTTCTGCCCTAGCTGGTGTGGTGCAGTGGATTGAGTGCAGGCCTGAGAAGCAAAGGGTCATGGGGTTGGATTCCCAGCCAGGCCACACACCTGGGTTGTGGGCCAGGTCCCCAGTAGGGGGGGTACATGAGAGGCAACCACACACTGATGTTTCTCTCCCTCTTTTTCCCTCTCTCTAAAGATAAATAAATAAAATACATTTTTTAAAGATATACTAGGAGAAAAGTACATATCTGGAGGAAGTTTAGCAGCTAAGAAGAAATGGAAAAAAGGCAAACAAAAATGTTCAGGTTAGTAATGTGTTCTGGTAGATTTACATTAAATAAAATAGACTAAAATTTTATATAGAGAGCAACATTTTGCCCTTTTTTTTTTTTTGCTTTTTTTGATGTATTTCCCTGTGTATTTCCAAAAAAGATTGAGGAGAATTACTAATGATTACACCAAATTAAACCATTTATTCATAGCTGGCAAAAAAATACAGTAAGGTACTAAAAAAAGTATTATAATTAGACATCACTGTTATTTTTGTTGAATTCCCAGCTCAGAAGTAAAGTGTTTTGAAACTCAATTTCTCTTGATTTTTACTATGTCGTCATTTTAGCACAGTAATAAAATTAACTTATAGGCTTATAAGTGTGACTTAATAAACTGGTTAAAAATTTTGACTACTGTTCTTTCATCCCACAATTACCATATTTTTCGGACCATAAGATGCATCTAGGTTTTAGAGGAAAATAAGAAAAAAAATGTGGTAAAATATTTAATAAATAACATAATATTTCCCCAATGTAGATGTAAACGGAACTCAACAGCAGCATTAACAACCATTATTACTGACTTTAAGCTTTAAGTATGGAAACTCCTCTAATCATCAAGGAACCCCAAGAACTCCTCGTCACTACTGCCCACATTTATGAAGCTCAGCTCCTCAGAATCACTAGTATCACTGTCTTCACTCTGTTCATGGAGGATGTCATCTTCAGAGCCGTCTAAGGCATTGCTGATGCCCCATTTTTTGAAGGACCTCACAACGGTTTCATCCTTAGCTGACTGCCGTGCAGTTTTCACCCGCTCACAAACTTGGTATAGTGGGCCTCTGCATTCGTCCAGTTGGTGTCAGATCATGATTTCCGGCAGCCAGCCATCCATTTGTTCCACTCTTCTCTCATGACAACTTTAAATGGCTTGTTGATGGAAGTGTCCAAAGGTTGAAACTGGCTGGTAAGCCCCCCCAGGAATTACGGCTAGATAGATTTTCTCTTCTTTAAATCTCTTTTTTGTCGCTTCAGTGATATGTGCCCTAAACTGGTCAAGCACTAACAGAGCAGGTTTTTTTAGAAGCCCTCCAGGACGTGTGGACCACACTTTTCTATCCATATCTTCACGCCATTTTTGTCCATGCATCCTTTGTCGGGAACATGAACAATAATTCCTCTCGGGACTGCCTCTTTTGGCATGTTTTTTATCTTGAAAATCAGCATTGGTGGCAGTTTGGTGCCACCTGCACAGCAGGATGACACAACTGTGTAATGGGTTTTATCATGTCCTGAGGTTTTCACGGTTATGGTTTTGGCACCTTTCACATCAACAGTCTTGTTTGATGGGACATCAAAGGTTAACGGGACTTCATCCATGTTCCCAATCTGGCTTACGGTATTTCAAATCCATTTTTCTTTCTTGCGTCCAGTACAAATTTGTGAAAAGACACAATCTTGGATTCATATTCTATAGGCATTTTTCGTGCAATCCTAGTTGTGGTGCGCACAGCAAGGCCACACCTCTTCATAAACCTGTGGCACCATGATGGTGACCCAGTGACATCCTCCGTGCCTTTCTCTGCAGCCAGACGTTTGGCTTCATATATGATCATTTTTGTAGATACCGGAAAGCCATTGTTCCTGTGACGTGTGATCCACTCTTTCACAGCTACTTACTCTAACTGTGGCCATTTTGCAGCATGCCCAAGAAAACATTCTGTTTTGTCCATTTTTTGCAGTTGATCCTGTTTCCTCCATTCCCATATCATTTTTTCAGTTAGAGGTGGCCCAAAGTGCTGCTAACAGCTGGCCTTGATGTGTAGCCTGGTCCTTCCCACAAGCACCCAGGCCCAGCAGAGGCAGCAACAAATTGTGGATCACTTGTAGCTCCAAACAGGTTTCTGAGAGCCAGTCACAGGCACCATCTTACACTGGCCTGCAGAAGAGGTCCAGAACCAACACACCTAGTGTGAGCTTCAGACAACATCAAAGCATTATCCGTAAGTTTCACAAGCAGCACAGAGAGATCTCAGTAGGTTCAAAACCCTTGTGAGGCAAATTCCACTTCATATAGTCAGCAAATACACAGCAGCTTGCACGCCATGGTCAAGGTTGAGCCTCATAGTTGACCAGCCTGAGGGTTGATCCCATGCATGAAAGGATCGATAGAAACCAAGACTCAATTACAACACGAGGGCCCAAATAACCCACAGAAGGAACATTCCTGGAACACCCCACTCAGTTGATCAAAAAGATTGCACCATGGGCCCACAAGACACCTACTACATAAGGCCACGTCACAAAAACTGGGAGTCACAGAGAGACAGCCAAAATAGGGGGATAAGCAAACAGGCCCCAAATGAAAACAGGAGATATCTCCAGAAAAAGTTAAATGAAATGGAGGCAAGCAATTTATCAGATACAGAGTTCAAAGCAATGGTTATAAGGATGCTCAACAGCATAATAAAGGATATGAAATCTATTAAAAAAGGGCCAGGCAGAAATGAAGAATATAATATCTGAAATGAAGAATACACTAAACAGAATAACAGTAGGCTAGATGAAGTAGAAGATGAAATAAGCGATTGTTAGACAAGAGAGAATAAAACACCCAATCAGAGCAGCAAAAAAAAAAAAAGAATTTTTAAAAATGAGGATAGTGTAAGAGAGATTTGACAACACGAAGTGTACAGTATCTGTATCATGAATATACCAGAAGGAAAAGAGAGCAAAGAATCAAGAACCTATTTGAAGAAATGATAGAAAAAACTTTCCTAACCTGGAGAAGGAAAAAGACACACTAGTCCAGGAAGAACAGAGAGTCCCAAGAAAGATGGACCCAAAGAGGCCTACACCAAGAAACCTCATAATTAAAATGGCAAAGGTTAAAGACAGAGACAATCTTAAAAGCTGCAAGAAAAAGAGTTAGTTACCTATTATACAATGGGGCTCCCATAGGACTGTCAGCTGATTGCTCATCAGAAACATTTCAGGACAGAAGGGATTGGCATGAAATATTCAAAGTGATGAAAAGCAGGGACCTACAACCAAGACTACTTTATCCAGCAAGTCTATCATTTAAAATTGGAGAAATAAAAAACTTCCCAGAGAAGCAAAATCTAAAGGAGTTTGGTACTACCACCAAACCAGTATTACAAGAAATGTTACAGGTCCTGCTTTAAAGAGGAGGAGGAGGAGGAGGCAGAGGAGGAGAAAAACAGAGAAACATAGTTAAAAGAATAAAATGGCAATAAATACATACCTATCAATAATCACTTTAAATGTAAATGGCTTACATGCTCCAATCTAAAGATATAGGGTAGCTGAATGGATAAAAAAACAAGAACCCTAGGTATGCTGTCTGCAAGAGATCCACCTCAGAACAAAAGATACACACAGACTAGAAGTAAAAGGATGGAAAAAGATATTTCCTGCAAATGGAAAGGGGAAAAAAATGCTGGGGTAGCAATACTTACAGTGGGGAGGGGAGACCCCAAATGACCCGAAAACCCTAGAATTTAGTTACAAGAAATTGTGTACTTATTCTTACATGTTTAAACTTCAGTTACCTTCAAAGTATTCTCCATTTGATGCAATACACCTACCAAGACTTTTTTTCTACTGCTCAAAATGGTTTTTGAACTGTTTTTAATGATTTGTGCACTATATTTTGATGACCTTTAGTGCTTCTGCTGTGTTGTTTCACCCCTTCCTCATCAGCAAAATGTTTCCCATTGAGAACTCTTTTCATCCAGGGAAACAATAAAAAAAAGGTACTCAGAGCAAGGTTGGCTGAATAGGGAGGGTGAGGCACAGGAGTGATGTGGTTTTTGGTCAAAAACTGCTGAACACTCAGCATGGTGTGGGCAGGTGTGCTCATAAATCACCCATCACAAAATGGGCAAATGCACTGAAAGCGTCTCACAACACCACCAGCTGGTACACTGATACAGGTGCGTTCCTAGAACACTCACCTAGTGGGGGAAGCCTGTACAAGGACCCGCCCTCCAGAAGATAATTCTGGTTTTGGACTCCTCTCCCCATATATCTGACAAAACAGACTTTAAAACAAAGGCTACAGTAACAGACAAAGAAGGACACTACACATAATGATTAAGGGAGCAATCCAACAAGAGGATATAACCCTTGTGAACATTTATGCAACCAACACAGAAGCACCTAAGTATGGAAAGCAAATCCTGATGGACATAAAGGGAGAAATCAACAGAAAGAGAGTCATTGTCGGAGATTTTAAAACCCCACTGACATCAACGTGCATCTTCCAGACAGAAAATCACAAAGAAATGGTGCCCTTAAATGACACACTAGATCAGATGAATTTAATTGCTATCTTCACAGCATTTCAAACCCACAGCAAGAATATACTCTTTTCAAGTGCACATGGAACATTTTCTAGGTCGGACCACATGTTAAGACACACGAGTCTCAATAAATTTAGAAAGACTGAAATCATATCAAGCATCTTCTCCAGAGATAATGGCTTGAAACCTTGTTATAGAAATCAATCACAAGAAAAAAACTGAAAAACACACAAAGACATGGAAGCTAAATAACATGTTACTAAGCAATGAATGGGTTAACAATTATATCAAGGAAGAAATCAAAAGATACCTTGAAACAAATGAAAATGAGATCCCTGGCACATGTGGCTCAGTAGACTGAGTGCTGGCCTGCAAACCAAAGAGTCGCTGGCTCAATTCCTAGTCAGGGCACATGCCTGGGTTGCAGGCCAGGTCCCCAGTGGGGAGTGTACGAGAGGCAACCACACATTGATGATTCTCTCCCTCTCTTTCTCCTTCCCTTCCCCCCTCTCTAAAAATAAATACATAAAATTAAAAAAAAAAAAAAAGAAAGAAAATGAGAACACAATAACCCAAATCTATGGGACACAACAAAAACAGCCCCAAGAGGAAAATTCATAGCATTTCAGGCCTATCTCAAGAAACAAAAAAAGCTCAACTAACAATCTAACTTTATACTTAAAGGAACTACAAAAAGAACAATAAAGACCAGAGTGAGAAGAAGGAAAGAAATAATAAACATCAGAAAAGAAATAAACAAAATAAGTCAAAAAATACAAAAGATCAATGAAACCAAGAGTTGGGTCTTTGAAAAGATAAACTAAACTGACAAAACTTAACCAGACTCATCAAGAAAAAGAGAAAGGACCCAAATAAGTAAAATCATAAATGAAGAAAAATAACAACTCACATAAAAAAAATACAAAAGATTGTAAAACATTACAAACTATATGCCCACAAATTGAACATTTTGGAAGAAATGGATAAATTTCTAGAAACATACACTCTTCCAAAACTGAATTAGGAAGAATCAGAGAATCTGAATAGACAGATTACAACTAGTGAAAGTGAAGCAATAATCAACTCCCAACAAACCAAAGTCCTGGACCAGATTGTTTCACAGGTGAATTTTACCAAACATTCAGAGCAGAATTAACCCCTATTCTTCTCAAACTGTTCCAAAAATGCAAGAGGAGGGAAGACTCCCAAGCTCATTTTAGGAGGCCAGCATTATCCTAATTCCAAAACCACATAATATACTACAAAGAAAGAAAATTATAGGCCAATATCCCTGATGAACATAAATGCTAAATTCATGAACAAAATAGTAGCAAACCAGATCCAGCAATACATTTAAAAGATAATACACCATAGTCAAGTAAGTTTTATTCTGGGGATGCAAGGTTGGTACAATATCTGCAAATCAATAAATGTGATACATTACATAAATAAAGTGAAGGACAAAAATCACATGATCATAGCAAGAGATGCAGAAAAGTCATTTGATAAAAATCCAGTACCCAATTATGATAAAAACCCTTAGCAAAGCAAGAATAGAAGGAACGTACCTCAATGTAATGAAGGCCATATGTGGCAAACCCACAGCCAACATCATACTCAATGGGCAAAACTACCAGCATTTCCCTTAAAATCAGGAACAGACAGGGACGGCCACTTTCACCACTTTTATTTAACATGGTGCTGGAAGCAACCAGACAAGAAAAAAAATAGAAGGCATTCAAATTGGAAAGGAAGAAGAAAAGCTGTCATTTTTTGCAGATGACATGCTACTGTATAAAGAGAACTCTAAAGATTCCACAAAAAAACTAATAGAGCTGATCAATGAATTCAGTAAAGTAGCAGGATACAAAATAAATATCCAAAAATCAGTTGCATTTCTACACACCAATAGTGAACTATCAGAAAGGGAAACTGAGAAAACGATCCCATTCACAATTGCTTTGAAAAATATAAAATAGCCAGGAATAAATTTAACCAAGGATGTAAAAGATGTGTGCTCAGAAAATTATAAAGCGCTGAAGAAAATGCAAAGGATACAAATAAGTGGAAGCATATACTGTGTTGACAAATAGGAAGAATTAACATCATCAAAATATCCATACTACCCAAAGCAATCTAAATGTTCAATATAATTCCTATCAAGATATCAATGACATATTTCACAGAACTAGAACAAACATTTCAAAAATTTCTTAGAACCACAAAAGACCCCCAATAGCCACAGCAATCTTGAGGAAGAAGAACAAAGTTGGAGGAACCACGCTACCTGGTATCAAACAATACTTCAAGGCCATAGTAATCAAAACAGCATTGTACTGGCATAAAAACAGACACATAGATCAACAGAATAGAATAGAGAGGCCAGAAATAAACCCACACCTTTATGGTCAATTAATATTTGACAAAAGAGCCAAGAATATACAATAGGATAAGGATTGTCTGTTCAATAAATGGTGTTGGGAATACTGGATACATGAAAAAAAATGAAACTAGACCATAAACAAGAATAAACCCAAAATGGATTAAAGACTTAAATGTGAGACTCAAAACCAAAAAAATCCTAGAAGAATACATACCCAGTAAAATCAAGAACATTTTGTGTAGCAAAATTTTTTGTCTTATTTATATATCTCCTCAGGCAAGAGAAACAGAAGAAAAAAAAGTAAACAAATGGCACTACATCAGACTAAAGTTTTTGCACAGGAAACCATGGACAAAATGAAAAGACAACCCACTGAATGGGAGGACATATTTGCCAACGCATCTGATAAGAGGTCAATATCTAAAATTTATAAAGAACTTATAGCCCCAGCTGGTGTGGCTCAGTGGACTGAGCGCCAGCCTGTGAACCAAAGGGCTGCAAGCTCGATTCCCAGTCAGGGCACATGTCTGAGTTGTAGGCCAGGTCCCCAGTAGGGGGTACACAAGAGGCAACCAAACACTGATGTTTCTCTCCCTGTCTTTCTCCCTCCCTTCCCCTCTGTCTAAAAATGAATAAAAAATCGTTTTAAACAATTTTAGAAGAAGTTATAAAACTCAACACCAAAAAAACAAACAATACCATTTTTTAATGGGCAAGGGACCTGAAAAGACACTTTTCCAAAGAGGACATGTAGATAGCCAAGACATAAAAATATGCTCAACGTAATTCATCATCAGAGAAACATAAATCAAAACTACAATGAAATATCATCTCACACCTGTGGTGCAACCACTGTGGAAAGCTGTATAGTTATCTCAAAAAATTAAAAATCAAACTGGCTTATGACCCAGCGATTCCACTTCTGGGAATTTATCTGAAGAAACCTGAAATACTAATTAGGAAGCATATGTGTGCATTTTTATGTTCATGGCAGTGTTATTTACGATCGCCAAGATTTGGAAGCAGTCCAAGTGTCCATCGGTACATGAGTGGATAAAAAAGCTGTGGTGCATTTACACAACGGAACACTCCTCAGTCATAAAAAAGAAGGAAATCTTACCTTTTGTGACAGTATGGATGGACCTGGAGAACGTTGTGCCAAGTGAAATAAGCCAGTTAGAGAAAGCTAAGTGCCATATGATTTCATTCATATATGGAATCTAATAAACAAAATGAACTAACAAGCAAAACAGAGACAGACTCATAGAGAGCAGGCTGACAGCTGTCATGGAAGCGGGGCTAATTAGAGGGAAGGAAGGTGGAGGAGTTGAGCAAAAAACATCTCATGAACCAGGGACAACAATGTGGTGATTGCTGGAGGGAAACGGGGGGTGGAGAAGATATGAGAGATAAGTGATGATGGAGAGAAACCTGACTTGGGGTGGTGAACACACAACACAGCGTACAGATGATGTGCTGTAGGACTGTGCACCTGAAGCCTGTTCAGTTTTGTTAACCAGTGTCACCCCAACAAATGCAACAAACAAAATAAAATAAAAATAATTAAAAACAATAAATCCAGGGCTTAATTTCAGGCATATCAAATCAATCTCAGGAGTGAGATGTCCATGAATTTTGATGTACAACTAAGTTTGGGGACAACGATCCATAGTATACATAAACGTTAAGTATGATTTAGGCAGTTCCTAGTAACACTAATGTTACATCTAGTCCATCTGGGTTGGAGGGAAAAGTGCCAGGTAGAAGTCCTCTTGGGAAATCAAGTGGAGCAGTGGTCGGGGTTCAGATATCTGTTTATTTGGCAGATGTACTAAGGCAGTAGTATGTCAAGATCTGGAGTGCTGGCAGGAACTAGGAAAACAGTAAGGCCAGAGTTCTCCAGGGGGATTAAAATACTAAACACAGGTAAAATAACCAGTTCAAAAACTCTAAGGCAAAAATCTAGATTTTTACCTGGGACCACCAAGGCATACACAGTGCTACATAGAGTAACTATCATAGCCTAAGTTTGGAAAATTTAATTTATTTTAAGGCCTTGTGGTTTTAAACATCTATAAGAATAAGCTAAGAAAGTGCTTGACACAGGAATTATGCATAGTAAACACTCAATAAGTGTGTTGAATAAAGTCAATTTTTTAGTTCAAAATGTTTTTAAAAAGTATATTTTTTCTTCTAGTCTTCGAAAACGTTTTAAAATTCTGGGAAATAAACGAACACAGTTAAACACAGGTGAGGGTGATAGGTTTAATGTCACACTCATGATTTCAGCACAGAAACCTTTTTCTTGTTGAAAAAAATTTAAAACAAAATAATACACATCTTTCTTAGTCATTAAGATCTGCAGAAGAGTACTGTGTGTGATTTTTTTTAAGTCCCTAATATTTGACTGTAGAATGCAGATGATGTTAAGTTTTCAATAGCAGATTTACTTTCTAAATGTTTTTCTTCAGCTGATTTATATATGAATGGACTTTTTTTTTTCAGTTTACACCTGTTCATTTTGAGAGACCTCACTGGCAGTGAAGGTTAATCAAAGACTGAGTATTTACCACCAGCAATAACTTTAGGAGATAGAATACTCTAGAGCTCAGATCCTGGAGCCGGACTACTGGTGTCTGAATCCCAATCCCACCCTTACTGGCTCCTTAGACCTCGCCCAAACTACTTAGTCTGTGTGTCTCACTTTCCTCATCCATAAAGTAGGGGATAATAATAATACGTACGTGGTAGAGTTTTTATTAAAAGTACACGAATATGTATATGTAAAACATATATGGTAAGTATTCAACATGTCAGTTACTTTTTACTAATTTGGAACAACCAAGTACTGACTATAGTTTTACTGAACCTTTCAACTTTTTTTTTAACTGAATTTTTTTTTAATTTTCATGAAGATACCACATATACAATGATATAACAAAAAAGCTGTATCGAACATTCAATACATCAAAAATCCTGCTCTTATTTTAAATAAGCTTTTAAAGATTTTTTTTTTAAGGTAGCGTATGCCCCAACTCTTAATTCAATTTAAACATGCTACCCGATGAGATTAACAGTGGGAAAAGCGAGCAGCCACGGCCCTGGACATCTCTGTGCATGTTCTTACTGATATGCTAAAAATGCAGGGCCTCACCTGCTCTTTACTTGAGGACCTTTTGACTTTTAACTTTTCAAAGGAGCTTTGTGTTGTCAACCATGATACAAATTTTTGAGGAATGCTTGTCCTTCCTTGAAATTACATATATAGATTATAGATTAGATCATTCAGTGATTTTAATTTTGTGGTTATATATTAATAAATACCAGATTTTTTAAAAATGTAATGTCCCTGTAAAAACAAAATAGTTTCTCTTTACAGACTAGCATGTAAATTCATATAATCAAGCCCAGAATTGTGTGGCTCAGATAGCTGGGTGTTGTCCTTCAAAGCTTAAAGGTCGCTGGTTCGATTCTCAGTCAGGGCATATATATGCCTGGGTTGTGGGTTCAGTCCCCAGTCAGGATGTGTACAAGAGGCAACCAATCGATGTTTCTCCCTTTCTTTCTCCCTCCCTCTCTAAAAATAAAAATAAAATCTTTTAAAAATAAAATAAATTCAAATAGTCAAAGTTTTAAATTATGAGCAAATCGAGTTATATTTTCCTAGTTTTGTTCTTGCTAATATTAAAGTTTAATATAAAAGCTATAAAAATTTAGAAAATATAATACTAACTCTATCTCCTGATAATAAATACCAGTTAATATTGGATGCTAAACAGTCTTGTGGCTTTCTACGGATCATAGAAAAGATGCATTCCAGGCAGTTAAATATTATTGCCCAGTCATATACATACATCTATGCACTTCCTTTGAAGAAATAGATTTTTTATTATAAAAACTAAAGAGATCAGTTCATTGTTTTAAGAAGGAATTCACTCGCAGATTTCCTTGAGAAGAAGCTATGTTTATCCACTTTAACTTTGTAAAAATCTATGAAAGGCCTGTTATATACTAGAGGTATATTCATTAAGGTCACTTAAAATGATTTAAAGTTTACAAAAATTAAGCTTATATCCAACTTTTCATGAAGATTTAAAGTAAGTCTGTTTATATACAGGTAGATATATACAAGACTTCAAAATAGATATACAACCTCTACTACTTAAGAAGTAAGTGGTCTATTATATGGTTCTCAACCAAGGTTAATTTTGACCCCTTCCCACCCAAGGGACATTTGGCAATATCCAGAGACATTTTTGGATGTTACAACAGGGAGAGAAGGGGGATTGCTACTAGTATCTAGTGGGAAAAGCAAGCTGCCACGGCCCTGAACATCTATACATGTTCTTACTGGATATGCCAAAAATGCAAGGCCTTGACTGCTGCTCTTCACCTGAGAACCTTTTGACTTTTAACTTTTCAGAGGAGTTCTGTGTTGTAATCCATGAAATAAATTTTTAAGAAGGAATGACTGTCCTTAAAATTACAGATACAGATTACAGATTAGATGCTGCTAATCCTCTTACAATGCACAGGTCAGCTCCCCATCTGTTTTAACAAAGAATTTCCTGCCCAAATGTCAATACAGCCAGCGTTATGAAACCCTGGACTACACTTCTTCTGAAAGTTCCATTGGTAATGCAGAGACTGGAAGCCCAGAAATTATTTGAAAACTACTTAAGTGAACAAGAATGCTCTGAAGAACTGACCTGAGTGGAAAGAGAAGGTGGGAGAAGCAGGCTGTGGCCTTTATAAGCCCTTATCTGTTTAAAAGACACATACATAATCAAGATGGAAGCCAGGAGCGTTTTAAGATAAACTTTAAAGGATGGAAAATGGGGGTGATGAGATTTTGGGTAACATGCTAAAGAGGAAATGACAGCTGCCCAAACTTGAAATTAGAAATAAGCATTGAGCCCTGGCTGGTGTGGCTCAGTGGACTGAGTGTTGGCCTGCGAACCAAAGGGTCACTGGTTCGATTCCCAGTCTGGGCACATGCCTAGGTTGCAGGCCAGGCCCCTAGTGGAGGTGCGCATGAGAGGCAACCACACACTGATATTTCTCTTCCACTCTTTCTCCCTCCCTTCACTTCTCTGAAAAATAAGTAAAATCTGAAAGGAGGGGAGGGAGGGGAGAAGGGGAGGGGGGGAGGGAGGGGGAGGGGGGAGGGAGGGGGAGAGAAAGGAAGAAAGAACATTGAATGTAGAGAAACACTAGTGAGGGAGACTCTTGACCTCCATGATTAACATTTTTGGTACAAGGAAATAGAATCTGAGAATTAATTTAACTATTTTAAAACTGTAATATATATCCAGGTAACATTTAATGTTTCTGCCTCAGATTAAGTTTATGGGTGGGTGTTAAAAACAAAACAAAAGACCCAAAATGGAGTCACTTACGCTAAGCCCCACATCACCAAACCAAGACTTTCACTTTCAGCTCTCCCAGAAATGGAATCTTAAACCAGTCAATCTGAAATTTCCTGATTAGCACTAGTTAGATAACTAGTTAGGCCTTAAAGACCCTAGCCATCCCTTGAAATAAAGTAACCTTGCAGTAACAATCAGCTTTTTGTGTAAGAATTTATTCGTTCCTGCTCCCTTCTGCCTATGAAAGTCTCATTTTGTACAGCTCACTGGAGCTCCTGTCCATATGCTGGACTGGATGCTGCCTGATTCAAGAATCACTGAATAAAATCAGTAAGATCTTTAAACTTTACTCAGCTTTTTAAAAGGGAAAAAAACTTTAGTTTCCCAGGAATTCTTTAATGTACTGAATAAAAGTAATCTTAATACAGTTAGCACTTTGTAGGAAGTCTGATTACTTAGTTGCCACTGGGGAGCTAGTTACTTCTTATCATAAAGGACTTAGAAATAAAAACAAGCTGCCCTGACTAGTGTGGGCACGGAGATTGGCCTGAGAACCAGTGGGTTGTGGGTTTGGTTCCTGGTCTGGGCGCATGCTTGAGTTGCAGGGCGGGTCCCCCAGTGGGGGTGCAGGAGAGTCAACCACAAGTTGATGTTTCTCTCCCTCTCCTTCCCTCTCTCTAAAAATAAATAATAAACAAATCTTTAAATAAAAAATAAAAATAAGCCAATAAGAAATAAGTCCCCGTTTCTGATACAACATCAAAGGTGAGAGGTCAGTGTTGAGTGTCTCATTTAATCTATAATAATCACTTCCTTGCAAGCATCCTCAACTCCTTTGCCATGCTCTCTTTGCTGTACTTCTGATAAAATCCCAGCCCCCGTTAAATCCAGTTTTCTGCTTCCTCTATTTGCCCGTAATCCAGTTAGCTGAAGGTGGATGGAGAAAAACAGCCATCCATGCTGAACAATGTTACTTTTAAGTTTTTGACCACAAACCTCAATACTGAAGGCCTTCAGCATTGCCCTTCGATCCTATTAACGTTTTCCTGGTCTATTCACTCTCTTACTCTTCACAATGACTATTTTGCCACTTCTATCTTTTCTTTCCTCTCATTCTCAGCTATTAATTTAGATTTTATTTTCACAGGTAAAACTGAAGCAATCTATAGATAATTATAAACATCCTCACATCATTAAACTATCAACCTGTACTCTGCCTTCTGTTCCATTAGTCCCTGCTCCTAAGATCAGTTCTTCTGTGCACTGATCCCATGCTGTCTGTCTCTTAAGTACATTGCTTCTGAAATTATACCCTCTCCTGCATTATAGTTTTCCCTCTCCTCTAGATCTTTTTCATTCATAAACATACATCCTGTAACATCATTGATATTAAAAATTAAAAAAAGACAAAACCAAAAAAGTGTCCCCATCTAGCTCTTTTTTCTGCCTCCTTTCTTAGAAAATTTCTCCAAAGAATTGTTTCTGTATACTTGGTGTTTCCATTTCTCATACTTCCCATTTACTTTTTTCTCAACCCCAAATGGTCTAGTGTGTATTTTCTACAAAGATATTCTCCTACATAATAAAAACACAACTATCAAAATCAGTAAGTTAACATGATACAATAATATCATCCAATTCTCAGACCCCATTCAAGTGTTCTCAATGGTCCAACAATGTGCTTTACAACAACAGGAACAGGTCTAGAAAGATATATTACAATTACTGTGTTTCTTTAGTCTCCTTCAATCGGTAACAGTTTCTCAGTCTTTATCTTTTAGGACTTTGACAGTTTAAAGATAAGCCAGTTATTTTGTAAAATCAATTTGAGTTTGTCTGATCTTTCCCCAAGATTCAGATACATGATTTCCAGCATCTTTGGCAGGAAATGCAGTGTCCTCCTCATTGCATCCAATCAGGTGGCACATGACATCAATTAGTCCCATTACTGCTGATGCTAACTGATCACTTGATTCAGGTGGTAACTGGCAGGCTTCTCCAGTGTAAAGTTGTTATTTCCCCTTTGTGATTAACTATGAAGTTCTGAAACAGGGGTGTCCAACCTGTGGCCCACGGGCCACATGCAGCTGAGGATGGCTATGAATGTGGCCCAAAACAAAATGGTAAATTTACTTAAAATATTATGAGATTTTTTTTGACCATGTGTTACAATGTATTTAATCTGTGACCCAAGACAACTCTTATTCCAGTGTGGCCCTGACACACCAAAAGGTTGGACACCCCTGCATCTTTTCCTCATCGAACACTCAGTTTATTCATTTACTTACTTATATCAATATGGACTCAAGGATTTCTATTTTATTCCATGGATTATCACTCATAATCATCATTATTTAGTTTTATGCTGAAATGGTCCCACATTTGGCCAGCAGGAGCCCCTCTAAGCTGGTATCTGTTTCTCGCGTGTCCTCACCCTTCCTTGAGTCCTTACTTCCACACTTTCTGGCACACGACATTTCAGGCTCATCTGATCTTTTCTTGCCCCAGCTCTGGAATCAGCTATTAGTAACTCTGGTTCCTTTTAGTGGAGAAAAGTATTCAGAAGCCAAAATCTGGACACTAGGTACACTCACTCATTGCTACTGGTATTATCACTACTCCAAGCCCTCCTCAATGAACAGATATAAAGAGTACATGTACATACACATACTTGATAGGAAGGAAGGGAGTGAGTGAGGGAGGAAAGACATTTTTTCCTCTTTATTTAACTATAAATATACTGAAAACCATCAGTTCACACCAGTATTTCCAATTGTATCTAACACTTGCATTCCTTTTTCCAAAGTGAGAAATCTGACTCCCTTTATCCTTAATATATTTACTTACTCATTTAAATGATTCCCAATATACAACCAACCTCCCATTGCTGCTGCTGCTAGTCCCCACCTAGGTACCTCCCTGGCTGTACTTAGTCATAACACCATGCTTTAGAATGCTGCTACTGCCCGCTTCTTGGACACTCTGTATTGGGCTGATGCCACTATGCTCACCCATTTACATGGATTCTGCCCCTCACTCCACCTGGGCTCCACTACCCTCAGCCTGGCTGCTCTCTGCATGGATGCCTTCATCATTCCACTAGGGCTTCAATATACCACAATGGGTTATAGCTGCCACTCTCCCTACCCTCCCACATACTCGTCCTCCTCACTCATGCTCTGTGACCTCTGACACCCCACACTGAGCATGCCATGGCCTTAAGTGGAGACTCCTCACCCCACTTAGGCTCTAACTTAACATTACAGGTCAGCCCTCTGCACACAAGCCCTCCTCAAAACTCAGGTTCTAATACTCTGCTCTAACCCATCACAGCTTCCAACCCAGTAAGGAAGCTAATCTTGTCTGGCCTCACCTGAACTGTCCAGAAGTTAAGAGCGAGAAGGAAAACATCCTGACATTCACCTGGGATTTCCTTTTATAACCCATAACGATCACCTCCCCACTTACCCTTAACTGAAAAGACTCATAATTCATACAGTTTCCTAATTCTAGAACCAAAGTGAATTTGTATGTGTTCTAGACATTTTGAAAAATAAACTTTCTCACAATTAAATAATTAGGTAGTCTGTATCTATCAGTGCTACTAGAATTATAAAAAGCATTAAAAGTGATTAAAGAAATGAGTAAATATTAAAAACATGTTAATGTCTTATTACATCTTTTACCTTTCTACAATAAAAATGTTTTAACCACAAAATACACTAATGTAGGATATGGTTACAGTAAGATATCTGAAATAGAAATAAGGATTTTTCAAAGCAGACCAAAGCATTTCTTCTCTGCCCATCTGCTTTCATTGCTCAGGAAGGCTATGATTCTCCATTTTACAGTGCGTGACATCTTCCTTTACATTCACTTATATTTATATTCAGAGCACTTTTCCTTTGCTCTACTCCTGTATCTGAGAAACAATAATAGCTCTGTACTATGATTTATTTTTGTGTTAAAGAGTATTTCAAGATCTAATAAGAACTAGAAAAGCTTTATAGCATCAAGTGCCCAGAGAAGTTTGTAGGATGAACATATACAACCTATTATCTTGTAGATTAACATCTTGTTCTATCATGTATCTTAAGATAAACATTTTGGTTGGTAGTAAAATAAATCTAAAAAGGTTTGTATTTTCCTCAGTTATTTTTTTTAATGATTTGAAACTGGATTTGAGAGCGGGAGAGGAAGAAAGAGAGATTTGTTGTTCCACTTACATATGCATTCATTCGTTGCTTCTTGCATGTGCCCCCACTGGACAGCAAAGCCACAATCTTGGCATACCGGGAGGATGCTCTAAGCAACTGAGCTGCCTCAGTTTTTATTCCAACAGATAATTCAGCAGTGGTTGCTTATACATACTATATAATGAGACAGCATATTGTCATATTTATACACATTTCAGACTTATTCATTTATTTTTCATTAATTCACCCAGGATACACTCCTATTGTACAATAGTAAACCATCTACTTCAATTGCATCTTTCCTAACTGTATACCAAGTTACAATTACCTCTCTTGGAACACTGCAGTAGCTTCTTAACTGGTCTCTCCATGTCCTTTCTAGTTGTCCTCTCATCTGTTTTTCACACTGTAGCTTGAATGATCTTTTCAAAATGCAAGAGGATCATGCCAGAAAATACAGTGCAATTAAGAGCACTGATTCTGGAACCAGGTTGCTTAGGCTGAAATGTAGACTCTGACATATATTATCTGTGTCACTCTGGACAAAGTGCTTAACCTCTCTACCTCAGAGTTTCCTCATCGGTAAAATGGAGATGTCACGTGCTCTGTGAATGGCACCCTGCCTCACCAACCTCAACCAACATGTCTTTATATTTTGTTTCATTTCATTCATGCCACCAGGGTTGTTTTTGTTTTTCCCATTTGAAAAAGGGCCTCATGCTGATGGTTGAGGACCTTCACACATGCTATACTCACTATCTAAACTCACCCTCTATATTCTCACACACACCCGTTGCCGCCTACTAACTCCTCATCATTTTTCAGATCCATTAACATCCTTTCCAGGGAGACCCTCCCTGAACCTAGTGGTGGGTTGGGTTTTTGGTTAATATCATCTTAAAACATTTTGTTCCTTTCTTTTATTCCTTTGTGTGACTAATCAACAGCTCTCCTTTCTACCATGCCTGTTTTTGCTCACATTATATCCTTAGTGCTTAGCGCAACACTCAATTATTACTGAATTAAATGAATGAATGGATAACTGCCATCCACGCCAGGCATCAAGTTGAGTGCTTTATATTATCATCTCATTTTGTCTCACCTGCTGGGAAGTACAATTACTACTATTTTACAAACGTGAAAAGGCTCAGGGTTTAGGAGCTAGTAAATGACACTAGCTTATTGGGAAATACAAAGAATTAAAAGTAAATCTTGCACCAAGAACTTACAGTCTACTAAGAACTGAATAAATGCTTTAAGTGAACACTGAATAAGTTACATACTATTTGTGCATACTATTAGTATTGCAATATTGGTGTTTGATTGGTAGTCATGTGATTTGGGGGCACTGTTTTATTTGTTCGTTCATTTTTGCCATCTACAGGGAGACACCCTGCAGACTGTAGGAAAACAGTCTGTCCCTGTTGCTCTCCCTTGTCTTCATCCACAACAAAACAAAAAAACTGCTCCTCCAACAACGGCAGTGGCAGTCCCATGTGGTCAAGATGACACTTGGAATGGGCCGAGGGGCCCTCAGTCCCACATGCCCATCAACAGTTGTCTTCTTCCCCTAGTTCCTCTGCCGACTCAGACGCACTCTCTAGCAACTCATCTCCCATCTAAGGGAACCTTCCAGACTGTACATCCCACATGTACTTGATGGTCACCTTGGATTCAGCCACCTCATATCCTAAAAGCTGCAAGACACAGGCCTGCTCTGGGATTAGCACATCGCTGTCCCTGCACACCTCACAATCAGACAGCAGGGTCACCACTCCTCCCCAGGGCAGTGTGCCCTGCCTCAGCTATAGCTCCATGGGGAGCTGCTCCAGGGGCCCCAGGTTGAGGTTCACAGTGAAAGTTGCTTTGTTTCCAGCACAGGCTATGCCCGTTTCCGTGCATTTATTTCATGAACCACTCATTCCACTTCCTCCTTAGTGTGATTCGTAAAAAGGAGACCTACTCCTCCCTTCAACTTCTTACAGACCTGACACAGGCTATCTTTGTTCTCATCAGATGCGCTTTGACCCAAGGCCACCCTCATCACGTTGTTTTTGCCAAAGAACATCTGGCTGTGCTTCCAGATGTTCCAGATGTCCTTTAACTTGCTGTTCCTCATGTTCGCCACGGAGAAGAGGAAAAGGTAAACACTTGAATATGTCCACACATTTTCTGAAGCTCTTCTACCAGAAGAGCTTCACTTGTTTAAGTTCCAAGTGTTTCTTAGTAGTTTTGGTTAAGGAAACTTTCTTGCTATGCTTAGCTTTGGGCAACACTCTGCCTCAGGTGATATTTTAATGGACTAATTAATATACTAAAATTAAATAAGAAAAAGAATTTAGAGGTATAAATGTTGCAAAAAGAGAAAGCAGAGTATCACTGCTTGCAGATCTGATACTTACAATATCTAGAAAACTCAAGAAAATGACTGAAAAACTACTATAAAATTAAAACAAAACAAAACAAAACAGTAGAGTAGCTAGATAGAGAATAGGGGGGAAAAATCAGTCACTTCAATATATACAACTACCAAGTTGAATTTCATTAGTAAGGTAGCTTGGGGGGAAAAAAAATCCCCAGTGTGTTATCGACTACCTTAGAATAAAGTCCAAAATCTTTACGAATGGCCTACAAGGCTCTGCCCACCATCTTTCTAGCTTCATCTCACACCACTCTCCCTTCTCAAACTCTAAGAGCAAGGCATACTAAGAGGTAACTCTTAAGAAATTGACAGAATTACCTGGGTAAGATTTCTGCTTTTAAACATATTCCCTGCCCTGATCGGGTGTCTCAGTTGGTTGGAGCGTCGTCCCACACACCAAAAGGTTTCGGGTTCTATTCCCAGCCACGGCACAAACCTAGTCTGCAGGTTCATTTCCCGGTCAGGGCGCATACAGAAGACAACTGATCAATTTTTCTCTCATATCGATGTTTCTCTCTCTCCAAAATTAATAAGAAGATCCTTGGGTGAGGAATTAAAAAATAAAAACATATTCCCTACCCACCACTCCAGACCTAGAAAATCAGAATGTCTGGAGAGGGGACCAAAAACCTATTGTTTTGTTTGTTTGAATAGAACCAAGATGTGTGAAGAACATCCCACAGAGAAGCCTTCTCTGATTCCTCAGAGAAGGTACATCTATTACACGTTTCCACAGCACTCTGTACTTGGCACTCATAACATTTATAATGTTGCTGAATACCTATCTTCCCAGCTGGACGGTGGTCCTTCAGAGCAGGGGCCATGTCTGTGTCCCTTACTGTTTCCCCCTCCAGAATCACTTTCCACCTTGCATCATTATTTCTCTGGACCCAGTAGCTGAATCAATGGGTACCCTTGCCCTCTAACTTTTCCTTGGGTTCAGTCAATGGAAAGTGAACACAAGCAGGATGAAAGTGAGGTCAAGGGTTTTATTTCAACTCTTTTCCTGCCAAGTAACTGCAAATTCCCTCAGTTCCTCTATTGAAGGCCACAGATCCTATCAGGCAGTTCTATCTTAAAGCTCCACTTAGGGGTCTGGTAACAATTCCTTCTCCTTGCTCATTAAGAACTAAGTAATAACAGCTCCCAACTGTTACTAGCTCCAGGGCAATGGACCGTCCACTTTGGTTCCACTCTTCAGGCTCACACCTTTATAAATAATATCTTTATTAAACTCTCCTCATTTAAACCCTTTAAGTGTGCTATTTCCTGCCAGAGTGCTGACTAAGCCAATGTTCATTCAAAGGATACTAAGCTAAAGACAAGACATTATCAGTGTGACAATTTCTACAAACAGCACTTTGCTGAATATATGAATGACTCCAATGAAGGGTTTAGAAATTGTTGGGTCAATTAGATCCCATTGGAGCAGAGGTGTCAGACTCATTTTCACCGGGCATCAAATCGACCTTGAGGTTGCCTTCAAAGGGCTGAACGTAATTTCAACTCCTTAACAATTAAGGAGTAGTTATCATTTATACAGTCCCCAAATTATTTCGGCCCTTTGAAGGCAACCATGAGGCTGCTGTAGCTGATGTGGCCCCAGGTGAAAATGAGTTTGACACCCCTGCATTAGAGGCACTTAAAAAAAAAAAAAAAAAAGGTTTTGGAGTCACAAAAACGTGGGTTCAAGTTAGCTTTGTGTGATTAAAGTTAACCTTATTAGTTTCATCTTCTATAAAAAGAGACTATCACTACTTCACTGAAGTGGCATAAAAATAAAATAACATCTACCAGAGTGCCTGGCACATACCAAAATTCTCAGTTTCTCTCTTTTCCAATTCAACTCTTTCAAAAAGACATTTGGCCAGATGATATAAAATGGCTCAAAATTACTTACTAACTTACAATACTTCGTAATATTTTTCTTTAAAATGACATATCACAGTAAGATAAAATAATTTTAAAGGAATGAAGAAAATGAGAGACAGAAATAAGATGCTACCCAAGAATGAATTTGTAAAAAAAAAAAAAAAATGCAGACAAAAAAATCCTAAATATTTACTAACAGTGAACCAGAAATCTGCCTGTTAATTCAACAGCAAGTTTAAAATGGGAAATGCAAATAGTCATAGCAAAGTTTCCACACAGCAAAAAAGCTGAAGAGAACTTTCTCCCACGAGCCTCAAAGAGAGCGCACTACAATGCTGTGAACAACATTCTAAACGAAGTCCTTCTGGTAAACTAACCAATTGTTAGTACCTTCAAAAAACACAGTATTTTGCCGTGTATAATGTGCACCTTTTTGACCAATTTTTTGAGGGAAAAGTAAGGGTGAACACTATACATGGGTAGTACTGATTCTGTATCTGTATGTTTTTAATTCGTTTATTTGTGCTTATGCATTAAAAGTGTAACTCTAGAAAGCAGTAACGATATCGTATGCAAATATCCTGGAATATGATAATCAGTTTTGTTTCTAAGTATAAATAAATAAATAATTGAATTTAAAAATTTAAGTCACAGATTTTTTTCCTGAAAGTCTGAGTCAAAAAACGGGGGTGCGCATTATACATGGGATCACATTTTACATGGGATCACATTATACAAGGGATCACATTATACATGGCAAAATACGGTAACCTCTGCACATACACTGGTGGCTGGCTTCTCAACAAAAGCAATTTGCTAAAGGCTCTCAATACAAAAAGACCAGAATCTGTATCCTTGTTCTACCACTTACTATGAAGTAGTAAAATACACTGGCTCAAATACAGTAAGTATGCAATAATCTTTAGAATATTCCTAGTGGTGTCACCAAAAGCATTTCAATGGAATGGGAAGAAAATATGAGAAGACTATATTATATTCTCTTACCAAGTACTGTTCAAAGGGTTTTCTAATACCCTGGCTTAACATAAGTACACAGAGATTTTAGAGCATGTACAGCAATGGTTCTCAAACCTTGGTATTATCAGAATCATCTGGGGGTGTTTTTCAAAAATATAAATCCCTAGGCTTCATTCCCAGGGATTCTGATTCAGAAGGTTAGAGCAGGGCTTGGGAGTTTGTTTTGTGCTTACTACCTTCCAATTCCTGAGATGATTCTAATGACCATCCACTTCATTTGAGGACTGCTAATTAACAGCAATGTTTCCAGCTGGTGGTAAGAACCATAATTACCAGTGAAGTCCTACAAAACTCCAAATGGCTGACCACCCAGCAGCCCCAGATTTAATGAATCAGATGAATCTCTAGACCAAACTGGCCAAATGACCAAGCTGAGGGGGGCCACATCAGCCTCACGGTTGCCTGCAAAGGGCCGAACGTAATTTTAGGACCGTATCAATGTAACTACTCCTTAACTAGGGGCAAGGAGCTCGGTGGAAACAAGGTGCCAGGCGGATAAAACAAGGTGGAGGGCAGAATTCACAGGTGGGCCTTGTGTTTGCACCTGTAAATTAGAGGGTATAAAAATCTACAAAAGAAGTCATAACCTCTGGACTATGACAAGCTGAATGTAGGAATGATCAACATTTAACCTAACCAAGAAACAATTAGGATGGATAAAAAAGAACTAGGTCCTCAACCTGGATAATACGGTCAAATTATTAAAAAAGAAAAAAATGTAACTTCAATGAATATAATTAGCATTCTAGCTATACTATAAATGAGTAAATAAGTATTATTGCAACATCTGTAGTCTTGCATCACTAAAAGACTATGAATTTGACTACGGCAGGGACCATCTATAAATGGAATCATACAGTATGTGGTTTTTTTTTGTGACTAGCTTAACTTCATTTTAAGCTAGTCACAAAAACTTATGCTATGTTTTGTAGCATATGCCAGTATTCCCTTCCTAAATTTTTAAGGCTTGATATTTCATTGTAAAAAGTAATAATAATATTTCATTATATCTATATACAGTTTGATTATCCATTTATAAGTTGATGAATACTTGGGTTGCTTCTACTTTCTGGCTACTGTGAATAATGTTAAGAGGGAGATGTACAAATATCTCTTCAAAACCCTGCTCTCAATTCTTCTGGGTACGTATACCCAGAACTGGAATTGCTGTATCATATGGTAATTCTATGGTTAATTTTTGTGGAACTGCCATTGGGTTTTTCACCATTCTACATTCCCACCAAAAGTGAACACGGTTCTAATTTCTTCACATCCACATCAATACTTGTTTTCTTCTTCTTTTTCTTTTTTTTTTTTTTTTTTTTTTAAGATTTTTACTTATTTATCTTTGGAGAGGGGAAGGGAGGGAGAAAGAGAGAGAGAAACATCAATGTGCAAGAGAAACATTGATCAGTTGTCTCTTGCACGCCCCCAACGGGAGACCTGGCCTACACCCAAGCATGTGCTCTGACTGGGAATCAACCAGCAAACTCACTTTGTGGGACCACACTAGACCCACTTAGCCATACAAGTCAGGGCTATTTTCCATTGTTTTGATAACAGCCACCCTAATGGTATAAGATGGGCAACAGAGGATTAAGAGATGCAATAATTCTACATGATCTTGGAATGGTGGACACATGACATTATACATGTCAAAAAATACAGAACTTCACAGCACAAAGAATAAACCTTAGCCTGGCCAGGTGGCTCAGTTGGCTGGAGTGTCATCCTGTACACAAAAAGGGTGCGGGTTCAATTCACAGTCAGGGCACACGCCTAATTTGTAGGTTCAATCCCACGTAGGGGTGCACAGGAGGCAGTCAATCAATGTTTCTCTCTCACATCGATGTTTCTGTCTCTCTCTGCCCTCCTTTCTCTCTAAAATCAACAAACAGGGAGAATTCCAGTCATGACGGCAGCATAGGTAAACACGGCTCGCCTCCTCACACAAGAGCATCAAAACAAAAAATTACAGAACGGCCATCATTCAGAATTGTCAGAAATCAAGTTGAATGGAAGTCTGACAACTACATAATCAAAGAAACTGCATTCATCCAGACTGCTAGGAGGGCAGGAAACACAGAATGGACTCACACATTCACGTGTCCCACATGCGCGTGTGGTGGATATAAATTCGGGAGGATTATCTTGGGAGTGAGGAGTCCCAGCCCCACATCGGGCCCTCCAGCCCAGGGTTCCAGTGCCAGGAAGGTAAGTCCCCACAACACCTGGCTGCAAAAACCAGCAGGGATTGAGTTAGTAGAAGAAACTGCTGGAGTCCCAACCAGTTCATCTGAAAGAACCCACACATGGACTTACTCAGACTCACTCCCTCTGAGCTCCAGCACTGGGCATGGCAGCTTGAAAGGCATCAATGGCATACAGAGAGGAAATGAAGTATCTGGATCAAGGCAAGAATAGCGGACAGCTTTCTCCCAGACAGAAAGACGGGCAGAGGCCACTGTCCCTTTTCTGAATCCTCCCCCTACATAGCCACAGTGCTGGCAGAACAGGTGCTATATCTGAGACTCCATTCCACCCGTCTACCAGCCCACCCAAGCTGTTAATAGTGGCCTTTCCATATGAATGGCTGGTCTAGGCTCACATGCTTCACAACTTCCTAAATCCTCTCAAACAAGCAACAGCCAGCCTCAGTAAGCCCCCAGCATCCCTACTTCTTGCTAAGTTGCCCTGAGTCCAATACTGGCAGCACTCAACCTAGAAACACAGTTTGGCTTTCACTAGGAATCTCAAAGCCCAGCACAAGTAGCAAACATCTCAGACTGCTTTAGAGCCCAGGCAGGGTAGCCCCAGGCAAAACACAGGTGGTGGCTGACCTTGACCTGCACCACCTGGGAAGCCCCAAGGCCAGGGCACCCAGTGGACAGCTACAGACCACATCGGAGCACCACCACCCTACCCCTGCACAGCTGATCCTCCACAGAGGGCAGAGGTTGGTGGTCAGTGGTCACAGCCATTCCTTGAGGCTGACTGGCCTGGATAAAGCCCTCACATTGACCTGCCAACAGCAATCAAGGCTCAACTACAAGAGGGTGTACTCAGCCCACACAAAGGGCACATCTTGAGTACCCAGCTTGGGTGATAGGGGAGGCTGTGCCACTGGACCCTGCAGGACACCTACTGCATTAGGTCACACTACCAAGACACGGAGTCATGGCAGCTCAATCTAATAGAAACAAACACAAGGAGACTGCCAAAAGGAGCAAACAAAGAAACATGGCCCAAATGAAACAACAGATCAAAACTCCAGAAAAAGAATTAAAGAATATGTAGACAAGCAATCTAGCAGATGCAGAGCTCAAAACACTGGTTATAAGGCTGCTCAAGGAACTTAGTGAGGACCTCAACAGCATAAAAAAGCTCCAGTCAGAAACGAAGGATATACTAATTGAAATAAAGAACAATTTACAGGGAAACAACAGTAAAGTGGATGAAACCAAGAATCAAATCAATATTTGGAACATAAGGAAGCAAAAAGCAACCCATCAGAACAAGAAGAAAAAAGAATACAAAAAAATGAGGATAATGTAAGGCATTCCAACATCTGCCTCATATGGGATGCCATAAGGAGAAGAGAAAGACCAAGAAATTGGAAATCTATCTGAAAAAATTATGGAAGAAAACTTCCTGATTTGGTGAAGCAAATAGATATGCAAGTCCAGGAAGCACAGAAAGTCCCAAACAAGATGGATGCAAAGAGGCCCACTCTAAAACATATCATAATTAAAATGCCAAAGGATACAGATAAAGAGAGAATCTTAAAAGGAGCAACCAAAAAGCAGTTAGTTACCGACAGGGGAGTTCCCATAATACTGTCAGTTGATTTCTCAAAAGAAACTTTGCAGACTAGAAAGGATTGGCAAGAAATATTCGGAGTCATGAAATGCAAGGACCTACAGCCAAGATTGCTCTACCCAGCAAAGCTATCATTTAGAACCAAAGGGCAGATAAAGAGCTTCCCAGGCAAAAAAATTAAAGGAGTTCATCATCACCAAACCATTAGTATACAAACTGTTAAAGGGATTTATTTAAGAAAAAGAAGATAAAAACTATGAACGATAAAATGGCAACAAATACATATATATCAACAACTGAATCTAAAAAACAGCTGAAAGGAGTTAAAAGTGTGAATCTACAGATAAGCAAGGAAAAGAGGCTGGAAGGATACATGTAGTAATTGAATGAAGTTGGTGACATCAGTAAGAACTAACTTAATTAGATACAGATGGTTACACATAGAAGTATTTGCAGATATGTGTATATATGCAGGTTAGTATACACACGTATATCTCTTTGCTTTATCAGCTGAAGGGGACTATAAGAAATTTAATACCAGTAGCACAAGCACATCTAGCACCCATATCTTGGTTTCTAATACCATGCTTCAAAAAAAGAAATCAGGACTCTTTGAAAAAATTAATGATTCTAGGACTGAGACAGGAAATATGCAAGATAAGACTGGACCATCTTGTATTCCCCAGAAAGAAGAAAGTACTTTAAAAAGTCATTATTGATGGAGATATGTTATGGGACACAGGAACCAGCTGAAAAAACTCCCAATGGCCAAAGCTGGAACAATTTGAACAACAAACTAAGTGAAGCAGTAATGGATTATAACCCAAAGTATAAAATAAATATCCAAGTCCATACTGGTACAAAGAAATTACTAAATAAATTAATAAATATGGGAGGGAGACAAATATCTCACTCTTCTGAATTCCAAATAAATTATGCAGATAATCCACCCTAAAAGAGAGGACCATAACTTCTAAGTGTGGGCTGTACATAGTAACTTCCTCCCAGAGAATACAGCATACATAAGGGGAAAAAATAATTTTACAGTGGAATAACCCGACAAACACTACTTCAGCCAATGACCAAGATCGGTATCAACAGTGATAATCCTATTAATACGCACCCCTAAAATGATGTGATGAAAATGACACATATTTCCCCCCAAAACTCATAACCCTAGTCTGACCATGAGAAAAACATCAAATTCCAATACAGGGGCATCCCACCTGACCGGTACTCCTCTAAACTCTCAAGGTCATCAAACACAAAGAAAGTTGGAGAAAATGGCATAGGCTAGAAGTACCTACAGAGATATGACCACTAAATGTAATGTGGGAACATAAAAAGACATTAGATAAAAACTAAGAAAATATAAATAAACTGTGGGCTTTAGTTAGTAATAATGTATCACTATCGGTTCATTAATTATAACAAATGTACCATTCTAATGTATCAATTTAAAGAGGGAAACAAACAGAGAAAAAAGAAAAAGTGATGGCTCTTACTCTCTGGAGGCAATTTTATAGCTTGATATTATTTTAGGTGACAGAAACTTGAGTAATTACAGAATATCTTTATTGTTTTCAACATTCAGGAAAATTTTCCACTCATGAAAAAAATTCTGTACTTCTAATCTCAGGGCCCTTTCCTTGGTGCCTGTCTGGGGGTCTGGTCAACTTCACGCCCTGTCCATCAATTCTGTACACTTGCTCAAAACAACTTGCCCGTCTGCTCTGGCAAGTGATATCAGCATGGCATGATGTGGCAAGCAAGAAGCAGCCCACAGATTCCAGGTAAGACGCATAAGCCTTCACTATGAGGCCTTTTAAAATGATGATGGGCTGTATTAGACCTCTAAAAACATCATCTCTAAAGTATCTGCTTTGTCACTTATATTATGGCCTTTTCTTTTTTTTTTTAATTTAATTTAATTTTTTTAAATATATTTATTGATTATGCTATTACAGTTGTCCCATTTCCCCCCCCACTCCACTCCATCCTGCCCACCCCCCTCCCTCCCACATTCCCCCCCCATAGTTCATGTCCATGGGTCATACTTATAAGTTCTTTGGCTTCTACATTTCCTACACTATTTTTACCCTCCCCCTGTCTATTTTCCACCTATCATCTATGCTACTTATTCTCTGTACCTTTACCCCCTTCTCCCCCTCCCACTCCCTTATTGACAACCCTCATGTTCTAGTTGTTTGCCTAGTTTGCTCTCGTTTTTGTTTTATGTGTGGTCGTTAATAACTCTGAGTTTGCTGTCATTTTTACTGTTCCTATTTTTTATCTTCTTTTTCTTAGGTAACTCCCTTTAACATTTCATATAATAAGGGCTTGGTGATGATGAACTTCTTTAACTTGACCTTATCTGAGAAGCACTTTATCTTCCCTTCCATTCTAAATGATAGCTTTGCTGGATACAGTAATCTTGGATGTAGGTCCTTGCGTTTAATCTTGGGTAATGTAATTATGATGTGCCTTGGTGTGTTCCTCCTTGGGTCCAGCTTCTTTGGGACTCTCTGAGCTTCCTGGACTTCCTGGAAGTCTATTTCCTTTGCCAGATTGGGGAAGTTCTCCATTATTTGTTCAAATAAGTTTTCAATTTTTTGTTCCTCCTCTTCTCCTTCTGGCACCCCTGTAATTCGGATGTTGGAACGTTTCAAGGTGTCCTGGAGGTTCCTGAGCCTCTCCTCATTTTTCCGAGTTCTTGTTTCTTCATTCTTTTCTGGTTGGATGTTTGTTTCTTCCTTCTGGTCCATTCCTTTGATTTGAGTCCCAGTTTCCTTCTCATCACTATTGGTTCCCTGTACATTTTCCTTTGTTTCTCTTAGCATAGGCTTCATTTTTTCATCTGTTTTTCGAACAGATTCAACCAAGTCTGTGAGCATATTGATAACCAGTGCTTTGAACTGTGCATCCGATAGGTTGGCTATCTCTTCATCACTTAGTTGTACTTTTTCTGGAGCTTTGAAGTGTTCTGTCATTTGGGCCATTTTTTGTTTGTTTGTTTGTTTGTCTTGGCGGGTCTGTTACTTTAAGGGGCGGAGCCTTAGGTGTTCACTGGGGCGGGGTTGCTCTAGTCACTATGCTGTGACGCTGTACGTGGGGGAGGGGCCAAGTGGGAGCAATGGCGCCCGCCTCACTCTCCACCGGATTTCAATCTCTCACTCTGATACCCACAATCAAACTGGGCCACTCTGGTGCTGGTTCCCGAGTGGGTGGGCCTGTGCACACTCCAGGCCCCTGTGGGTCTCTCCAACGACCTCTCCTGTGAGGCTGGGAGTCTCTCCTGCTGCTGCCCCAACCCCCACGGGCGTTTTCAATCAGAGGTTTGAGGCTTTATTTCCCCCGTGCTGGAGCCCTGGGTTACGCAGTCTGCTTCGCTCCCCACGGTTCGTCTGGTTTATCTGTGTTCGTCTGGTTTATCTGTGGGCGAACGTGGTGCTGCGGGGTGCTACCCACTGCTCTGCCTGCCCCGTTCTCCACCACTCTGAGACGGGCCCTCTGGGTTTATCTGTGCAAATGTGGGGCCTCAGGGTCTGCTAGTGCTCGGACTGCCTGCACCATTTGTCCCACACTCCGTATTATGGCCTTTTCTTAACTCATGCACTATCATTCATACACACACATATATGCATATGTAGAAGACATACATATACATATCTTCCACAAAGCCATTATTAACTCATTGGGGACAGAGACCATAAATGCTATGTTCTGGGGTGTCTTATCCCCCTTCTTCCTTTCTAACAGAACCCTAATTTTGTTCAAGTGGCAAGGAGGAGAACTTTGGACAGTGAGACCTAAGGGCAAGTTTGTTGTGGAGCCCCTGGAAAGCTTTAGCCTTCCCAATAAACAGGCAGATAAGTTGATAGCTCTTTTTTTTTATTTTTTCCTTATATACGGACACAATGGTTGGAGCTGCACCACCCTGCAATCCTGAGGGAAATTTCCAAAACAGCTGCACAGATGCTGACCCTGATAGTGCTGAGTTCATGAACCCGTGCCAGTGACTGTCCACCTCCAAAGTTCTTGTTATGCAAGACAAATAAACTATATCAGTACCCGGGTTTAAAACAAAATCAAATGTGGCTCCCAACCCTATAAACAGCCCTGATAAATGTGACTTCAAAAGAAAGACCAGAGCACCCCTTAGAAAGAACAGTACACCTCTCGGGCTTTCACAATAGGATTGGAAAAGAGGTAGAGGATCTGAACAATCCCAAAGGAAGGTATCATGCAAAATCCCTTAAAGGGATCAAAAACTTCACACAGCCTAAACCATAAACTCACAGATTTGGCATATCAGAGATCAGTAGGCCTTAATCTTGATAGATGTCTTTTCAGAGTTCTGAGATCACTAAATATTTAAAGAAGTCTCTAACATGAAAGACAGGAACCAAAAGTCACAAAGAAAAAAAAAAGGCACCTTGGAGGCTATGGATATTATGCATAAATAAGAACCCTAAACACCACAAACAAAAACCTACCTTTGATACACACAAAGAACTGAAAGAAGATACTGCTCCAAAGTGCAAGTAGCTATTAGACATTAAAGTCGGCCCTGGTTGGTGTGGCTCAGTGGATTGAGCGCTGGCCTGCAAACAGGTCACTGGTTCGTTCCCAGTCGGGGCACATGCCTGGGTTGCAGGCCAGTTTAACCAGTCGATGTGTCTCTTGCACATCAACATTCCTTTCCTCTTCCTCCCTCCCTTCCCATCTCTCTAAAAATAAATAAATAAAATCTTTTTTTAAAAAAAGGAAATTAACGTTGTAAGTGAAACAAAAATGAGAACGCAGGGAAAACAACGTATAAGCACTTTTTCCCTGAGGACATTTGCTAATCCTGAAAATCAGGATCTTTGATTGGATAATATATCAAGAGTTATGGGGATCTATCAAAATCCAACAACCACGCAATGGAATTTCAAGTCTTGAACTTGGATTAAAGATGGTCCCAGACTAGAAGTGACGCTAGGCACATGGCAGAAGAAAACACAAATCCTACACATACAATGGAATACTACAAACTAACCATAGGACGCTGATTCTCACAGACATCACGTTAAATGAAACAAGTCAGGGGAAAAAGAGAATATGTAGTACCATATCATTTATGTGATATTAAAAAATACCTACAAAGCTGATCAATGGCAATCCAAGTCAGAACAATGGTTACACTGAGGGAGGATGTATTCACTAAGAATGGCATAAGAGAGAGTCTGTATTTTGATCCTTGTGGGACTTACATGAATACATTCATTTTAAAAAATGTTGTACATATGAGTATAAAATGTGAACACTTTAGTGTATGAATGTTGTATTTCAATAAAACTTTTAAAAAATAAAGGTAAAAAGGAAATTTTCAGATTAAAAAGTTAACAAATATTATATTTACCTTTGGCAAATATTAAAGGGTGCTGACTTAATTTAGGTCACAGTCTAAGGCCACAAGGTTGTTCCAAAGTAATGGTTTCTGTGTTTACTGTAAAGCTACTTACCACTTTACTGGAGATCACACTGCGCTGCGAGCAGTTTAAGGGGCATCGTTAGGAGTCAGCGACACGGCAGAAGACATCAAGACAAAAATCAGGAACTACCACACTGCCCCTCCCTTTTGACAGCCTCTTCCCCAGGCAGAACCGGACCAGGAACTGTTGGCAGAACTACCTGGACTTGCACCTCTGTGAGAAGGCAATGGCCACTAAAGGGGGTGATGTCTCTGTGTGCAAATGGTACCAGCCTGTATACAAGCCCCTCTGCCCCATATCCTATAACCTGGGTGTTAGCCTGGGATGAGGGCCAGGCAGAAGGCAGTTTCCTGGGAAGATCTGAACGGGCTCCAACTTGCCTCTTCTGTCCTCTATCCTCCCAGGGAGGTGAAGGGGGACCTGGGCACATCCCACCTTGGGATCCTGAATCACGGCTTAACTAATAACACTTGTTAGAAAAGTGTTTAAAAAAAAAAAAAAAACAAGGAAGGAAGGAAGGAGGGAGGGAGGGAGGAGCTATTTATCACAGTTTTAATTATGTTGATTTTTTTAAATTTATACTGGCAAAAAACTCAACTGAACATTAACACTTGTCAAAAATCTCCTTAACACTGTACTCTCAGAAATCAATCTTCTTTTCCCAATTCACTCCCAATTTGCATTTACATTATTCTTACATATGACCCACAATTAATACTTGAAGTATAAAAAAAACAACAGCATGTCCACTGTTTTCATCTTTAGAATCCATAGGGCCATGTCAGTACTCAAATAACCAAGGGAATGGGAATTCCGGACCTAGATGAATTGAGATAAGTTTCTTATGAACAGGCACAACTAGTTAGTTGTATGTCCAGATTATAGAAAGGATCCCTAAATTTAAAGAAAGCTCTAAGAAATACACATGCTCAAGGAAAAAAAACTTAGTGTTCAAAACATAATTTGATAATTATAGCAATTCACTGATTCCCTCATTCAACCAACATTTCAGTGCTTATTATATTCCTCTTTCTTTTCTACAAATTAGATATACAGCAGGGATATAGCAGGAATAAACGGATGACTTTTACTCTCTAGAAACAGCCAAATAATGATGTGCCAAAAATAAGAAAATTTGACCCTATACATTATGCTTTTTCAAACTATAACAAATATATAATATTTCACATATTTCGTGAAGTACTGTTAAATTCTGATGATTAGTTCTCTATCAAGAACTTAAGTAAAAATTGCTCTTAAGCACCAATTATTAATGACTAATTTGGATTCTATAGGAACATTTTACAGAAACCTTTACTTTTATTATTCTAGACTTCCTTCGTTTGGGCTCCATACAAATTCTAAATGCTGAATCTCACATTACAAAAAGGAGTCAAATAACATCTAAATGTTGAATCCCACATTACAAAAACAAGTCAGATATAATCTTACAAAGAGGTGGTTTAAAAGAACTAGGCAATGAAAATTCTGTAAAAGTAATTACAGAAGTAACACAACTTATTGTAGAAAAAAGGGAAAATGCTTAAAAGCACAGATGACAATATTAAAATTAACTGTAACACCAACGGATTATTTTAAGCATAATTTTCGATTTTAAAGCATCTATCATTCCATCATCAATTAAGAAGTGATATCTCAAAATATCCTAACCTATTTTTATTATATGAGAAACTTAGTCCATAAACCAGCTAATGAAACTATAGTAATCAAAGCAAACCTGGAGAATGAAAACTTAATTGCGTTCTCCCAATGAACACCTCTCACCCTCAGAAAAACACTGGAACTAAACTGATATAAAAGTAAAAATAGTAAGTCATAGATAAGAGGCAAAGGGAAAAAACAGTACAAAACAAATTGCAGAAATAACATGTTAAAAAATACAACTGCTTCCTGAACCAGTAACATGTTATTAATGGAACCAACAACATGCTTCAGATATTCTTGCAGAACTAATTGAATCAGTACAACGCTCATGTCCTAAGACACAGTGGGATTCCTCCTGCTACTACCAAAGGGTTCAGAAGAAAGAGGTAATTCCTTCTACTGAACAAATGAAGATTTCCTTCTGTGGAATTTTTAAATAGTCTAAAAACTGAGTTAATGATACGCTAATGCATACCTATGCTCTCTCACACACACACACACACACACACACACACACACACTTCATGAATTTGAATCAAGCATTCAGCCAGATGGACATTTTAGCCTGGTCCCATTCTACCACTTATCACTAATTTCGGGCATCCTACACTCAAATTCAAGCCAAACCCTAACCACTATACCCGGGTGAGTACAGCAAACATTTACTACAGATCCTGGTAGTGTCAGGCTCGGTGCCAGCCAGTGTGCTGAGCTGAGTGTACAGCAATGAACCAGGCAATGAATAAATGAGTAAGACATGACCTTTGCCCTCCAGGAACTCCTCAGGAATCCCCACATGCAAAACCCTCCTTATGCCAAATAGCTTTTTGGTATGTCTGGTATACTGTACACGGTCTAACCTAATATGTATTGACAGAGCAGCTTTTGATTCCTATAACACAAAACTTTCATATAATCTTTTTGTACTACTTTTTAAACGCTGTAGGTATGATTATGTTCCCCAAAACAGAATTTTTCACTTTTGCTATTCAGCCGAAAACATTTAAGGACTTAGATTATTAAATAAGATACCACTTGTAGGGTCACACAGAAGGTGTTCCACAATTATAAACCATTGCTATTGTCTTGGCCTATGTTCTGCCTGCAAACATGGATTGACTATATATAGGAAACAGTAGTAGAATAGGTTTTAAGTTTCCAGCCAAACCCACATTTTATAGATTGGGGGAAGGACAAAGCATAAATGTTTTAGGACAAAGGCGAGGAAGGGGAATGGAAATGAGAGGCTTACGGAAGTAGCAATGCAGAGGAGATCCTGCTGAGAGACAACTCTCCAGCCCCCACCCTGCTGTAGTCAGGTCAGAATGCTGGCATAAAAAGGTGTCTTGTAACTCTCACCCTCCTTAAGGAACAACAACATCTGTAAAACATCTGTAATACTGAACACGATGATTTCTACCCATGAAACGGAATGTAAAATATAAGTATTTACCATGACCATTTTCCAAAGATTTGAATATATAAGAAATAACTATAAGGTAAGGTGGTAGTCCCATTAAGAAAGATACATAATATCCAGAGTGTAGAGTCTGCAGGGAGGGAGTTGATAGGAACTGGTCAACACAGGACATTCTGAACAGTGATATCAATGTAGGAAGAATCTGGAGTTAAAGCAATATCACATCAAAGTGACTCTTAAGTTTCCTCACAAAGGGCTGATATGATGTCTTCATAAATCTAACCATATATTGCACAGTGCTTCTCTATGACAGACACAATAGTTTTATTTGTTCTAAACTAAGCTAAATTCCTACAGCAGTTTCATGGCCTTTGGAAAAACAATACAGTTCACACTGATAAGTTTTCTTTATCAACCTCTAGGTAAGTGCTTTCCAAAAAATTTGAAGTAATACCAAAGTCAGTATTACAGATATAGTCTAACCATTATACACTACAATGGGACCAATTCCCTTGTTCTAGACAACTCTATTAACATGGCCTAAGATTTCATCAGCTACTATCGCAGTCAAATCCCCAAGTTATCAGTGAGGTAAATTCACAAGAACTACTTTTAGGTCAGTTTTTCCCCAATGTGTAAAGAAATACCCAAGCGTTAAAACTCAGCTTTATCATTTTGGTCTCTTTCAGCTTGTGCAGACCTTCTTAAACTGTTACCTAGACCACCTAATCTACCGTCACCTGTAAAGGCCTTTAGTGCCACAAAGACTTCCTCCCGGGCGCACTTATTAATCAACAACCAATACTCCGGATGATTCAAGGAACTATTAATTCAACCGGGCAAAACAAGCATGACCACCTACAGGCACTGTTGTAGTCAGTAAAACAGAGAAAAAATTAACTCAATCCTACATTCAGGAACTCAAAAGTCAAGTACACTTACCATATAATTGTTAAAATAGAAAGTGCCATATAAAGTGCTGTGAGGACAAAGGTAAGGAATAATTAAATTGTTAAAACTGGGGCTGTAACTTAAACATCCACTGATTCTACTATCCAATCTACATTTTCAATTTCTTCCCAAAAAGACAGGAGCTTTATCAAACACACTTAGCTACTAACATAATAAAAATAACAATGGTATTTAAATTATACACTCTTAAAACTAAGGGCCAAAAATCATATAGACCAGGAAACTAAGGCATTAAGAAAGGGCTATAAGCCCCTATAAATTAAGCCGGATATTGGAAACTACCCTACACATACACTCATAATCATATATGGATTTTTTTTCTGTTGAACTTTTAACTGGCTCCTCAAAAAACTAAAATGCCATCTCTTAATAAATAAAACTTTCTGATTAAACAAAGAACTTCTCCAATCACTAATTTCCTTATTTGTAAAAAGAGCTAATAATTACAAAAATCTGTGCTTTGTGAAATCATTACTATCTGGATTCTTTCTGACTCAACCATTCTTTCTGTGGTAATAAGAAATGAACACAACAAACAATGCCCAAGATTCTACCTAATAATTACACTGCATCCTGAAGAAAGACACAGTCCACTCTTCGTTTGATATTACAGAGAACATAGAACCCAGAACTGCATCTCTACCTTACTTAAATATTCACCTGAACACTAGAAATGCCCTCAATCACTGCTCCAACTTATAACCAGTTAATTCATATCCCCACACAACTACCCATAAAAGGCTGACACAACCCACTTGGCCTATCACTACCAGTTCTGTCCCACAGAATCAGAAGTAGAGTGGTTTCTCTATTACTTTATTCTCAACTTTAACACAGCACGTAAGAAATCATTGACAGCAATACAACTCCAAGGAATAGTATAAGAAATAAACTTGAGTTTGAGTGCATAACTATCAATACATATCATTTTTTGTTAACACAGTCTCAATAATTAAAACTTCGGGACAGTAATGTGATTCTAAATGTGCAATAACATGAGAACTGGTTTCTAGATTCAAACTTTCAAGACTTTTCCAACCTCAAATTCCTCAATGGCAAGAGCATAG
This sequence comes from Desmodus rotundus, assembly GCF_022682495.2. NCBI lineage: Eukaryota > Metazoa > Chordata > Mammalia > Chiroptera > Phyllostomidae > Desmodus > Desmodus rotundus. The sequence continues at coordinate 68,758,104 of NC_071389.1, read as the reverse complement.
TATAGGGGTCTGTTACAATCCATTGGAAGGGCAATATCCTTTTTCAAAGCTGAAAACAGTAAAAACAGGAAATCCAGTCAAATTGTTCTAAGGTCTCTTCTGGTCCCAATAGTCCTCTACACCAACTCCTACTTACCTAAGGTTTAAGCATCCAGTTGATATTAGTTGATTCCACATTATTTAGTTCCTAATAAATGTTTCCCTCAAATCCTCAAACCTCTAAAATATTTAAAACATGGAGATTAAATTCTAAGAGAAAAACTTTTAATATTTTTTAAGAATTCCCCCAAAAGATACTAGAACAGAAATTCCCATCTCTTCTACACTTTACCTTTGCAAATTGCTCTTCTATTAAAATGCTGAAAGTAGCCCTGACCTGTGTGGCCCAGTTGACTGTTGGGTGTAGGAAAGGTCACCAGTTCCAGCCTGGTCCCCAGCCCCTCAGGCAACCAATTGATGTCTCTCACATCCATTTTTCTGTCCCTCTTTCTCCCTCCCCTCCCTTCTAATAATTAATAAATATTTTTAAATGCTAAAAGTAAATAATCAAATTACAGGAGACAGTGCAGAGGGTCGGTAATTGCTTCTGAATGTATTATATTCTTAAATTAAAATAAAAAAATATTAGGGTTTGGGGGTGGCCCGATCCAGCAAATAAAGAAAAAGGACTCATGGAAGTTGACAACAGTGTGGTGATTGGGGCAGGTGGCAGCAGTGGAAGTGGAAGAGGGTATAAAGGGGGATGAATGGTAGTGGAAAAATACAATAAAAAATAAACTTTTAAATATTAAAAATTGTATTTTAGTCTTCACTAAAATATTACATTGTTTCTCCTAAAAACTGTTTTTCTGTAATGTGATACAAAGTGACTGCTCTGAACCTAAATTAAGAGTTAAATCTAAATAATATTCTTCCACCGTTTTCCTTTGTGTACTTTTTAAAATCTGAAATGTGAGTCATTTAATCATGTAAAAATTAAAATACTTTCTAACTATAAAAGTGGAAAACAAAAGTATACCCAACTCCTTTAACTGATGGCCCACTATAATTAAATATACAGGGTACCAAACCACACACTATAACCAATTATAGAATATACAAAACCAAAGGGAAAAGACCAGTAACACTTGAGAATCCAACCAAGGGTTAAATTTTACATAATCCATCTATTCTATCTTCCTCCCCGATATAAGAACAATTAATGCTATCCAAGAAACGAAATGAAGAGGCTCCTGAGGTATTTTCTCTCGGGTGGTATGTCTACAGACTAAGCAAACACTGGTCCACAATGTAACAGGAGATTCCTGGGCTGGCTAAGGAGGTGTTCGACTCGATGAATTCTAAAGTCTCTTTCAGTTCTAAAATTCCCAATCTGCAATATATGAAAAATAACAAAACGTTGTGCCCTTCCATTAACCGATCTGCTCTGATTTAAATCCTAAGGGCACGTACAGAGACTACAAAGTTCTTCCTCCCCTTTCTCTGCCGCGATTTCACGAGATCCTCGTTAACAAAAGGCACGGGCAGACGCACAGGTGGGATAACAGGGGAGTGGCGGAGGCCGGGCGGCTCCCGGGACAGCGCCCCCACGCCCCCCGTCCCCCCGCGGCACCGGAGTAATCACTGCCCTCGCACCTCCACCCTCCCGCGGCGGCGTCGCGAGCGAATTCTGCGACCGATTACAGTCCGCCCGCACCCTGCCCAGACACTGGGCATTGTCTGGAGCTCTCAGCGCCCAAAAAAGGCAAGGAAGAAAGAGGAAGGAAAGAGGGAAAACGTGTGAGGATAAGAACAACGGCGGGAGAAGTAAAGCAAACGGGAAGCCGTACGCTCCTCCTGGCGAAATTGGCTTCCCCGGCGACCACTCAATTTAATTCAGATGCCTAAAGCCACCGCCCTCCCACCCCCCAGCCCCAGACAGCAGCCAGAGGCGGCCCTGCGGGGGTCCCCGAAGCTGCGGGGGTCAAAGCGCGGAGACAGCAGAGGGAAATGGGCGTGCAGGCTGGGCCCGACCGGCCGGAGGCCCGGCTCCGAACAAAGCCGCCGGACTCCCCTACCTGGGGCGACGGGGCGACAGGGCGGACGGCGCCGGCAGCGCCTCCAGGCTCCCCGCGCAGCCCCGGCCCGGCGACGCCCTGGCCCCGGGGAACCCCGCCCGGGCGGGGGGCCCCCTCCCCGACCGCGAACGGCGCCCCTTCGGGACAATGGGCCCCCTCCCCCGCCTGCAGGCGGGGAGATACAAAGGCAGAGCCGAGCGGCCCGGCGCGCGGCCAGACGCCGGGAAAGTAAAGGCGGAGGAGGGAGAGGGCTCCGGAGGGGACGGCGGCGGACGCGGGAGCCCACGGGCCGCTCCTCCCACCATCCACGGCGCTGCCCCCCGCCCCGCCGCGGCGGCAGAGACGCGAGTGCACGGCAGCAGCCCCTCCGCCCCGGCCTCTCGAGAGGGGCTGCACACAAAGAGGTGCGGGACCCCAACCTCCGCCAGCGCCAGGGGCGGGGACGGCTCGGTGCGCCGGGACCGCCGACGGCCGGCGGCACCTACCCAGCCCGCGCCCCTCGGGCGCCCGGGTCCGCGCGGGGATCCCCTCGCCCGGACTCACCCACAGCTCCGTGCCCCAGCTCATGGCGGAACTTGAAGCGACTCGGCCGTCTGGCTGCCCCGCTCTCCGTCGGTCGGTCCTGCCGTCCGTCTTTACGGCCTCCCACTGGCTGGCCCTCGGGCTCGCGGCGCTGAAGCTCTGCCTCCGAAGGTGCCGCCACCGCCAGGCTCCCCAGTGAGCGAGAAAGAGGCGACCGGAGAAGCCGCCGCCGCCGCGTCCCCGCCTCCAGGAGCTGGCAGGGAGGGGGGGGGACTCGGGAGGCGGGACGGGGAGAGGGGAGGGGGCGGGGCGCGGTGCACTCTGGGATCGGGGCGGACCCGCTCTCCGCGGCCACATCCCGCGGGGTCCTGCGGCTGGAGGGTCTGCCACCTGCCCGGCTCCGCGCAGGACCCCTTCCCTCCCGCACCTCGGGCCTCGGACAGTCTCGCCGCGGCTGCCACTCGGATCTCTGTCTCCAGGATGGAAAGGCAGAGAAAGAAAAGACGCCCACTGCCCTTCTCTTATCCCGAGTCCCGGTAGATGAGGCAACCCCAGTCACCCGCCCTTCTTGCCTCTTCTCCACGGGAGAAACCCTGACAAGGAAACCTCTTCCAAATCTTTGGGTTTAGACTGTGGAGAGCTGTATTTATAAGAAAAACGTCTTGATGGTTAAAGTGATCTTGGGAATCACTAAAATGTGTAAGAGGTTGCGTATCACATGTGAATGCAATGTGCCCCTGATTCTATTTTTAAATTTTTTTTTAATTTTGTAAGTTCTGTCAACATGCATTTTGGGAGGTTGCCGTGACTAGGTGGAAGACAGGGACAATCGTGTGCCACGCTCTCACCTGCAGAAATGAGAATGAAGCTTAGCTGTTTTCTGGAATGGGCACCTTGTGTATGGGGATTGCACGGGAGCCAGACTCCTCCCCACCTGTGCAAAGATCCTATTCAGACTTCAGATACCTCTCATTCAGAATGTCGGAACCTTGAAGGAAGGTCCACAATTTCCTTTGTCCTCTGTGGAGGTACTTCCCAGCCTTTCTGAGCAATCATTAACTGCAGACAGATAGTGCTATTATATAGCAAGTAAGCGTAAAAACTCCCTAACATATGCTGTAGCATTAATTGCTCATCTTCTAAACACACACACTTTCAATCCAATCCCTAGTAGAGTATTCCCCAGGGTGTCGTGACAGCTGAGTGTCTTAAGAAGTTCCCCCTTGAAAGGAACCCTCAGAAGCAGTTGGTGGGAATGCAAACTGGAACAGTATGGAGGGTCCTCCAAAAATTAATAGAGCTACCATATGGCCCAGCAATTCCTCTTCTGGGTATCTATCCCTCCCTCCAAAGTGGAAACATTTATTCATAAAGATATGTACCTCTGTTTATGGCAGCATTATTTATGGTAGCCAAGTGCCCTTCAATAGAGGATTGGATAAAGAAGATGCAGTACATATATACAATGGGACACTACTCAGCCATGAGAAAGGATGAAACACTGCCATTTGTGACAACATGGATCTTGAGAATATCATGCTGGGACAAGAACGCTATGGTGACACTCGTGTGGGATATAAAACCTAAAGCAATGAACCAACAGACAAAAGAAACAAAACTCATAAACACAACAGCACGAAGGTTACCAGAGGGAAAGGAGGGGCAGAGAAGCATGAAGAGAGTTAAGGGGTCAAATACATGGTGACAAGGGAGACTAGACTTTGGGTGGTGAGCACACAGTGCAATATACAGATATTATAGAATTGACACTTAAAACATGTTATAACCAATGTCACCCCAATAAAAATTTTTTAATAACTAATAAAAATAAAAAGTGCTCCCCACCAGTGTGCCTGCATTTGAAACTCCACCCCTATAGGTGCCTGCTCAGGTGCCCCAATCTCTTCACTTCAATCACAGTCTTGTCATAGCTGTGCTCCCCCTTCTGGTTAAGGCAAATAGCCTGAGCCCTGCTGACAGTCCAGCTACCACTCTTGCTAAATTCTTTGCTGCCCTTCTAGAGACCAGCTTGAGCATACAAATACCCTCTACCAAATGGGTTATGGCCAAGTTTTAAATTCTTAAGTATGCCAATATTTTTCTTTGCTGCTTCTACTTCAGATAGAATTTATTTAAAGTTATTTCTATCACCTAACACTGCTATCAACCTCTCCTCTCCCTTCCTCTCACTCCCTAGACATCAGTAATGTACAACATGTGTCTGGAGAAATTCCAGCCACTGTTAATATAATGAGAATAGTGTGTGCGACATCAGTGTAACCCGGCAGCCAAGGAGAGTAGACTGGAATGCACATGCATGAACAATGATGACTTCACTCTACTAGTCAGTGGGGGAAGTAGATGTCGTTGAGTGAGCATGTGTACTATGTGGCTGTCGCATTCACAATGACTGAGCTAGTAGAGCAATGAATCTGCATCAAATTTTGTGTTAAGCTTGAACTATTTGGATGATTCTATGACTCCACAGAAACTATTTGGATGACTCAGAAGGCCACAGCTATAGACAACTGGTGATTGCCAGCTTCATCACGACAATGTGCCTGCCCGTGCATCGCATCAGTCTCATGCAGTTTTCTGGCCAAATGTCAAGTCATTCGGGTGACTTAGCCCCGCTACCGCCCAGATTTGGCAACCTGCAACTTCTGGCTTTTCCCAAACTAAAATCACTTTAGAAAGGGAAGAGATTCCAGACCATCAATGAGATTTGGGAAAATACAACGGGGCAGCTGATGGCGATTGGGAAAACTGTGTGATGTCCCAAGGCGCCTACTTTGAAGGGGACTGAGGCATCATTGTCCTATGTACAGTGTTTCTTGTATTTTTTATCTTCTTCAATAAATGTCTCTATTTTTCATATTGCATGGCTGGATACCTTCTGGGCAGGGCTCTATTCCAGATGATAACCCCAATCATATTTTGCATTATTAAGTGATACAAAATACTGTCAAACCAATTAACTCATATATTTTTGCTACTTTACCTATTTTGGCAATGCCTTATCACATAGTTTCAATTTCATATTACCTAGTTTATAAGGTGATCAACACTAAGAGACAATCAAGGAAATATTCTAGCTTTCTCCACACATGTTGACAATGGAGCCACTCAATTGAGTAAACTTGAAAGAGCTCAAATCACACAGGTTCATTTGCAATTTTTAAAATTATTACACTATCTTTTTATTAATGATGGAAAACAAACTTTTACTTAAACTTTCCCTTTAGGCATATGTTTGAACTCAGCTCTATGATAAGCCATCAAAGTGCTACATTTTCTTGATACTTTAGCATGTATTATTTCAAATGTAAAGTTCCTTTTATAATTCCTTTATGTTATAACCATTTAGCTAATACTCCTTTCATTCTCATTTTTTCCCTGCGTGAATTCCCTTATTAAGTCAGACTGTGAAACACAATTGTTCACTGTTGTATTCTGGAATATAAAGTAATTTACTAGTCCAAATACACCTACCTCCAACCATAAATCAATCCCTTAACATTAAATTTTTGCAGAAGCTTATTCCATATATAAAATTAGTAATGTGTGAAGCACTTTTTTGAAAAGTGATTCCAAAGAAAAAAATAAAGCTTTAGATAAGCTTATTTGGAGCGTAGAAAACTTTTCTTAATATATGTGTATCAATGTCTCATCCATAAATGGTTACCAATCATTTCCACTATTGAAAGGAAGCAATCTCTATGATAAACAATAGCAACGCTATGTCATTCAAATATCTTAGGACTATTTTTTTAAAGATTCTATTTATTTCTTAGAGAGAAAGGAAGGGAGAGAAACATCCATCAGCTGCTTTTCACACATCCCCAACTGGGGACCTGGTCAGCCACCCAGGCATGTGCCCTGACCGGGAATTGAATGCAGGGACCCTTTGGTTTGCAGGCTGGCACTCAGTCCACTGGGCCACACCAGCCAGGGCCAAGTATCTTAGGACTGTTAAAATAAAAACTATAACGGCACTGTCCACATATAGAATTGTCTACACAGGTGGGCCAAAAGAATAAAGCTAAAAGTATTTTATGAAGAATATCAAAGTAATGCACTTTGCGCCTTAGTTTTAATGTTTCAAGTGGAGCACCGCACCAGAAACAGGGTCGTACTAGACTAGGGATCCATGCCAGCCAAGTGAAGAATGGCGCGGGCTAGCTAACAGTCATTGCTACTTTCTGCACTGCCAGTTTTCCTAACCAAGAATTGGAAGAAATTGAAGACTTCAAGAACATACTTAAAGGTGGCTCACTGAAGAAAAAGAAATACACAAAACCATCTACTATTTTGTTTGGGGGAATTTGCTCTTCATTATTGAATCCGGCTAAAGCATTTTATATATTTGCTCAAATGAAACTTGGCAAGAAGTAAAAGAAAATTCTATAAACCGGTAAATCAAATGGAATAGATCTGTTTAAAGAGGTAACTCATTCCCTGGCTGGTGTGGTTCAGCGGATTGAACGCCCAGGGGTCACCAGTTCCTTCCCTATGGAGGCACATGCACGGTTTGCGGGCCAGGTCAGGTCCCCAGTAGGGGGCGTGCGTGAGAGACTACCACACATTGACGTTTCTCTCCCTCTCTCCCTCTTTCCCCCCTGTCTAAAATAAATAAATAGGGTCTTAAGAATAAAGAGGTAATTCAGTTCCACTTTTCTATGATGATAGGTTCTTTCCTACTGGTTATTATAGAACCGTGCAGCTTTAAAAGCATTTAGGTATTTATTTAGGTTTAATTCTCTTTAGGGCCAGGAGACTTGGTACAATAAAAGTTACAGATTTCTTCAGGTTTATTACATCTCCCCAAACCCATTCAAAATTTGTACTAATTAACATTTTAAGTATTTTTTCTTTGTTTTGTGTGTTTTTTTTGGGGGGGTGGCTGTGTTGACAAATTTCAAGATATGCACACCAATTAACAGAAGGAACGCCTAGTTCTTTATTTTATTTCTATGAAATCTAATCAGATGTATCATACACACTTATAGAACTGAAACCAGCCTTTACAGTCTCACAAGAAACAACTGTTAAGTTTTCAGGAATTTTGCAAACAGTTTTAAAAATGTTAGCTTTATATTAGTCAGATGAGAGTATTCACCCCATGGAAAATGGCAAATGCTACAAATCAGGGATTTTTTTCCTTGGAAAACTAATTGTTGAACATCAGCACACCACTGTGTAAATCCTCTGCAGATTAACGGTGAAAGAAATGAAAATACATCTTTAGCTACTAAAAGAGAACAATTCTAGAATCAAATAATAGATTTTAATTTCATTGAATTCATTGAGATACATTTGGGATATTCAGGATCTAACAGAATCATAATTTTTTCATTTCCACTGTAAAAGAGTCATACCATTTATGGTAATCTTTTCTTCTACTGTCTTCATATTAGGATTCTAATATTTGTAAGTCTTTGTCATGTGATATTTATTATGTTATTGATTTACTTTAAAAGCTACAAATCAAAATTTTTCATCTTCCATGTATTTTACACTACCTATAAGTCAAAGCTTTATGTATTTTTTGTTGATAATAAAGATGATTTAAATAATCTCAATAATGAAAACTTACCTCTAGGCTGGTTCTCTTCATCCTTGTCCAAATCCAGTAAAGATTTCAATGCTCATTTTAAAGACCAAAATAGCTCAGACTTCAGATATTTTAAGTTCTTTGAAAGTAAGTCAATCTACTTTATGTAAATTCAAGATATTTTTTATTTTAGTTACCACTTCATGGTAACAATACAGTTTTATTCCATTAAATAAAGTAGCAAGTTAAAGCCACTTATTTTGAAGTAAGCCAACAGATACTCAACTTCTGGTTAAACTCTGATTATTTGGCATCAGCCTGAAGAGCCTGGCCTATCGTTGTACTCTAGGTCATCTGTACGAAAGGGCATTCGAAAGCCAGTTAATTGGAATAGCTTCCAATGCATCAAAAATTTCTGTATGGTTGCCATATTTAGCAAATAAAAATATAGAACTCAGTTAAATTTGAATTTCAAATATGCAAATATTACATGGGACATACTTATACCTGAAAATTACTTGCTGTCTATCTGAAATTCAGTTCAACTGGGCATCCTGTATTTTATCAGACAACACTAAGTTCTCAGCGTGATCTTAGATTAAACACCCTGGGTCAAGGGCCCTAAACCAGATGAATTTAGACCATGGGTTTGAAGAAGTTGGCGAATATGTGAAAGTGGATGTAAAAGACTTTTAACAGATGTGACTGAAACAAAAGCATAGCTTTTATCAGTGAATGTTAAAGAAGAATTTGCTTCAAAATCTCTTGGAGAGCTTATAAAAAATGTGTGCCTGACAAAGCTGAGAACAGTGGGGTGAGAATGCTCTTACTTTTGTTCAATAGAGGGAGGAACTTTTTACCACGCATGTGTTAGGTCCAGAATACATCCAGAAGGACACATTAGAAACTGGAGGTGCCTGGGCCTCACTCTAGGTCTCTCAAGTCAGAACTTCTAAATTTTTAGTGGTCGGGTCATGATGTTTGTGTATGTTTCTGAGGTTTTTGTGTGTGTGTGTTTTTTTAACTCCATAGTGTATTTTGATTCTACATCGGAATCACTCGCACACCGTTCTATGGCATTTGTTAAAACACGCACACCACGCTTCTATACCATCCCCTGTATTTCTCAGGGAAGACCCAGAAAATAAATTAGTTATGTCAGCTTCTCTGGAGGAGTTCTGTGTAGAACTGACAGGGGTGAGTCAAACCAGTCCATACTCAGGGGTGGTGAGGTAGGAAACTGCTCAATCTTTAAGGTGAAGGCTCAGGAGAGTGGTCTCCTAATTGATGTTTCTGGCCACTATATTAAGCCGTGGAATAATTGAGTATACAGTCGTTTATCTCTCTATTAAATAACCTGCCTTTTCTGCACTTCCAGTGGGTGGGGCTAGGATTAGGAATGACCTACCACTCCTGGAAACTGTCCCCTGTGTTCTGGCTTCATAGGAATTGGCCCATCCTGGTCCACAGGGACAGCCCCCCACCTCCCATTCACAATTTACCTCATCCTACCCGCTACCCAGCAAATATGACTCAATGATGGAGGAATGGCTACAGTTCTTCGTGATTAAACCTGCAGAGAGCAAACTCGCACCCAGCTGAACGTGTTAGAGCATTACTAGGGCAATTCTCCCGAAGTCACCCTAACAAAAGCGCCTCTTCTTTATTCATTCATGCTTCTCTTCATTTCAGCAAAATCGGCAGGCAAGAATTTCTTCATAGGCAAAAATACAACTGAGGAAAAGAAGTGCTTTATCCCCTTTTCTTAGAAATGTTCTATTTCTGGCCCGTTGTGTCCAGAGAAAAGGAATGCCACAGGCTTTGTGATGGACCACAATATGCGCAATCATTCGATTTCATTCACAGACACCTCTGGCCGTTGTAATGAACCTGTGTCCTAGAAAGTAGGGCTGCTACTCTTCTCCTGACAGTGGTCCTAGGGTTCTTAGAGATCCCTCCAAAAGGGATCATTACTGAGGTCATCATGGTATTTGACTTATTCTTTGAAAGAGAGTACTCCAAAATATCCTTTGATAATCCTAAATATTTTCTTGGTTAAAAGGATCCAGAATGGTCACCCTAAAATTTTCAAGTTGGTAATTTTAAGGAAAAGAAGTGTTACAGAACTGTGAATTTGTGTTTTCTGTAGAATGTCAGCATTCAATAACCTTCACAATACAGCCTCTAATCTCCTACCCCCTTCCACTCCCTGCCATTGTTCCTAAACTCCAGCCGGACCAACCCACTTAGTTCCATAACTGCCCGGCTGTGCTCTCGCGCCTCTGTGGATGGTCCCTCTCCACCTGGTTAACTCTTTAGATTTCTCAAAGGCTCTGCTCACATATAATGACTTTGAGGAATCTTCCGTGAATTGCCCTCTTCTTTTCTCTCCTGACTTTGAACTTGGTGCTCCTTTGTATGTTATTATTCTGGGTACCCACTATTTCTGGCATAGAATAGGTACTCAAATAGTGCTTCATAAATATCAAATATTCTCAAATAATAAATCAAAATTCACATTCTATATAGCTTTAAAGTGATGTAGGTAAATCATATTTCTGGGATTGATTTTCAGATTCTTCTACCTCAGACGCCTACTTCCCCATTCTTAACTTATTTGCTCTCAAATTACTGATAAAGTAGAATTGAAATATGGTTTAAAAGAAATCTTAAAATGAAAATTATTTACATAATAGTGTTCTTAACTGTACTCTTTTTGTACAGAAAACAATTGGCAATAGCTAATTTTTGTAGATTTTTAAAAATGAATAAATCCCCTGAAACATAATTTTTTTTTGAATTTGCACAGAAAAATGGCATCAGTTAGTTACCATTTTAAAAACTGTTCAGAATTCCAGGTCAAAAGAAACTCTTTAAAATTAAAAAAAGGAATTCAGAGAGACCAAAGTAAGCACGACGTTTATATTCCTGGCAAAAGATCGTCAGAGGTAAGTTAAGTGGCTAAAGAGTAAATAATCCACAAAAAGATGCAAGCTTAAGTCTGATTTTTTTTAAGTGTGAAGAAAGTCAATTCCAATAGGACTCCAAAACTTCTACTGTAAACATGTTATCTTTTTCTACTGTTGCTTTCCTAAAGAATTATACTTGCAAATATACAACTAATCAAAATAATACATTCAAATGTATCTAAGAACAAGAGATAATTTGGCAAGGCTTACACAGAAAGATAGCAAGATAAGGCCATCTGTGAAAATATATAATCATAAACTAAAAACATAATAAACAAGGTAATCTACATTCAAGTATAAAAGTTATAAAGTATGGAAATAATTTTTGGCATACAACATCTTTTTCAAAACCACACAATTAGACTTTTAAAATCATCAATCTTTTTCTTAATAGCTGGGGACAGGATTCATATTTTTTTCCCATCTTTTACCAAGCCTACTGTGAAGAGGTAGGAGTAGAAACACTTGATTTTATACACCTGTGGTTGTTTTCTAAAGGCTGATGTGTTCGTGTTTCTCCAGCTCCATGGTAACATCTTCAAAGGTTTGGATCAGGCCGGTCACAAAGCAGATTAATACAAGCTTTGAGGTTGATTAATTGACTTTAAAGTGTCAGCAGGATCATCTCTAAGCCTATATAATCGGCTTAACTTCAAGCAAATTGTTTGTTTATCCTTTAGTTCAAATTCCCCCAAGAAAGGAGAGTGTTTAAACTCCCCAGAAAATGCGATACATTTTGGATGAAAGTATCCCCTATTATAGTCCCATGTGTTTGGGTTTTGTCAAAACCCTGCAAATGTCGACATTTTAAAGAATTTTAATGGGATTTTTGTTGGCATTTTTTCCAGAAAAGCTCTACCAAATGACGAACTTTGCTAAATATGGGTATGTTCTACTTTACGCAAACCCGATACAGCTTTTAAAAGCCTGAACATAAAACCGCATGTTGGTACTGCGGAGTAGGAAAACTACAGCCTCTTTAACAAACAGTGCTGTATCAACTGGATGCCCATATGGGAAAACAGAATCTTGATCCTTACCTCATATGATACACAAAATTCAATTCCAGGTAGATTTTAGATGTAACTGTGAAAATTAATATAGTGAAGCTTATAGAACCATATGAAATTATCTTCATAACTTCCTGTAGACAGCAATTTTTTAAACAGGATACAAAAAGCATTAGCCATAAAGGGAAAAATTGATAAATTAGAAGACATCAAAGTTCATCAAAAAGTGTTTTTAAGAGAAAGAAAAGGCAAGCCCAGAATGGGAGAATATATTAGTAATAATATACTCAACAAAGTACCCATATCTAGAATATGTAAAGAACTCTTACAAAACAGTAAGATAGATAGGCTGCATGATAGAAAATTGGCAAATACAAGAACCAGCACTTCAACCAAGAGAATATTCAAATAGTCTGCAAATATATTTTAAAAGTGTTCAAACTCATTACATATCAGAGAAATGCACATTAAAACCCTCAGTGAAATATTGCTACAGGTCTATCAGAATGGCTAAGATTAAAAAGATTGGCCATACTAAGTGTTGGTGAAAATAGGAACAATGGAAATTCTCACACGCTGCTGGTGAAATGTCAATTGCTACAATGTTAAAGAACTATTTGACAATATCACATACTACATAACCCCAAAATTCTACTTCTTGGTATATACTCTAAAGCAATACATTCATATGTGCATGTGCAAGAATGTTCATAGCAACAATTATTTGTAATAGCTAAATACTGGAAACCACTCAAATTTCCTTCAGTAGTATAAAGGATAGAGGTATATTCATATAACAAAATATATTATGATGAAGAAAAACAATAAAATGTATCTATAAGCAAAAGCAACAAAAAATATTGAGTGAAAGAAGCCATACACAAAAACGTATAATGTGCATAATTTCATTTGTAAAATTTCTCAAAACAGGAAAATCTAAATTATAATGTTAGAAGTGAGGATAATGTTTATCTCTGGGGAGAAAGAACGGGATAATGATTGGGAAGGAGCACACTGGGCCCTTCTGAGATAATGGTAATGTTTTTCATTTCATCTGGGTGATGCTTACATGTGTTTTCACTTTTTTTAAAAGATTTTATTCACTCATTTTTAGAGAGAGGGGAAGGGAGGGAGAAAGAGAGAGAGTGAAGCATTGGTATATGAGAGATGCATCCATTGGTTGCCTCTCACATGCCCCCATCTGGGGACCTGGCCAGCAACCCAGGCACGTGCCCTGACTGGGAACAGAACACGAGACCTTTCGGTTCGCAGGCTGGAACTCAATCCACTGAGCCACACCAGCCAGGGCTCACTTTTTGATGATACTTCAAACTTATTGTACTTAGATTTGTGCATTTTGCATATGAGGTCTGTCCGGAAAAAGTCCAGCCATTGTAAATATAATGAGAATGGTTTAAGCTATATTGATGTAACCTGGAAGCCAAAGAGAGTGGACTGGAATGTGCATGCACGAACAGTGATAACTTCACTGTACTAGTCAGTGGGAGAGGTAGCGGCTCTGGAGTGAGCATGTGTACTGTGTGGCCATTGCACTCAAAATGACTGAGTAGAGCAATGAATCTGCATCAAATTTGCATTAAGTTTGAACATTCCTTCCTCCACAGAAACTATTGGGATGATTCAGAAAGCCACAACTATGGGCAACTGGTGGCTGGCAGCTTCATCATGACCGCACACCCACTCATGCATAACGTCTAGTGCAGAGTTTTTTTGGTGGAACATCAAATCACTCAGGTGACTCATCCCCCCTACAGCCCAGATTTGGTGCCCTGCAACCTCCCAAAAGGAGGTGTACTTTTGGGCTTTTCCCAAAAGTAAAATCACCTTTGAAAGGGAAGATTTTAGACCATCGATAAGACTCAGGAAAATTCGACAGGGCAGCTGATGGCGACTGGGAAAACTGTGAGATCCCAAGGTGCCTAGTTGGAAGGGGATTGAGGTGTCATTGTCCTGTGTACAATGTTTCTAGTATCTTGTATCTTCTTCAATAAATGTCTCTATTTTTCATATTACATGGCTGGATACCTTCTGGACAAGCCCCGAATATGTTACACTTAAAAAAGAACCAGCCTTATTTACCTTGAAAATTACTTTTGTTTCCAAAAGAAATGTTGCATCATTTATGTCTTTCAATATTCACAAAATTTTTCAGAAACATGTCCACTGGATAACATAAGTTGTATCCATACAAACCAGTATTAAACACAAGGTAAGGGAGTTCAATCATTGCCTTAGTTTTGACTGCCATCTAATGGCAAGAATGCGGCATTGTACAGAAACAAACAACCTGTCCCTGCAGCGAGCAAAAGAAAACTGACTTCACTGCAATTTGCAGAACTGCTTTTCTGTAGAACTTGTCATCTGCAAATATTAGGTAAATATTTTGACATGACATAACATTATGACTTTCATTTAGGTCATTCAGTCTGAAATAAAATAGAATTTTCCATTTCTTTGTGTAAGAAGTTCATAACCCTATTATAATTTTTATTCTTTCTCTTAACCATATGTTACAGTCCTTACAGATTACATCTGCTTAGTGCAGCAAATATCAGTCAACAACACAATGTATATCCCTGTTACCATGAACATCCAAAATGAGAAATTGACTCATTATGTGTAATTCAATGCCTTGAATACAGTATAAGTGGTGCTCAGTACAAAGCATTGAATTAAAGCAGTCTACTTTGTAGCTTTTCCACGGGATTTTAAGAGGAGGTCCTATGTAGCATGTTGCTAAGGTCTAACCAAGACTGACATGCACTGTAACAAAATCTACAACTGACAGAGAAAGGTGTAGAATTCAAAGGTGAGAATTCTAGATGAGAATAAGCACTTTTGAGCCTCAGATATTAATGATATATTTTTTATTTAAAAAATATGTTTATGGGTTTGAAAGAGAGAGAGAAACATTGATTGGTTGCTTCCCATACATGCACCAACCGAAGATCAAACTAAAATATTGGTATGTGCCCTGACAGAAAATGGAACCCACAATCTTTTGCTGTATGGGACGTCGCTCCAAGCAACTGAGACACACCATCATGGGCTTAACCGGAAACTTTTTTAAAGCAAAGAATTTTTCTAGGTAGAACCCTCTGAAAGAATCTTTAAGCCCTGGCTGGGTGGTTCAGTGGGCGGAGCGCTGGCTTGCACACTGAAAGGCCACCAGTTCAATTCCCGGTCAGGGCACATTCCTGGTTGCCATCCACAATTGCGGGCATGTGAGAGGCAGCCAACTGATGTTTCTCTTGCACACTGATGTTTCTCTCTTTCTCTCCCCCTCTCTCTAAAACTAAATAAAATCTTTTTATTTCAATAAGTATTTTAGAAAAGAATCTTTAAGATAAATCATAAGTAGCAGCCTTTTTGGTGGATTTCAACAATTTCTATGGAAAACCAAAAAATGAAGAGAAAATTAGAAAAGAGGAGGTTTTAGTTATATTTCTTCTAGAATCCTACTCCTTATCAAATCCAGTTTTATTACCAAGTAATCAAGATGAATATAGTTTCAACTTCCAGCAAAATGCCCCAACTCTTATAACGAATTCAAACAGAACTACTCAACTTTTTTTGTTTGTATAACAGCTTTATTAAGATATAATTGACATATAATAAACTGTACATATTTAAATGAATATATATGCATTAAATCATCACAACCAAGATAATGAATATATTCATCACCTCCAAAAGTGCCCTTGCGACCCTTGTACCCCAAACCTTCCCAGCCATCCTGCTCCATCCCTAGACAGTCACTAATTGCTTCTGTTCATTATAAATTTGTGTTCTAGAATTTTATGTAAATGATATATGTAATCTTTATTGTCTGGATCCTTTTACTCGGTGTACTTCCACCAAGACCTATGAGTAATAAACTTTTCTATTTCAATTCCTCTTGTGGTCTTTTGTTGAACTGTGGCTCACCATTGGGAACCCTTGCTTTAGTGAACAAAGGTTAATGAACGAGGGCATGACAGGAGTCCGTACAAGTGGAATAAGATGCAGGGGAGTTAGAGTCAGAGAAAAAGATGTAATGACAGAAGCAGAGCTGTCTTTCAGGATAGTCATAAGCTAATGAATGCGTAAGCCAGTTTTCTAGCCTCACAACTTAGAAAAAGCAAGGAAACAGATTGTCTCCTAAATTATCCTGCAAACACCTCAATTTTGGTCCAGTGAGATCCATTTCAGACATATACAGAAAAGGGAAACAAGCCATTGAACATTATATATCATCCATTAGCACCTACCTAGAACAGACTCAACATTCTCACACTTTCTTTGTGTGTGCATATTTTTTCCTGAACCATTTACTTTACTCCTAAATAGTTCACCAAGCATGTTCTAAGAATAAGAATGTTCTTATATAAAACCTCGTTACCATACCAAAGAAGATTAATAATTTCATGATGTCATCTAATATCTGATTCATATTCACATTTTCCTCAAGAAATATCTTCAATGTTTGCTCTTTCAAGCAATGGGTCCCTCAAAAGAACTACCAAAAGAACCTATTGAGAAAGCAAAGCAGAGTTTACTGCTTACTATGATAAGGAAGATCGCTACTTCCAAGACCAATTTTTAATAGTATTTCAGAGTCCTGGCTGGTAAGGCTCAGTGGATTGAATGCTGGCCTGTGAACCAAAGGGTCACTGGTTTGATTCCCAGTCAGGGCACATACCTGGGCTGCAGGCCAGGTTCCCAGTAGCGGGTATGCAAGAGGCAACCACACATTGATGTTTCTCTCTCCCGCTCTCTCTTCTTTCCTCTCTCTAAAAATAAATAAATAAAATCTTAAAAAAAAAACAAAACACAAAAAACCAGCATCTCAGAGAAGGTAGGGGAAAGACAGAATATATATTTATAAGGTTTGGGGAAATTGTGGCTTAAGGTGGGTCTTTTGATGTGGCAGTGGAGGCTTAATTCAGATTGGGCAAGTTAGGAGTGGTGGATAAAATGAGGAGAGTTTACAAACAAATCTTGAAGAATAAACAGTTGTTTGATGCTATTTTAGATTCACAGAAATGCAAAGATAGTAGAAAATTCTTGTATACCCATCATCCAGTTTGACTTTCCCTAATGACACATCATTGTGGTACATTTATCAAAACTAAGAAACCAATGTTGGTACATTACTATTAACAAAACTACACACTTTATTCCAATTTCACTAGTTTTTCCTTTAATGTCTTCTTTCTGTTCCAAGGTCCACTTGGGACACCACACTACATTTAGTTGTCATTTCCCTTTAGTCTTCTCTGTGATAATTTTTCAGACATTCCTTGTTTCTGACAACCATGGTAATTTTGAGGTAGATATTTTTGTGGAAAGTCTCTCAATTTGGATGTGTCTGACATTTTTCTCGCAATTAAACTAGAGTTATGGGGTTTTGCGGGGAAAGAATCTGGCAGAAGCGAAGCACCCTTCTCATTACATCATATTAGGGTGACATGGTATCTGCTGGTGATATTACCCTTAGTCACTTGGTTAAGGTGGTAGCCTCCAGGTTTCTCCACTGTGCACTCACTTTTTTCTCATTCCATACTCTATCCTTTTGAAGTGAGTCCCTAAGTCCAGCCCACATCCAGAGGGGAGCCAGTGGCTAAGGTCCACTTCCTGAAGGGGGCAGTACTCACATAAATTATTTGGAATTCTTCCGTTAAGAAACATTTGTCTCTTCTCCCCCATTTATTTCAATCATTTTCCTGTATCAATATAGACTCGAACATGTGTTTTATTCTTTGGGTTATAATCTAATACCACATTATCTTGTGGCTCGCATTGTTCCCAGCTTTGGCCATTAGGAGTTCCTTCAGTGTGACTCCTCTGTCACTTTGACGTGCCCCGTTATTGTATTTTCTCCAGCACTTCCTCCTTTCTGGTACTATTTGCTGCTCCAGGCTCATCTTGTGTTTCTCTGCCCCAGGCCTGGAATCAGGTATTTCTCCAAGGCGCCCTGATTCCTTTTAGAAGAGAATGGTATTTAGAAACTAAGATCTGGGTGTTAGGAGTACTCATTGCTACTAGTCCTTACTCATTTTAAAGTCAATGTTGTAAAAGTTTTCATTGTAAATTAAAATAATTATAAAATACATACTTTTATGTTATTTTAAATAATGGCATTTAAAAATATGCCTGTAATTTTCTTTTAATTGTACAAAAAAATGAGTATACACATCTTAGCCATTTGATATCTACCATTATGTCACAAACTGATTAGCTGTTTACCCAACCTACTTCCCCTTCTTCATGGGCACAAAGCATCCCTTGAGTTTAGATGTGGCCATGGAGACTGAATTCTGCACACAACAGAATGTGGGTGGAAGTGATTTATGTCACCTCCCAATCTGGCCCATAAAAACTAGCAATGCATGACCTGCATGCAGCCCTCTCCCTTCCCCATTCTACCAGCTGGATATTGAGTGATACACGGAGAAAGATCTTCCTCCAACAACTGTCCTCCCATTACTGCCTCTCCCCCCACCAACTATTAGATTTTTACACGACTCAGAAATTTATATTTAAGCCATTGAGATTTGATGATTGGTCTGCTTCAGGAGCCAAGAGTCCCTTATCTAATATATCCACCACCCATTTAAAAAACATAACATAAATTTTAGATCATTTTTTCTCTTTGAACTCATTTCTATTCCACTTCTCCTACAGAATATTGTCCTAATATATTTTGATTGAAAGACATTCATGGTTATCCTATCATACTTTTCTGAAATAAAAATAAGCATATAACCTTTCACTATAAAAAGAATGTTTCCCCTGACTATAGGCTCTAAATATTTTTAAATTTCTCTTTTATTTGTATTTTCATTCAAATCATTATCAGTGTAAAATTTATTAAGACAATGAAAACATGTTATATATTTTTTCTTTAAAATTTTTTTTATTGATTGATTTTAAGAGAGGAAGGGAAAGAGAGAGAAACATCGATTTGTTAATCCACTTATTTTTGCATTCATTGGTTGATTTTTGTATGTACCACACTAGGGATTGAACCTGCAACCTTGGCATATTAGGACACGGCTCTAACCAACTGAGCCACCTGGACAGATTACATGTTTCAATAATTATTATATTCAAGTCCAATTACATTAGAAATGCGCTTAATAAGTTGGATAGGCCTATTTTCATTTTTTTATATGGATTAATATAACTTAATGCTAGAATGAGAAAGGACTCAGCATCAATTCTATTTCTGGTTTTGTTTTAACAGATGTAAGCACTGAGAAATCTGTTTGCATAAGTAAGTGGTTGGGAATGAAGAGTCTTGTGATAGCAATGTCACTCAATCCTTTGAACTTCCAAGTTATGTAAAAAAATTACATAATGATCTATCATCAAAAATAATTTTTACTGATTTAATGGAGACAACTCAATTAAGGCTCTCCTTGAAAGAAAAATGATTAAAACCACCCACTTGCAAAAGGATTTGCTACCTAGTCATTTACTTTCTCTATATCAACAATATTCAAATTACTTTCTATCATATGGAAAATTTTAACACCTGAAGAAATGCATCTAGAAGAATTTGGAGTGTGAGAGAGGTTTATTTTTATAGAATGAGAAACGAACAGCCCTGGTTGGTGTGGCTCAGTGGACTGAGTGCTGGCTGGTGAACTGCGGAGCTGCCTGTTCACCTTCTGGTCAAGGTGCCTGCCTGGGTTGTGGGCTGGGTCCCAGGTTGTGGGTGTGTGAGGAGCGACCAATTGATGTGACATTTCTGTCACACACCAGTGTTTCTTTCTCTCCCTTTCTTTCTGCCTCTTTTCCCCGTCTCTAAAAATAAATAAATAACATATTTTTTAAGAAAAAGGATGGGAAAAGAACAATGGTGAAAGGGGATGCGAGAAAGGAGAATCTACACTTCCATCACAGGTTCGCACTCAGGCGGATCCATTTTTGAAGTGTATATGTTAATTAAGGACCTAGAAATTGACTCCTTAAAAGTGACCCTTTCTGCGCCCTGAGAACTTCTTCAGGTACCTCACAAGGTAGGCAGTCATGTCTTTGGGAACACTGAGTGGTAGGCCACACGTCTGAGTAATTGAAGGGCTTGGTTCCATGTTGTAAAGACAAGTAGTATGAGTGGTGACTCTATTGCTTTGAGCCACTGAGAATTTAGGAGAATTTTGGGTTGTTACCACATCGAAATCTATATCAGTCCTCAATCTATATAAGTCCTAAGTGAGGATTTAAGGAGGTAGAAATTATCTTGTATGCTGCCATACAAGAACCTAAAATATATTAAGAGATAGATGGCAGGTAGCAAGGAAACTGTTTTCAGAGGATGGAAAGAGAGCAATCCATGTTACGCGGTGGTAAAGATTTCATAAAACCACTATCTACAGTTAACTTGGAAGACAGGCCATGTAATGTATGTGTAGCTTACAGCAACGATTGGAAAGCAGAATATCGTATGTTCATTGCTATTGGCTGCACTTGGCAAAATATTATTAAAAAATAAATGAGCTGAAAAAGAACGAACCAATTTGCAAGCAAGAATGAAGGGAATAAAGAGTCCACCAATTTTGGTGCCCTGACTGGTGTGGCTCAGTTGGTTGGGCACCATCCCACAAAGTGAAAGGTCACCAGTTTGATTCCCCGTGGGGCACATGGCTAGGTTGCAGTTTTGGTCCCCATCAGGGCCCATAGGAGAGGCAGCCAATGGATGTCTCTCTCTCACATTGATGTTTCTCTCCCTCTCTTTTCCCCCCTTCCCCTCCCTCTAGAAATAAACAAAATATGGTATGGCTCAGTTGGTTGGAGCATCGTCCCATGGGCCAAAAGGTTGTGGGCTTGATTCCTGGTCAGGGCACATGCCTGAGTTGCAGGTTTGGTCCCTGGTTGGGGCACGTACAAGAGGCGATCGATTGATGTTTCTCCCTCACATCAATGTTTCTCTCCCTCTTTCTCTACCTACCTTTTCCCTCTCTCTAAATAAGTAAATAAATAAATAATAAAGAGTTAAAGATAAAATTAAGACATACTTCAAATGACAAAGGATAACCAAAACTCAGCCTGGAGGCAATGCATTAATTTAAGAGAATGGCTGTTTTACCAACTTTTAAAAAACTCCAACTGGATTTTGGAATAGGTCCACATCAAAGGTCCAATCAACTAAGGCTGTTTGAACACAATAACTCAGGGAAAAGAGACTGAGGGAAAGTGATTCTCCCATCAAAGCCTGATAAACATGGAATTACTATGAGGAGGGAGAGAAGTGAAGGGAGGGAGAGAATGAATAGGGGCTAGAAAACAAAGAATAATACCAAAAAAACATTATGTCTAGAAAGGAAGTATAGAGACTATTGGCTTATGGAACTAATAAAAATGACTAGTTTGGGTTTTTTTCTCCTCTTGATTAAGTTTCTGAGAGAGCTACATTCCCAAAATGCCTACTAGGCTGGACCACCAGAGATCATGACTGTTTACCTTAGACATCCAACCAGCAAAAAAGCAGGCTAAGAGAGCTGCTCAGACCCTAAGGAGGGCATATTCCCCACAACACTCATTCAAGAGGTGGCCAAGGAGGAGAATGGAAAAGGAAAAATGAACCACAAAAAGAGTCAGGAGCAATGGAGAACAATGAACAAGGAGTCACTACCAGAGAGCAGAGTCAGGGCCCAATGAAGAAGCGTTCCCCATTCTCCAGGGTGGTAGAAGGTCCTCAAAATTGCTGCCCAAGAGGATTTCAGAACTGCCACAGCTGAGTGTTTGTCTTTGCTGTGTGCCTCCTTCCAAATGGGAATCTTTATGGTGGTTATCCTGTCCACAGGGACCAGTAACTTGTCTTTTCGGGCACAGTCTTTAGATCAAAAGAAGCCATATCTGTAGCAAATGTAGAGATTACTGCACATCACTTAGAGATTCGGGGTTTTAAGTTGGATGTCTGACTAGAGCTTTTGGCTTTTCTACCTCGGGGAAGGGGTGAGTGTATTTTGCGAGCAAGCAGGAGAATAATTGGTGACAAAGAAGGCAGAAGGAAATATTGCTATTCCCAACTTTTCTGATTTTCCTCCTTCGAGGCATATGAAAGGACTCAACTTCCTTGCCACCTTGAAGCTCTAAGTGGCCATGCAATTTGTTTGGGCCGGTAACTGAGTAGAAGTGCTGAGTGCCACTCCCAGAAGGAAGGCTCTAAGAGCTGTTGTACAATTTGCTCTTCTCCCTTTCCTTGCTGTGGTTCCCAGAGATGTTTGATAGTGACAATTTGTCAACCTGTATCTTTTAGAGAGAATGACATGCAGCAGAGCTCCTGATAACCCACGATGAATATATACCATGAGTGAGAAATACACTCTTGTTTTAAGCCAATAAATTTTTGAGGATGTTAATGTAGCATAATCTAACCTGTCCTACCACAGAAACAAAACAGGTAAACAGAAAACAGCTTGTCTTCAACTGAAAAAAGGAAGAAAAGCAAATATTTATTTTTATATTAGATTTTATTTATTTATTTTTAGGGATAGCGGAAAGGAGGCAGAAAGGGAGAGAAACATCAGTCCACTGGGACCTTGCCCGCAACCCAGGCACATTCCCCGACTGGAATTGAACCAGTGACCCTCCAGTTCGCAGGCCGGTGCTCAATCTACTGAGGTGCACCCGCCAGGGCAGAAAAGCAAATATTTAAAAGAAGAAAGTCTAAAAATGACAATGTTCAAAATAAATTTTCTTTTCAAAATTTGGCTAAGTGGAATTTGGCTACTTGGAAACATAATACCTGTAGAAAATTAGAAAACCTTCTGTTCATTTTAGACCTTAGAGTTTGCAATGAATATTTTAGGAAACTTCATAACCTTAACATTTAAAGCTGGGCTGGAGTTGCACTCTATTGCAAAGTACATTAAAAATAACTATGATCTCCAGTCTACAAAGAGCCGAGATGTTGGTATTGTTGAGAACAGATTAATTCAATGATTCCTTAAAGTGGTTGCTGGGGTGATATGAGCATTGAGATTCCCACTGAGAGCAGAGACCACATCCTTTATACATTCTCAGCCCAGAGCCTAACAGTGCCTGACTCGTTACAGGCACATTGTAAGTATTTGAAGTACAGAGTTCAGCTAACGCCAGTTGCTCACTTGAAAATCTATCTATTCACTACGGCCAGCTTAAAGGAGCTGGCCTGTACTTACTCAGGGCTGAAGTGAGGGCAGTGCAGAGGCACTGGGGGAGGTGATGCTGATGTCACGGTAAAAGGCAAGCTAGGTCGTTAATCCCCATATCTTTGTTCCTAAAAGAACACATTTTTAAAATCCTAGTCTCCTCTGCTCATACTGCTAACCACTCCTCTGTCCTTGTTGACTTAGTTTCATGAAACAATAGATTCTTCTTTTTGCCTACGATAGCCCTGTCAGGGGTTGTCACATGCAAATAGAAGTGGTTTACTATAGTCCTTCCTCAAGATGACAGATATGAAGAAATAATTATAAAACAATGCCAAGTGGTATTGCGGAGCATACAAAAAGGCCAAGCATACAGGTCTAATGAAGTAGCTGGGTGTAACATATTCCCGATCTAGGCAAGCGAAGTTTGAGGTTCAGGGACTTGTTGACCCTGGGAGAAGTGTCTGAACAGCCGGTCTATCAGATTCATGCAAACGAGTGTCAGAAGTCCAGGAAAGGAAAGCAAGAAGAGTCCAAATCCAGGGCTGTCAGTAAAGGCAAGAAGGACTGAAGGATTCAGCTGTTGAGCTGGTACTGTTTCCTTTTGTGTGTAGGCAGGCAAGACCTTTTGAAAGTTTGTGTTTGCTGCTAAGAAAAGGAAGTGGCCCACAGATGCTGGGATGCTCAATTACACAGGGTGGGGGGCTCCTGGCACACTAGGCTGGGGAGGCCATCGCAGTCCTGGGCTGCTGGACCATCTGTAAAATGTGTTTGGTCTGGTTCCCTGACTGGCTCTATCCCAAGAGAGCAAAGTATGGTTAGCTTCCAGATCCGAGCCAGCTTGCCTACTGGGACAACATTTTAGGCCAAACCTATACTAGAAAGAAGAGCTTAAGGTGAAGTATTTTAAAACTAAAAATATTGTTTTTGATGGATATTCTCTAAAATAAAATGATTTATATCTAATTACTCTAGGCAGCCCAGCTGATGTATTTTAATTACTCAGATGTACATAGAAAATACTTTTATTACAAAATATTTCCACGTACACAGTAGAGAAGTTAGTGTAATTAACTCCCACATATCCACCACCAATTTAAAGATTTATCATTTTACCATTTTGTTTCATCTCTCCCTTTTATTATTTTCATTGCTAGAGTATTTTAAGGCAAATCTCAGACATTATTTTATGCTCACATACTTCAGTATATATTTTTTAAAGATGCTTACCCGAGCATATGTTGATTAACTTTTAGAGAGAGAGGGAGAGAAACATTAATGTATGGGAGAAACATGGATCTGTTGCCTCCCGTATGCACCCTGACTGGCAGCAAACACACAGCCTTTTGGTATACGGGACGAGGCTCCAACCAACTGAGACATTTTCAAAGAAAGGCCATGCCTTTACATGACCACAGTACAATAATCACACTGTAAAAAATGGTGTCAGCGATTTCTCTCCCATCGCATTGGCCATTACCATTTCGGTGTGTGCTCTTTGCCTGAGGGCTTTCTCTGGCTGCTGGAGCCCAGTCTGCCTGCACACCCCCCTCCCTGACAGGAGCAGCACTCAGCCAGTGCCTGATGGGAGTCGGTGTGTAAGTACTCCAGCTCCCTTGGCCTGGAAGGTGGTTAGCTCTGAGGTGTATTCTATAATACTTTCCAAAGTACATCAGTGAGATTAAGTTCCACTTGCTCACAGTGGTTAATTTGCTTAAAAAGGGTGCTTTTATTGGCTTTCATTTCTTTCTCATCTCACTTCCTTTTCCTCTTCCAGTGTTTCCTGGAATCTCCTTTCAAATATGCTACTTGCATTTGAATCTGTGTCTCCTTATCTGGGAGAACCCAAACTGAGAAACCCACCTAACAAAACTTACAGTAAGTCCTTGGTGTCATCCAATACCCAGATCTAATATTCAGATTTTCCTGATTGTATGTATCAAAGGTATCTTTAAATAGTTGGTTTGTTGAAATCAGATTTTTAAACAAATTGCTTTTGATTGTTTCTTAAGCCTCTTTTAATCTAGAGCACTCTCTTCTTCCTCGCCTCTTTTTTCATGCCATTGGCTTGATCGCAGAGACCAGATTAGTTGTCCTGCAGGCTCTCCCTCATTTTGGATTTGTCTGTTCATTTCCTTGTGTTCCTTTATGTCCACTATTTCCTGTAGCGGAAGTTAGCTTTACAAACTTTCACATTCAAGTTTTGGGAGGCAAGGATACTTCATAAAGCCCTGGCTGGGTAGTTGAGTTGGTTAGAGCATCGTCCTGATTTGCCAAGGTTGCGGGTTCAATCCCCGGTCAGAGATTATGCAAGAATCAGCCAATGAATGCATAAATAAGTGGAACACCAAATCAACTCTCTCTCTCTCAATTTTTTTTTAAAAAGAATTCTTCATAGGTAGTGTTGTCAGCTTCACATCAATCACTTTAGGAGACACATATTACCTGGTTTTCTTACTTTAAATGATACTAAGATTGACAAGCAGGTTCAGCGTGTTCATATCAGATTGGGTTCAACAGGAAGTTATGCTGCTAAACACCATGTTCCATGTGTACATTACTGAGACTTTTTTGTGACTTCAGAGGGCAGCTACTAAGTTCATTTTGAACATTTTGTAGGGTAAAACAATTTTAAATAGACTTTAAATGTTAAAGTCTTAAGACATGAAATTTCATGTCTTGGAACAGACCCCAAACTATGTTTTAAGGTAAACTCTGTTCCCACTTGCAGCTTGGATCATAATTCAATGCATTATTAGAATGGGAACTAGACTCCCCCCACCCCCCTCGAGGCCTCATGAATCCATTTATGCAACAAATACTGAATACTGCAATGTGCCAGGCAATGGAATAGGAACTGATGACAGAGGGGTAAGTTAATCACAGCCCTTGCCCTCAGAGAGTTTAGTCTTGTAGGGATCTTACTAGTGATACAATGGTAACACGGTAGTGGTACATAATTTAGAGCTGGTCATCAGGGAAGGCTTTTTTTTTTTTACTTTATTTTTATTGCTGACACCAGTACAAATGCTCCCATTCCTCCCCATCTGCCTTTGCCCACCTCCACCCCGCCTGTGACCCCTAGGGAAGACTTCTTAGAGGAAGTGATAGCTAAATTGAAACCTGAA
This sequence comes from Desmodus rotundus, assembly GCF_022682495.2. Classification (NCBI taxonomy): domain Eukaryota; kingdom Metazoa; phylum Chordata; class Mammalia; order Chiroptera; family Phyllostomidae; genus Desmodus; species Desmodus rotundus. The sequence continues at coordinate 68,731,723 of NC_071389.1, read as the reverse complement.
AGGTAATTACCTAGAGAATAAGTGCCAGGAAAAACAAAGCTTTCCTTTTCTTGAAATTACCATGTTTCTTCTTAAGGATAATATTAATCACACAATTAACTCTCTTTTGCTTTGGACCCTTATAATTTCAATTTTGCAACTTACCTCTAATTATGCAGGACCTGATAGTTTGCATATCTTCATTCCAAATTTCTTCCTGATCTTGATATTTTTAATTTTTTTCTTAAAAAAAAAAAAGACTTTACTTATTCACTTTTAGAGAGAGGGGAGAAGGGATGGAAAAAGAGGCAGAGAAACATCAATTAGTTGCCTTTTGCACTCACCCCAACCAGGGACTGAACCCAAGCCCACAACCCAGGCATGTACCCTGAAGGGGAATCAAACAGGTGACTTTTGCTTTGCAGGACGACGCCCAACCAACTGAGCCACACTGGTCAGGGCAATCTTTTTCTGATCTTTAAATGTTTATATACAGAGGTGGATGAAAGTAGGTTAAATTACCAGGCATCATTACCTAAAAGATAAATCACAAGGATATGAAATAATAACAAGACGACAAATAATACGATAATAAATAATATTTCCATGTTGAACTAAACCACTGATAAATCTAACCTTGGATACATTTATCAAAAATGTTCTTAAAAAGGGTATGTCTTTCATCTCTGCTATCAATCTTTACTCCCTGGGGAGAGTGCTATAGGAGAAAGTGGACTCAGAGATTTGCTTAAAACCCAAATCTGCCACCTCCTACCTATAAAACCCGGACAAGTCACTTAACCTGAGCTCAACCAGTTTCCTCATCTCCAAAGTGGAGATGACATCGACTCTATAGGGAATTATAAAGATTACATAAATAATGTATATAAAATGTCCAAATCAATATCCAGCACATAGCATTTACAATCAACATTATATATTAGGTACACGGCACTCATTCTTGGTTGCTGTTGTAGGTTGTCATTCATCAATTTGCTAAAACCTTCATTGAGCCTATTTGTTATCAACAAGATCTGAATTAATTCATTGTGCCAAGCAGTACTTCCAAAAAGAACCCTTATTATATTTTCCTTCAAAAACTATTCCTCTAATTACTATATTCTGGGCTTTAGTAAATTTGACATATACTGCCAAATACTGATATATAATGTTTATAACTGAGTCTGGGTTCACACCTCTTCCGGCTAAAGGCACGAGTCCCCTTAAACCGTTCATTGTAAAGCTGTTTCTCTTGCTCTATTGTTCTCCTAATTGATTTCTCTAGGTTTTAATTCTATAGCTTTTCCCCAATGTCCTTCCACCCACGGAGACCAGACCACCCAAAATGTTGTAGGTGTTGATACTCTATGGTTTTACTTAATCATAAAGGCAATGTACATGGAAAAAAAAAAGACGCAAATGCAAAAGTGTAGAAAGGGAGGTGTCTGCCTTTGCACTTGCACTTCCTATAAATGTTAACAACTTTAGGCCTTATTGACTTTTTCATGCTGTGCATATATGGATTTTAGGGTTTTTTAATACAAAAGAGGGTCATGATATACATTCTGTTCTGCATCTTGCTTTTTCTCTATTGAGAATAAGTTACAAATAACGTCTACAATGATTTTTCACTTGTAAAAGCTGGCACATTACAAGACATGGAAACAGCCTAATGGTTCATTGATGAATGAGTGGATAAAGGAAATGTGGCATACAGATACAATAAAATACTATTCAACCACAAAAAAAGAGAGAAAAAGCACTTATCTTTTGCAAAAACATGGATAAATCTTGAGGGCATTATGCTAAGTGAGGAAAGTCAGATAGAGAAAGAGAAATACTGTATGTTCTCACCATATGTGGAATCTAAAAAAATCTGAACTCAAAGAAATAGAGTAGAATGGTGGTTGCCAGGGGCTAGGGGTGGGGAAAATGGGAAGATATTGGCAAAAGGGTATCAACTTCCAGCCATAAGATGAGAAAGTTCTGGTGTCCTAATATATAGTATGGTGACTATAATTAATAGTATTGTATTATATGTAGTTAACCCTTGAACAACACGTGTTTGAACTGTGTGTCCACTTGTACATGAATTTATTTCACTAAATATACAGCTGGACCTCCTTATTTTGCATCCACAGATTCATCAAACTTCCCACCGAAGACAGTATTTTCGAGCCTTGCTTGGCAATCTGCAGATGCCAAGGGCCGACTGCACGCACTGTTCCACACCATCCTATATAAGGGACTTAAGCATGTGAGGAGTTGAGTATCTATGGGAGGTCTGGAACTGATCCCTTGCAGAAACTAAGGGATGACTCAAGTTTTGAGGGAATTAAAAGTCACACACAGATTTTTGACTATATAAAAGGTTGGCGCCCCCGAGCCCCATGTTGTTCAAGGGTCAATTGTACCTGAAAGTTGTTAAGATCTTAAAAATTGCCCTGGCTGGTGTGGCTCAGTGGATTGAGTGCCAGCCTGCGAACCAAAGGGTCGTCGGTTCAATTCCCAGTCAGGGCATGTCTGGGTTGTCAGCCGGGTTGCAGGTTGCGAGCCAGGTCCCCAGCAGGAGGTACGCGAGCAAGAGGCAACCACACATTGATGTTTCTCTCCCTCTCTTTCTCCCTCCCTTCCCCTCTCTCTAAAAATAAATTTAAAAGAATCTTTTTAAAAAAAGTTATCATCATACACACACACACACACACACACACAGAGGATAATTAAGTGTGGTATTTATCTGTTGCTGTAACCAACAGAAGAATTGACCTGAAGTTTGTATTATTTCCTGAGGCTGCTGTAACAAATTACCGCAAACTGGGTGTTTTGAAACAACAGGAATTAACCCTGACTGGTGTAGTTCAGGGGGTTGGGTGTCTACCTGCAAACCAAAATGTCACCAGATCAATTCCCGGTCAGGGCACATGCCTGGGTTAAGGGCCATGTCCCCAGTTGGGGGGGCCACACGAATGTTTTTCTCCTCTTTCTCCCTCCCCTCCCCACTCTAAAAATAAATAAATAAAATCTTTCACAAAAGGAATTAGCCAGGGCTGGATGGCTCGGTTGGTTGCAGTGTTGTCCCATGCGCCACCAAAGGCTGAGGGTCAGCTTCTGGGTCAGGGCATATACCTAGGTTACAGGTTCGATCCCGTCTGTGGCACTTACAGGAGGTAACCACCAATGTTTCTCACATCAATGTTTCTCTTTCTCTCTCCCTCCTTTCCTCTCTCTCTAAAATCAGTGGGTAAGGTTTAAAAAGAAACATGAATTAATTTTCTCTCAGTTCTGGAGGTCAGAAGCCCAAAATCAAAGTGTTGGCAGGGTATTCTTCCACGGGCTCTGGGGTGAATGCTTCCTTACCTTTTCCAGCTTCTGGCGGCACCTGGTGTTCCTTGGATTGCCACTGCGTAATTCCGATCATTGCCTCCATCTTCACATTGCCTTCTCCTGTGTCTATTTTCTCCTCTTCCTGTGCATCTCTCCTCTGTGTGTCTCTTAGGAGGGCAGTTGTCATTGGATTTAGGGCCCACCCAGATAAGCCATGATGGTATTAAGATCTTTAATTACATCTGCAAAGACCCTTTCCCCAAATATGGTCACATTCACAGGTTCAGGGGAGGGGTAGAAAATAGACATGTCTTTTGGGGGCCACCATTCAACCATACACTGGCTTAAACAATGAAGCCATTTTAATTATCTTTTATACATAAAAAGAAGTCTGTATGTAATAGGCAATATAGGATTGGTGTGGCTCAATAATCTCATCAAAGACCCAGACTCTCCATCTTTCCCCCTCCACAATTCTCAGCTTCCTATTTTTTGCCCAGCTCCAGGCTTCACATCCCTTATAGGACGGTAAACAAGGCAGAAAGGGAGAAGAGGAAAAGACTTTCTCCTTTTAGGGAAGAAGATCTTTCCCTGAGGCCTCTGCAGCTTCCCTGTGCCCTGTCATGCCCAGCACAGGTGTATTACTGGCAAAGGGGAATGGGGATGCCAGGACTGCCTCAGACCTACCAAGATACATGTTCTGAGGTGCATCGCTACATTGGAACCTGAGTTTTGATAACAAAAAAGAAGAGGGAATGGCAGTTGGGTAGGTAACTAACAACATTTTTAAAAAAAGACTTTATTGCCCTGGCTGGTGTGGCTCACTGGATTGAGTGCTGGCCTGTGAACCAAAGGGTTCTTGGTCAGGGCACATGCCTGGGTTGTGGGCCAGGTCCCCAGTAGGGGACGTGTGAGAGGCAACCACACATTGATGTTTCTCTCCCTCTCTTCCTCCTCCCTTCCCCAATGACTAAAAATAAACAAAGTCTTATGAAGATTTTGTTTATTTTTAGACAGAGGGGAAGGGAGGAGGAAGAGAGGGAGAGAAACATCAATGTGAGAGAGAAACATCCATCAGTTGCCTCTCATACACGCCCCAACTGGGGACTGAATCCGCAACCCAGGTATGTGCCTTGCTTGACCTTTCGCTTTGTGGGACTATGCCCAATCAGCTGAGCCACACTAGCCAGGGCACAACTAACAACATATAATTCCAAAATGTGTTTCATTAAGATTACTAGTTAAAAAACAAACAAACAAACAAACACCACACCAGCCCTTTTACCAATTTATACCTATTTCTTCAATCATTATCTATAACAATGAATAAATATTGATTGAAGCAGGACCCTCAAGATATACAGTCCCTGTCCTCAAGGAATGCTTGGTTGAGTTGAGTGAGAGATAAATGCACCAATAATTCCAGGACGGCATGCCAGATGCTATGTTAGAGATATTGTGCATGGTGCAGTGGGTGAACAGAAGAGTCTGCAGCATCTCGAAAGGCAAACTTTGAGTTTTTGGGAAGCAGTTAAACAAAGAAAAGGTGTCCTGGAAAAGAGCATGTAGAAAGACTGAAGACTGGAGAACATCGCCACGCCTTTGTGGAACTACAAACATTTTAATGTGGGAGTCAGAGTGGGAAACGTATGAGTAGCAGGAGAGCAGGCCAAGCTTGTGAGGTGAGCGGAAGCTAGATGAGAAAGGGTTATGTCTGCTGAAATAAGAAAATGACACTCAATCCCGAAATCTAAGGAGAGCAATTGAAGGACTTCTTTCGGTCAGAGGAATGATCAAATTAGATTGTTTAAGAAGGATTACTCTGACAGCAGCTGCATGTTTCCGACCGAGTGACGGGGTAGACGGTGGTGAAACACCTGGCCCGGGGGATCCTTTCTGTCTCTCCCCCCTAATTTACATGCAACCTGTCATGCTTTGAGAACTTATATGCCTCCATTTTGGGGGTTTTATTTTTCTGAAAAGATGCCCTTGGATTAAAAAGGAATTACATCATAATGTTACCAATGACTCTGGTGAGATTCTATGACTTAAAAACTACTTTTCAGTATTTCTCAAAGTGAGCATTTTACACATTTAAAGACCCAAACTCCTCAATTCCAACTGCTTGAGATGTTTTTCATTCCAGATCCAGTATTTTTCCCCAGATATGGCATCTTCTTGAGTAACTTTAAATGAACTCCAACTTTTGTGAATTAAATTTTAAAATTTCACCATTCAATTTTTTGGGTCATACTCTCACTTTCTTATCAACACACCACAGTCTCGCCATAGTTGTTTATCAGTCTTTGTCCATGGACTATGAGGGTCTCCTAGGGAAAAAATCTGGCCTTTTCCATCTTGGTAGACCCGGTACCTAGTGGCTAGACATTCAATACACACTTCCTGAGCTGGGGTGCACAACATGCATCTTGTGTTTCTAGTTCGCAGCACAGCGCCGAAGCTAACAAACTTCAGGGCAGCTGTATTTCAGCCTCTGGCCAAAATGCTACCAAAATCATAGTTCCTTGGTAGCTCCCCGCCCCCTCAAATTCCATTTCCACAAACTACAGTATTTTTGGTCACACAACATGCTATACATTTACACACAAACATGCATTTACATGTACACATACATAATTTTCCCTGTCTAGTAGACTTATCACTGTACCTCTGAAAGACTGCCAAGTCAGGTAGGTTTTCTAATTTCCCAGTAAGAAAACTAAGGCTGAAAGTTTCAATAATGTCACCTAGGACTCCAAAAGCAGAACCAGTTCTAGACGTTGGTTTTAAAAAGCACGTACTTATTGTACTAAGTATTTTAAAGAATGAGACAGAGTCCACTCTTCTAACCTACAATTCCCATCTAGGCAGAACTTTGGCAGCAGCTATAATTACTATATTCCTTTTGTAAGCTCCATCTATAATGCCGTGTTCTAGATACTGTGATGTGTTCAGCATCATCCCCACCCTTCTATTGTACTGCAAGAGCTGGGAAACGGAGAAATTTCCTCAGACTCCTTTTCCCAGCAAGCTTCCTGTTTAGGGTTTAGTCAACTGTGGGCACGTACAAGACATTAGAAAGCTAAAGGAAGATAGAACCTATCTTCTAGCTCAGGTAGCGGTGGCACCAGCAATATTTGCACCCTCTTGTAACAGTAGGCTCCCATGGCACCTGGGTAGCTAAATGGGCTGCTTGTAGTGAGTGCACCAAGGGCTTAGGGACAGAGGAGCACAATTCCTTTAAGTCATGGACTTATGGGTTCTTGCATGAGCTGAATTCTGCAAACGATATCTCCAGGGGAAGAAGCAGCTTCCTATACTCTTCATCTCTGGGTAATATCACCTCCTTTCGCTCCTCCAGCCTTTCCAACAATTTAATCTAATTTCCTATATTAAATCCCTCCTTACTTATAATACCTCGAGTAACTTCTATTTTTCTAATTATATGGTGTAACATTTTATCTGGCATTCCTAGAACCAAAGAATATGGGTGCTGTGTTGGGAAAATTATTTTTCCAGAGAAGTTTAAAATCTTCAGGACTAAAATAACAATTTTCCTAAACATTTTTACTAAATGATGCACATGTGGTCTTTTCTTCCTAAACAGAGCACTTGAAATGCAATTTCCCCCTTTTCCATTAGTATCACCATTGAATATTCACTGGGCGTCAACCCTGTTTTAGACTCCACAGTGAAGCTCTAGGAACAGACGGGAGGAGACACCAGGCTAAACTAGTACCGACCACAAGCAGATACTTATAAATTACAAAAACCTATATATGCAGGGTGGGGCAAAAGTAGGTTTACAGTTGTGAGTACGTGAAACAGCTTACTCTTTTATTTTATTTACTAATTATTGTATTATTTTTCCATATGAACCACTGAAATCCTACTTTTGCCACATCCTGTATAAGTTACTAGAGATACAAAGATGGTATGATTACTTTCCCCTAGACACTCTCACAGAAAAATATGTGAGCAAATAAATTATAATAAGGAATGATAGCTACAAAAATAGAAATGCATAACCACAGGCTCAGAGTATGTGAAGGGCGGGGCTACCGACTATGCAGTGGAGGTATATGCAAAGGCTGTAGATGTGGGCTAAAATATAAACTGGATCTCACAGTATGAATAAAAATTTGTCGGGAAAAGAAAAAAAACATGCTAGAGCAGAGAAGAACCATGTGCAAAGACAAGCATAGTAGCCAGTCTCCAAAGACAGGGGGAGGTTTTCTCATAATTTCAACCCTTTCAGTATTGAAACACTATTTTCCTAAAAGTTTTTCTTAAATGATTTATCCATGGACCTTTGTTCTTAAACAAAGCAAGGAAATGTAACTTTTTCTTCTTTTCCGTTGTCATTATCATCAAATATTTACTGAGTACCTGCTGTGTATTATACTATAGCTCTAGGAACAGAAGGAATGGAACATCAGTGAAGGGCTGACCACAAGCAGATCTTTGTAATTTCAACTGGAAAAATCTTTACTACGTTAGTTGCTAGGGATGCTGAGATAATGATGATAATAGTTTCTGTCCTCTAGGAACTCCCACGGTTACAGGAGTACAGTGTAAACAAATAAATTATAATATGGTATGATTGAGTCAAAAGTAGAAATACGTGCCACCCACACAGACAGTCTGAAAAGGGTGGCACATGGAGGTATCAGGGAAAACTTTACACAGGAGCTAAAATTTAAGCTGGATGGTGCTGTAATGTTAGAAGTTTGCCAGGTAAAGAAAGGAAAAGGTCATTCCAGAGCGGGGAAGAAGTACATGCAAAGGTAGTAAAGTGTGAAAGAGATGGCATTATTCAGCCATTATTTCAGTGCAACTGACACAATGTAAAAAAGTTGAATTGTGTTGTGAAAGACACTTCATGTAATCCTTAGGAGCTTGGACTTTATACTGTGATCACCAAGGAGCAGAGGAATCTCATATTCACATCTGTATTTCAGAAAAAAACCCACTGGTAGCAATGTGAAGGATTGAGCAGAACAAGGAGGAACTGGCAGCAAGGCCAGTTAAGAGTCTAGAGGAAGATCCAGGTGAGAATATCAATAGGCTGTGAAGTGAGGTTTGCAGTTGCCCGACCTCCAAAGCAGCATGACTGGAATACTAATGTTAAAGGTGGAGGCAGCACTTTCTCCAAGGATTATCCTCAAATGTTAATAGCTGCTGACTTATCAGCAACATTAAGAACTCCATCTTTTGTTGGGAACTGCCCCGCCTGGTTTCAGAAGCTATAAACCCCCATGGCTAAGGCTGAGTGAGAGACCTTCGGACCATAAGCCACTAAGGAGACAAAGCTTATCTCCCTGGCAGGGGCGCCGCCTCTGCCCACTTCACTTCACCCTGCTTGGCCCCCAGTGCATGACCGGCTAGCCAATGATGGGTAAGATTCCTCAAGGGAGGGACGACCTAAGACAGGCATGGTCACGAAGAGGCCCTCAGGGAAGGACTTGGGGGGCTATAGAAAAAGGGGGTAATGGACCCTCAACCCTCGGCTTTGACATAGCCTGAGTCCTCATTCTGCCTGCCAAGAAGTCTCCTAATCTCTTGGCTGCCTTACTTCCCCTGCCTGCCTTAAGCCTGAAACAATGCTGGAGGTGGGTGCGGCCCTGTGCTGGAAAGGGCAGTAGATTCCCCAGGGTGATCAGGCCTAAGAAAGAATGCATAAAAGCCTGTGAAACCTGCTTTGCTAATAATACCCTCAATTTAAATAAGGGTCCAAGCCTGAAATGAGCTTGTTTCCCCAAAGTTTTATGGCCCTTTAACTATCTGACCCTGCCTCAGAATAAGCCCTGAGTTCTTTGAATGTTATCCATTATTTGATCATTTCTGCCTGACAATGATTGATGAGCTTTACATATATGTCCTGTATTCCTGTGCAAATTGAACCCAGTAAAAGCCCATTGAGGAACAGATTCCTGGCCCTTTTCCTTTGAGAGATCAGCCACCTTTCTTCCCCAAGCAGATCATGTCTTAGTAGACTTATTCTCATCCGTGGTGGCCAGGGGTGGGGGGGACCTTGCAGGTGGAGCCCCCCCACAATCTTTAATTTCAAAATTCTAAATAATAGGCCACAGCTATCAGATTTTGATTCCTATTTGTACAATAGTTTGTTATTGGGATTTGAACAAATAGGGATCTCACAAATAAAATTTTTAATTTGGTCTTGGTTTTTGAGAGCTTACTCCAAAAAAATCCAAAATTCTGCCATGTTTGGATGAGATGAAATTCTAGAAACCTAATGTGAGGCCGTGTGTGTGTGTGTGTTCTCAACTTTATTACAGGGAGGGATGGGGGAAGGAAATAGACTGGGAGGTTTTTGTTTTCTTGATGCAAAATAATTTACCTTGTGTTTGCCATCACATGAGACTGTAGGATCCCTTGTTTCTCTGCTGGCCTACAACTCCTACTCATGCATTCCGAAATCCCCCTGGACTGAGCAGGGTGAGATATTGCTCCAGATCACTTTTTTTCAATAAGCTTTCAAGCATTTGGACCAAAAGAAAAGTCATATAAAAAGCCTATATGACAATAAATAAACTTTATGAAATAGTTTCTGTAACTATAGTTCAAATTCTACATAACACTGAGTGACTAGTGACTCATTTGGACAACAGTGGGCAGAAATAGCAAGCTAAAAATATTACCAGACATTACCTCTGCTTCCTTAGAGTGAGCTCTACAATTATCTTGCAATAGCACACAATTTTGCTATCCTCGGGCAGCCTTATAATTTTTAAAATGACCTTCAAATAAAGGTATAAAGATTCATCCCAGTGTTTTCAGCGTACTTTTGGAGAAAAGCCGAATAATGTAGTGCAAAAAACACAGTCTTTAGAATTACTTAGATTGAGGTTCAAATTCTGATGCCTTCAATTGGTAGAGATTATTGTATTACTTAATTTCTCTTAACTTGTTTCCTTATTTATAAAATATTTGTAATAAAGACAGATCAAATTTTATAGGGGCTACCACTATATATATATTTCAACAGCATATTTTAACCTAATGCTATCAGACTTATAAAACATACCCTATTCTGTATAACACACCAAGTAAATGCTTCTGAAATAACTACCATTGTTGTCTTTTCTTAACTATACTACTACACCTTACTGCACAGATCCTATAAGTTTATTAATGACATAAATATGAGCACAAGAAACAGACTTATTTACAAGATACCTGCATAATGAAAACAATTTTGAGCCTGCCATATTTTCCCCTAGTAGTTGAGGATCTTTAGCTACCTTAACAGCAAGCATGGTTTCTCCTTCCATCACTACATACATCCTTTCTGACACTATCTCTGTCCCTCCTCCTCTAATCCCCAATAAAAACTTCTCAACTGTACTAAATTTTTTTTCAGTGAAATCTCCTTCTAGCTCCACTACAAACTCCATGTCAGTGACAAATGATATTCATGCTAAGTATGCAAAAGCAAACATATTAGATAATATGAAATTAAAAGGAAATAGCCATGGACCGTATTATTTTCGAACTCACTACATTATGCATGATATAAAATTTCATAAATAAAATAAAATATTGCACCTTATATGATGAATATTATATTAAATGGAATTATTTGTGGTACCTGTGTGCCACCCTGGACTAAAAATGCCTACCTCACAGACATGAGGAGGAAATGAAATAACATGTAAAGATCAGTACAAAGTGTTGGTCACCTTTGTTCATGTCACATTTATCATATACTATAATGTCTTTATATGTGCATTCACACTATACTGCTTTCCTTGTTTCAGTTCTCAATATATACATCAGTACACTTGATATGGAAACATAGCCATGGAGAGAAGCCCACCCATGTATGTCTGGGAAAAGGATTCGGAGTTGTTTTCCCATAGCACCATCATCCATGTCGGATTTGGCTTTGCCCTCGCCTATAAGAACAACACTGACTTTTTGTCAGGATGGTGGCATAGGTAAACACAGCTCACCTCCTCACACAACCACATCAACATTATAACTAAACGATATAACAACCATCACTCAGAACCGTCAGAAATTGAGTTGAATGGAAGCCTGACAACTACAGAATTAAAGAAACCACATCCATCCAGACTGGTAGGAGGGGCAGAGACATGGAACAGGCTGGTTCCCCATCCACATGTGGTGGATAACAATTCAGGAGGGATATCTTGAGTGAGGAGTCCAAGCCCCACACCAGACCCCATAACCCAGGGTTCCACTGCTGGGAAGGTAAGTCCCCATAACTTCTGGCTGCAAAAACCACTGGGGACTGAGTCACTGGAAGAAACTTCTGGAGACCCAAGCAGTTTCTCTTAAAGAACCCACACATGGACTCACCAACACAGACTCCCTCCCTCTGAGCTCCAGCACTGGGGTAGCAGCTTGAAAGGCACCAGTGGCACACAGGGAGGAACTGTGTCTGGCATCAAGGCAGGAACTGGGGGACAGCTTCTTCCAGACAGAAAGGTGGACAGAGGCCATAGTCCCTTTTCTGAACCCTCCCCCTACAGAGACACAAAGCCAGCAGGCAGGTACTATATCTGAGACTCCGTGAACCTGTCTAACACTGTTTACCCCTGCCTGAGATCCTGAGACTCCATCCCACCCAACTCACAGGCCCACTGAAGCAGTTAAGTGTCTTTTCCATATGAATGGCTGGCGTTGGCTCATGCTTCACAACTTCCTAAATCCTCTTAAACAAGCAACAGCCAGCCTCAATGAGCCCCCAGCATCCCTACTTCTTGCTAAGTGGCCCCAGGCCCTGCAGTAGCAGCAGCCAGCCCAGATTTCCGGCTTGGCTTCACCTGGGAATCTCTAAGCCCAGCACAAGTAGCAGCCAACTCAGATTGCTTTATAACTCATGCAGGGTGGCCCCAGGCAAAACATAGGTGGGGCTGACACTGATCTGCACCACCTGGGAAACCCCAGGGCCAGACTACCCAGTGGACAGCTACAGACCATGTCTGAACACCACCACCCTGTCCAAGCACAGCTGATCCTCCACAGAGGGTGGAAGTTGGTGGTTAGTGGTCACTGCCAGTTCTTGCAACTGACTGGCCTGGGTAAATCCCCGATTGCTGTTGACCTGCCAACAGCGATCAAGGCTGAACCACAAGAGGAGGGTATACTTAAACCACACAAAGGGCACAACTCAAGTACCCAGCTTGGGTGATATGGGAAGCTGTGCCACTGGACCCTGCAGGACATCTACATTAGGCAATGCTACGAAGGCATGGAATCGTAGCTGTTCTACCTAATAGACAGAAACAAACGCAGGGAGAATGCCAGAATGAGCAAACAGAGAAACATGGCCCAAATGAAACAACAGATCAAAACTCCAGAAAAAGAACTAAAGAATATGTAAACAAGCAATCTAGCAGATGCAGAGCTCAAAAACTGGTTATAAGGCTGCTCAAGGAACTTAGTGAGGACCTCAACAGCATAAAAAAGATCCAGTCAGAAACGGAGGATGCACTAATTGAAATAAACAACAATTTACAGGGAAACGGTAAAGTGGATGAAGCCAAGAATCAAATCAATGATTTGGAACATAAGAAAGGAAAACACCACCAATCAGAACAACAAGATGAAAAAAGAATCCAAAAGAATGAGGATAGTGTAAGCAGCCTCTGGGACAACTTCAAGCACTCCAACATTTGCCTCATAGGGGTGCCAGAAGAAGAGAAAGAAGAAATTGGAAATCTGTTTGAAAAAATAATGAAAAAAAAAACCTCCCCTAATTTGGTGAAGGAAGTAAACATGCAAGTGCAGGAGGCATAGAAATTCCCAAACAAGATGGATGCAAAGAGGTCCATTCCAACACACATCATATTTAAAATACCAAAGGTTAAAGATAAAGAGACAATCTTAAAAGCAGCAAGAAAAAAGCAGGCAGTTACCTACAGGAGAGTTCCCGTAAGACTGTCAGCTGATTTCTCAAAAAAAAATTTTGCAGGCTAGAACGGAGTGGAAAGAAATATTCAAAGTAATGTAAAGCAGGGACCTACAGCCAAGATTGCTCTACTCAGCAAAGATTTCATTTAGAATGGAAGGGCAGATAAAGAGCTTCACAAACTAAAGGAGTTCATCACCAAAATATTATTATATGAAATATTAAAGGGATGTATTTAAGAAAAACAAGATAAAAAACTATGAATAATAAAATGGCAATAAATGGCATATCTATCAACAATTGAATCTAAAAAACAAACTAAATATACAAGAAGAACAGAAACAGAATCATGGATACAGAAAACGTTTTTGATGGTCGCTAGATGGGAGGGTGGTATAGGGGAAAATGGGTGATGGGTGAGGAGATTAAGAAGTACAAATAGGTAGTTACAGAATAGCCATTGGGATGTAAAGTACAGTATAGGATATGGAGTAGCCAAAGAACTTATATGCATGACCCATGAACATGAACAATGGTGTGGGGATTGCCTGACTGAGTAGGGGGTGTTCAGTTGAGAGGGCAAAGAGGGAAAAATTGGGACAACTGTGACAGCATAACCAATAAAGTATAATTAAAAGAATAAATCTGTACACTCAAAAAGACATGCTTGTTAGGGACCAAACACATATTTGTACACCCACGTTTATAGCAGCATTATTCACAATAGCCAAAAGGTAGAAGCAACTCACTCACTGACAGATAAACAGGTAAACAAAATGTGACATATTTATACTAAAGAATATTATTCAGCCTTAAAAAGGAATGAAGTTCTGATAGATGAACTGTGAAAGCACTTTTTTCAAGAAGCCAGACACAAAAGGACACATACTGCATGATTCCATTTATATGAGTTACCTAGAATAGTGTAATTCATAGAAACAGACAGTAGAATAGTGGTTACCAGGAGCTGGGGTTAAAGAGAGAAGAATTGAGAGTTGTTTAATGGGTACAGTGTTTCTGCTTGGGGTGGTGGAAAAAGTTCCGGAGAAACTGGTGATGCTGCACAAAATCAATGTAGCCAATGCCATTGAACAGAACACTTGAAAATGGTAAAATGATAAATTTTATATTAAACCACAATAAAAACAATTTTTAAAAAATAGCATGCTTGTTAAAAGATGTACATAGTAATGACACAGTATACCTGATCCATCTTCAAGTGGGTGTGGCTAGGAACTCTGATGAAAGAAAAGCAGTGAGACATTTAAGAATGGGACTGGGGTGTTATGGGGTGAAGGGATTGGCAGATGTAAAGTCGAGAGTCACTTTTAAGATTTGACTTTGCGGAAAATACATCTTAATCCTGGGCCTATTCTCTCCAAATCACTGTTTCTTTTTGTCTTTTTCCACTGTTTCATTCCAAAAGAGGTTCAATTCAGTCTTTCACTCAACATAGTATTTATGATTATCTAAAACTTGCATTTCTTCTGAGGAGCAATAACTAGTAAGTACATAATACTACTGTATCAGTAACAAGAACAAATACTTTTGCTTTTATTTTTCTCTTGTATGATATTAAATAAGAACAAACCTGCTGTAGCAAATATAACACATTTGGTATAATTTAGGTATTTTGAGAAATCCATTAATAGTCTTAAGGCCACTAGACGATTAGAAATTCATTATTATGGTACACATCAAAATGGTGCCTTCTTACAAACATTTTGGAAAACTAACAAGTAAATACTAAAACTGAATACATGCATATCCCATAACCCAGTAATTCCACTCCCAGGTATGTATCAACAGAAATGCATATACACACTCACCAAAAGACTCATATAAGAATGTTATTCATAGCATTATTCATAATAGCTCAGAACCAGACATTTTTCAAGTACCCATCAATGGTAAAATGAATAAATTTTGGACATAAAAAACCAGGTAAATTAATAGAAAACTATTCAGCAATTAGAATGAATGAGCTGTAAATACATGCAACAATATAAATGAATCTCACTCTGGAAGCTGAATAATGCCCTCTGAAAAAACCCACAACCTAATCCCTGGCACCTGTGGATGTTACCTTACACGGAAAAGAAGACTTTGCAGATGGGATTTAAATTAAGGATCTTGAAATGGGGAGATTATCCTGGATTAGAGAGGTGGGCCCTAAATCAGAGTCAGAGGAAGATTTGACTGTAGAAGAAGAGAAGAGGATGTGGTGACAAAAGCAGAGGCTTTGAACGTGGAAGAAGGGGCCACAAGCCAAGAAGACACACAGTCACTGAAAGCTGAAAAAAGGCAAGAAAACAGATTTTCCACTCACAACCTCCAAATTCAGGAACCAACTGTGTTTATATGTTGACTTTGGCCTAATGAAACTGACTTGGACTTTCGATCTCCAGGACTGCAAGAAAATAAGTCAGTGTTGTTTTAAGTCATTAAGTTTGTGGTAATCTGTTACAGTGGCATCAGAAAATTAGTACATTCACAAACATAATAGGCAAAAAAGTAGTATATTATGTATGACTGCACCTACAGAAATTAAAAGATAGACAAATCTAGTCCATGGTTTTATTAGTCGGAATATAGTCACTTCTGGGGAGGAAGAAGAAGACAATGTTAAGACAGGAACAAGAGGAAGGCTTCTGGGAGGCTCATAATGTTCTGTGTGTTGGTCTGAGGGCTGACAATGTGAGGATGCTAACTTTGTGAAATCCCTTATATGTGTATTCTTCTATGTGTATGGTACATGCAGTTTTAAAGTTGGTGCCTTTTCAACACTTACCAATCTGACAGTCGGCTAAAAAAGACAGATAAATATTCAAGGAGGTGGGAAAAACACTCACTGAACAGTAACTTTATTTCTCAAAAATGCTAATGATCTGTTTCACTCTCTAAATGATTAAAAAAATATCAACAGACAGATTAGTGACTTTTAAATGCTAAAA
Organism: Desmodus rotundus; assembly: GCF_022682495.2. Taxonomy (NCBI): domain Eukaryota; kingdom Metazoa; phylum Chordata; class Mammalia; order Chiroptera; family Phyllostomidae; genus Desmodus; species Desmodus rotundus. The sequence continues at coordinate 68,715,565 of NC_071389.1, read as the reverse complement.
AAAAATGAGCTAACAATAAAACACTGCTTTATGAGCTTTGTTATACCTGTACTCTAGGACTATAAATTACCAAAATACAAGTAAAACCCCATTTTCTAAAATAACAGTAAACAAAGGAGAAAGTCAAGTACTACATACCAAATGATCAAAATGTCTTTTGGGCCTAAGATTCCTGAAACTAGCAAAAATGTTAGTAACAGAAACCTGCCATTAATCTATATAGATCATTAAATATAAAAACAATTTATAAAACACATCAGAATTTTATTGCTTGAAGAATACAGCATATGAAATCACAAGAATGTCCAATGCAAAGTCACTAGGCTTCAAACATATAATACATTATCAGATGCAGTAAAATATTAATTAACCTGAACTCTGCATCAGAAAAAAAAGGTATGGAAAAATATCTAGGTTGTTTACTTAAGAAACAGATATACTTAAAATAGCAAGTATAAGGATGTTACAGTACAAATTAGAAAAGCCAACACTCATTAACTTATTGTTTCTCAGACTAGACTACCTTTGGTACTTAAACTTTAAAAAAAAAAAAAGATCCTTTCTACCTTGTCCAAAACACTTCATAGAGAGAATATTAACTTCAACTTAAAAACATGCAGCAAAATTAACCTTTTTCTGGCATGGGGAAATTGTATTTAATAAATGTATAACGATATTTCACTTTTTCTAAAACTGCAAAATATGATTGTTAAGAAATCTAATACTTGTAAACTTTACTTACTTAGCTCTCCAATTAAAATTGGAATCCTGGCAGCCACAAACTATCCTTGGGCTTGGTGAATATAGAAATTTAAATGATTTGGCAACTGACAAAGAAATTCAGATTACATCATACTATCTTAAGTGGCTTTTCCATTCTGTTTCCAAAATACAAACAAGATGTCATTTCTTCAACACATTGGATTCCTATAAAAATCACTACCATACTTTAATAGAACCAAATTAAAGCTTCCTCCCTTTTAATGAGCAGGTTGAAACTACTTTTTATGTTTCATATAGGACTGATTCGTTATTACATGCTTTTGAAAACAAAACAAATTATTTTTTAAAGCTATCGCTTTATGATGGAGACAATGATGTCATTTCAAAGGAAGCATTGGACACTGTAGGACATCTAATCAAGAAAATGTAAGAGTAATGCTAAAAACAAACAGTAAGTAAACTATAAGTTAAATTACAAAAAAATCCCTCTTTTATAGCAAGCATGCTCATTAACTTCCATTTCTTTCCCCAAGCAAAGGTTTGAATATTCATTAACCTCAGTTAAACTGATGGAACCTAGGCAACTGTTTCACGAGTTCCAATAAACATGAATAGACTAAGCAAGTAATACTATTGACAATTATTGGAGTGAAATAGTAAGAATCATGACAGTCCTCAAAACTGGACAGTCTTTGAAATGTGATAGTGTAGCTCAAGATGAATTAAGCCATAATAAAACAGTAGTTTTTATCTCTACATAAAACAAAAACAAAATTGAAAATATAACCCACCAAATTTATACAACTAGTATAGAACAGACCCCCCTTCCTAGTTTCTGATGTTTTGTTTTGAAATTCTTTCAAACAAGTATATCTATCTGAGTGTGTATGTGTTGCTGTATATATATACATATATATATACATATATACACACGCACACACACGTAAAATACGTGTGTGTGTATATGGCCTATAGATATACTCATTTTAAAAGACAAAAAAATCAGCTATTACAGAACTGAAGTCTTTTTTTTTCACCAATCTGATCTAATGTCTACTGCACTGCACAGCACCCCCAACCCAATAATTTAAAATTCCCAATTTTTAGTTTAGTTAAAAGGGCAGAGGAAATGAAAAATGCAGATTTAGAATTTCTATATAAATTTCACTATATTTTTATAAACTTGAAGTTTCCTTTAACACTGTTTACTGATCAATAAAGGACTCGCTGCTATCTAAAATCTCATAAACACCATTAAAAATTCAAAATTGATATTATACTGAGCCTAAATTTTCAACAGCTCAAAGAGACAGTTCTTACATGAACAGCACACAATAAATGAAAGTTAACAGCAGACATCCCTAGAATACCAGTGGCAAGTCCACCAAGATGCATACAGAATTATAGATAAGCATTTCTTTCACTGTTTTCTTGTGCAGGGAAAAACATAGAGGAAACAGAACCTCAGCTGGTGAATTTCAGATATCATCATCATCTTCTTCATCCTGAGAAGATCCTGCCTGGTTAGATGCACTCGCTGAGGCAGCAGCAAGCTGTGCTTGTTGGGCAGCTAGCTGCATTTGAAGCCATTCTTGCTGGGCCAGTTCTGCTTGTTGCTGTCTGGCCTAAACACCAAAAACATATAAACAAATAATTTTTTAAAAGCCCAGAACATACACACTTTGGTTAAATGTAGATTAAGTCAATTGCAGACTGAGTCATCAAATCTGAATATTTCCCAACTGCGATACACGGCAGCCCAAAAGGTTTACAGTTGTGAGTACACAAAACTAAGTTTATTATTGTATTATTTATTAATTATTATGTTATTTTCCGTATGAACTGTAAAGCTACTTTTGCCCTATGCTGTATAATGTTGTACATTTGCAGACCAAGAACTCTATGAGACTCATTCTCTTATAGATAGTCCCCCTTTAATGTCATATAATTTATGACCTTTAGTTCAACTGAAGAAGCTGAAAAAGTTGACAGAAAAATCACAATATTCTCTCTTTGGTTCCTTTACCTGTTTTTCTCTCCTCCTTTTGTTTCACTTGATTCTTCTGTCCTCTCAACTTATGATTTTGATGTAAACATTTTTTAATCCACAACTGTTTTGGTAGTTCTGAAGCTCTCTAGTACAGTACCCCTAACTCTTAGGGAAAAATACAATATATAAATGTAATAGCTATCTTGATATCTCTTTGGAGTTTCTATCATAGCTAGTGATATATACATCTCTGTAAATATACATCTCTCTTTTTCTGTCCCTGTCCTTCCTTTCTAAATACACATATGTGTACACCTCACACACACATTCCCATATACACATTAGTGAAAAGACACTTACCAAGTACTGAATTTAAATGGGATAGTTAAAATCCATTCATTTGATATATCTATCCTCTAAACAGAGGTGTCAAACTCATTTTCACCGGGGGCCACATCAGCCTCAAGGTTGCCTTCAAAGGGCCGAATGTAATTTCAACTCCGTAACAGTTAAGGAGTAGTTACATTTATACAGTCCTAAAATTATTTCAGCCCTTTGAAGGCAACGGCAAGGCTGATGTGGCCTCCGGTGAAAATACGTTTGACACCCTTGCTCTATAAAAACCAGAGGATTTTAGAAACCAAGATGCATACATATGTGGCACATGCACTGTGGCAACAGATAATAATACTCCTTCTCAATTTACATGCACTGCTACAACAGCTGAGACTCTTTCCCAATTTATTTTCATCCATTAGCAGAAAAACTCACTGAAGGGAAAAAATAAATATTCTTGAAAAGATCATATAACTTCCCATTAAATGCTAACAAAACAATGCTTTCTCTCCCTCTCTGACCTCTCTCACAATTGTTCCTTAAGCAGGGCTCATACCCTCCTTTATGAATGACCATTTCCTAGTCATCAATACGCAAATCAGTCAGGCTTTCTTGTTCTATTTCGCATATGCCATAATTCTCTATGCATTTCCATAGTTTGTTCTCTAATTATCTAATTATATTATCTTTTTTCTCCACTAGACTTGAGAACAGAAGCTGTTTTCATATTCATTATTAGATTCCCAATACATAGGACCCCAGTACCAGTATTTTCTGAGTGAATGGTTCATGAAAAAACCATGATGCACAGCGTAAGCGCCACACGCCTAAATTTTCTTAATAATCTGTCATGAATTTATTATCCAAAGATTCTTAGAGGAGAATTCTAATCAGATCATTATTATACTTTTAAAAATCATTTAATTGTTACCATTTAAGTCTAAATTTCTCAGCCTGTAGTTCAAGGTACTCCAAATTACTCCCTACTCTAAATCTACTGCTCTAATCTTTTTTTGTAGTATGTACCTTGTACTAAAAAAAAAAATCTAGAACATAAAATGTTTCCCAAACATACCATCCCTCACATTTCTGCTACCTTTACTCATGCTGATATTCATTCTCTTTGAAATTTCCTGATTTTTACTTACTAAAATCCCACTCTTTCTTCAGATTAAACCAAAATATTATTTTCCCATTAAGCTTTTTCCTGATTCCTCCCAGTAACATCCAGGTAGTCTAATCAGGAGGTAGAAGTAACACTAGGTAGGAAAACAGAAAAAATGTAGTATTTGTTAACCAAGTATAAAGTTGTTAACTAGCTAAGTAAAACAGTAAGAAAAAAACACTAATGTATCATGCTGGTGGCAACCACAGAGAGCAGCCACCAACCCTCAAACAGAGGGAACAAGGGACAAGCCTGGAATTTTTAAAACTCAGGAGCTTAGAGGAGCAACCCATGGAACTAAAATTCAGACCTCTGAAAAAGGGGCACAGATTGACTGGTACTAGAATCTTTGAGCTTGGAGGAGAGCCCCAAAGTTTGAGAGTCATCCTTGAAGAAGGAGATGAATGTTCAGGCTGGTTCTGTAAGTATTAGAGAAACTGCAAACTAGACTCAAGTCCTGCTGCAGGAAAAGACTGATATAGCCAGGATTGCTAGCTTGCTCAAAGGAACTCAAAATGAACAGGAAGTAAAAGAAGTCCAGGTGCTGACTTCCTCCTCCAGCCTGGCAATCTCCCTCCACAGCCCCCTACTGGCATTAGAGTCTAACAGCAGTCAGCCAGAAAGGAGGAAATGCGGTTTGGGGAGTACTGGGCCCTGTCACAAAGAGCAGCATTATAGAAAGGTGGGTTTCAGGCTGAGACAATTGCTTAGTAACTGGCACACACCCATACCCCAAAATTGAATATGACGTCTCTGTACTTGGGTTCTGTTTATATCTTCCTCATGAGAGTAGTCAGCCTCATATTACTGTTGGTAGTGTACCTATATTATACCTCCCCCGCAAAAACTTCTTTTATTTAGGAAATTACAAACCAGGCATTGTCTCCAATAACTACTTTTCCCATTTTTATGAAGAAATATGGAAAATAGTTATTCTAACACACAGGGATATTACTTTTATGACAGGAATGCCCAGAGTTCAAAATAGACTAAGAGTGCTTCACAAAAAACATTTTAAGAGTTCATAAGAAAATTGTAGGGCAAAATAAATATATGAATTTATCAACTTAAGAATACCTATTCTGTGGCCTAACTGATTATAAATACATATAATTTTGTAGCACAGAAAAAACTCAAATAACATCAAGTCTCTCCATAGGTTTTATTGAAAAGGTGCATAATCTCGCAGTTTATTCAATGATCTGCAAAGGCATGTACTGGTTATATTTAAAATTTAACTAACTTTTAGGTACCATGGACCCCTATCATCTTCCATACTTTTCTCTCCAAACATGAAAGCATTCCTATGCCGTCAATATCATTGTTGATTGATATTTTATTTGTATTCATTTCCACAAATTAAAGTTTTCAATAGTATTAATTCCAATTTTCTTTTCCCCTCCTGCCTCTTACCCAGTCCATCCCAAGTATTTTCTTTGTGAAACTGGAGTATAAGAGATAAGTAGGCATATATTTCCTAATTCATTTCTTCTCTTGGAAGTTTTTATTCTTTTAAGATTCTCACTTCCACATACTAAAATGTCTCATTTATAATTTATAGTTAACTTCTATCTTGATTTTTAATGTTTCCCCCTTTCCAAATAATTGCTGCTAGTAGTGAAAGACAGCCTGAAATAAGGCTACTATTACATATTTAAAATAAAGTCTAAAAGAAGACATGAAATAAAAGTGATGAAAAGATGCTGTATTTACTTGTTAGTTCCTTTCAAATTTAGGACTTAAGTACTGTGCTCTAGGGAAGAAGTACTAGGCAGCTGCTAAAATTCTACTTCTGTTAATTTTCTTCACTAGACCAAAGAATCTTCACACATAGATCAGGACAAGAAAAAAGGGTCACAAGGAGGGGGAAATAAAAAGCAGATGACAAGGAGAAAGAGTAAAGATACATTTTTCAGGCAGTCAATTATTTCTTTCATTCATCTTTTTGCCCTGGAAAGGATAAAGCATGATCCACTTAAGAATTCCAAAATAAATTTAAGTAGATAAAATGGTGGCTAGAGTATTAGCACGGTATTATAGAAAGAGCACAGGTTTTGGAGGCAGAAAATATGAGTTTGAATCAAGACTCTAACACTTTCTAACTGTATAAACTTCCCCATTTTATTTGTTTAACTCAATCCTTCCTAGTAAACTAAGCTCCGTAATGGCAGAAACTATGTGTCTTTTGTATGATGCTGTAAGCCTTGCACTTAGCTCTATGTCTGGTAAGTGGAGAGGACTTTAGTAAATATCTGTAGAACAAATGAATGAATAATCTCATGTAAGTTTCTTCATCTCTGAATCTGTTTCTTAATGTATAAATGGATATAATAAAATTTATATTATACATAAAAACTCTAGAAAGTGCCCTGACCAGATGGCTCAGTTGGAGTGTTGTCCTGAGTACACCAAAAGGTTGCAGGTTCAATCCCAGTCGGGGCGCATACAGGAGGCAACCAATTGATGTCTGTCTGTCTGTCTCTTTCCTCCCCCCATCCCCCTCTTCCCGCTACCTTCCTCTCTCTCTGAAAAAACAAAATAAATAAACAAACATATCCATGGGTGAGGATTAAAAAAAAAAAACTCTACAAATATGTTAAATATGTAACAGCATCTTTTTCTTTTCATCAAATATTTAATTTGGTACCCTCCAAGTGATCTGCAATAGTAAAGAATCAATAAATGATACTCATTAAGGGTTTTAAAAAAAAATCATTGCTCCTTTGTTACTTTATATTCATATGGGTTATAACACTGTTTGCATGTGTTCACAAGTGCCCCAAAGACTTACAGACTTACCATGTATATTCATAGGTTATCTCATAGCTTGTTGTGAGGATTAAATAAAGTAATAGTTAAATTACTTGATAATTAACACATGGTTAGAACTCAATAAATGTTAGTAATCTTTTATTTTCTTATTACGGTGCTAATCTGGAATAGATTACCTAAAATGACACTTCCCAGTTCTAATAGTAATTTACAGTAATAGGTAGGAAATCTTATTTCTATTCAACCTAAAACTGTCTTTCAATTTCAAATGAGAGGCTAGATCTTAGTAGGGAAAAAAAACCAGCCTCACTTTCTTCCTGTTTTGTTTGTTTGTTTGTTTTTTAAATAGGGGGAATATCAGTACTTGGGTACTAATCCTTGACAAAACTATATAAAGCAAGAAGAAGTTTTCTCCTTTTCTCCGCTCCACTGGCCCTTCAAAAATATTTTAAGATTAGTGTTTTAAAGGTGTATTAACGACCTAATTTAAGTACATGGTAGTTGTAAAGTAGATGGTAATCTACTTTATATAATTTCCTTATATGCCACTCATCATAAATTTTGACCGAGTACTTTCTCACCAACCCATCATTTTCTTTTTTAAAGTATATTTTTATTGATTATCCTATTACAGTTGTCCCATTTTTTCCCTCTTATTCCCCTCTGCCCTGCACCCCACCTCCTACCAGCATTCCCCTACTTCAGTTCCTGTGTCGTACATATGAGTTCTTAGGCTTCTCCATTTCCTATACTATACCAACCCATCATTTTAAATCTTAAGATTATTTAGGTTTAGTAAGTAATCATTCTGTCTGGGGAAAAAAAAAAATCAAAGTAAAATCTCAGTAGTTATTTAGAGTCAATTTCCTTAGAAAATAGGTTGCTACAAATATTTACTACTTTTACGTGAAGTAAATAACTGGCCTAATAGAGTCAAACTGACCATCCCTAAACACCAGACTCTGTGATCAAATAATCAACCACAGGAAAAAAAATCCTCTGGGGTATGTTGATTTAGGAAATTATTTAAGAAACCAGTCTTATTTCTATTAGCAAACAGGGTTAAGATTCAGATGAAAATAATTTAAAATGCATCACTTACTTTTGCAAATAATTCCTGTTGCTGCCTCAATAACTCTTCTTCAGGAATGCCAAGGTTTTCCAAACGAGAACTGGCCTTTCTTCTTTTTAACGCTACAGTCTTGCATTCTTGTAAAACTTCTTTTACTTCACTAATATAAGAGCCAAAGCCCAAACTTTCTAGGGCTAGGGAAATGAAAATATGAAAACATGAAAGAATGATAGAATATAACTTATCCTCTACATATGGCACTTTAAGTTTTTATGGATTTTTTTTGAGGAGATTGTTGTTTTCTAATAATTTTACCTATTTTTTAGTTGCATAGCAATTATCAGGATGGCAATGACAAAATATTTTATTAACTTTCTTAATATGAGATTGGAAATTAGTTAAAACTTAAGAAACATTTTAAGGCACAAGTCTCCTTCATTTTTCCCTTTCTTTCTGACTAATTTTTAAAAAACCAAAGCACTTCTTGTGAGAAAAAAAAGTCCAATTTAAGAACATGTAACTTTAGTAAGAAAACGCTTTTCCTATGCCACTCATAGTAAATCAAATATCATTAAGTCAATCACTTCCTCAAAGAATAGAAATAAAGCAAATATTTGGAATATATTTATTAATATATGCAAATTGTGCCTTTTGGCTTAGAAAAAGTAGGTTTTGGTAACACATGCTCTAAATTTCAGGATAGGATGAAAGAATAGATAAGTTCTTTTGTCCAATATACCAAAAGAAACTATTTTTAGCAAAGACACTCAAACTGCCAAGTTAAGAAATACTGGTGGAAATAACTTAGGAAATTCAGCACTTATATTCAGCCAACAAGTTTCTCTTGAAAAATAAAGCTTAACAGGAAACACTATTAAAACATTTCAAGTGTTGTGGCAGAAAAACTGGGATAAAGGAAAATTATAAGGATAGAAGACATGTTAATAAAAAATTTTTTTTCACATTTTGAAAAAAAGTTTTACAAGAAAATTCACTCTTTAATAAAATGCTTTCTATAATTGAGAAAAACAAGGCATAAAATTTCCTTTTGGCTCATGGTATTTAAAATTATATTGTATAATCCTGTATGTTGACTAAGACCCTAAAGGCATATTTTGTTTTCTGAACTAATGATGAAATAGAGATAGTGAAAAACACAGTAAGTGAACTTAATTTAGTTCATCAGTTCTTGTTATCTTTTAACAATTATGATGAACCAGACTGGCCCTCGGTAAAGAAGCCCTAAATTCTAACTTCAGGGATTTGTTCTTCAGGGAGAATACCAAATATACCTTTACAAACCCACATTCCCACTGTAAGCTGTGGTTTTTAAGACATTATAGCCCTAGCTGGTGTGGCTCAGTGGATTGAGTGCCAGCCTGTAAACTGAAAGGTTGCTGGTTTGATTCCTAGTCAGGGTACACGCAGGCTAGGGTTGCAGGCCAGGTCCCCAGTTGGGAGTGGGCAAGAGGCAACCTACCAATGTGTATCTGGCACATTGACGTTTCTCTCCCTCTCTTTCTCCCTCCCTTCCCTCTCTCTAAAAATAAATAAATAAAATCTTTTTTTAAAAAAGACATTATGAATGATTTCAACTTTACTTCAAATGTTGAACTAGTTTAATCTTCTTTAGAAATAATCTGATGCCAAAGAGTACTATTATTTGAATTTTAATTCAGTTAACCTACTGACCCCACCTTGCCACCCAGAAAACTTCAGTAACGCATTATTCTGATTTCTGTATATCAAATTAACCACTGTATAATTCTTGGCCTGAAGGAGCTCGGGGTATAGTGGGAAATTAAGTGAAGGTCAGGAAGCCTGCATTTTTTACTTGAATTAACAGACTGATTATTTTTTAAGTGTTAATGCTAGATGCAAATGTTTTTTCTTTTTTCTTTTTTAAAGGCACAAGCATTATAGTGTATTTTCAAAAATACTGACTGGAGACTATACTAAAAGAAGCCAGTGAATGGTTTAGGATTTCCTGCCATATTCTACAGAAAATCTTACTTCCTTAGCCCTGTACCAAGATCCCCCAGGATGTAGCCCACCAACCTTTCCAGCTTTATGTCTGCCATTATTAAAACCCTGCATACTTCTACTAAATCTGCTTGCTCAGTGTTTTCCAGCAGGCACCAGTTCCCACATTTGTGGTGACAGTAATGCATTCAAGGCCCCGATCAAACTCCATCTACTAATTAAGCTTGCTTGATCCTCCTAGATAGAAGTAATTTCCCCTTTTTGAAATCAGATAGATGTAGAATTTCAAACTTGGTTGTCACTGCATTTGTATTGTAGGACCTTGGTTATGTTGCTTAACATCTTTAAGCTTTAGTTTTCCATCTCTAAAATGAGAATAGCATTTGTTCCATAATATCTTCCTACAACCAGAAACAATATAGTGCTTAAGCACACAGGCCCGAAGGCTGTCAGGGACTGACCCCCAACTTCACCTCATATTAGCTGTGTGACCCTACAAAAGTTTCTTCACCTTGGCCTCTAAAATAAGAATAACATTATCTGTATCTCAACAGATCAGGTTGCTGTGAAGAATAAATTAATATAAATAAAGAGCTTATAACAGAGAGTGGCCCAAGAACAAAATAAAATATTCATTATTATATTTGTATTAGTTCTAGGGTTATAGGAACCAAAAAGCAATCGATTAAAGGCATTTAATACAATGTCTAGTACATAGGAGTAACTTTAACTGACTTAGACCATGTATTATTCATATTTATTTTCCTCTTACATTTGAAAGAGTATCCTAATAAGGATATAGGACCTAAGTAAATACATAGTTATGCATTATACACCTAAGTTCATGTTGAACAAGTATATTTATAATATAAAATATTAAATTTACAAAATTAACAAATGAACACAACAGAGAGACACCTCTTTGAAATGTTATGAATTACTAGACTAAATATTTTTAAAAATTCATTCCAAACTACCTTTAACCATAGAGGCTGTTTTTTAATAAAAATTAAAAACTCACCTTTAAAAACATCTAAGGTTAAGAGCACTGCTTTCAAAAAAATATACACGTAAATCCAAGGTTAATATTTAATATTATTCAATGACCTGCTATATACAAGTACTGTATTCTTAATAAAATGGTTTTACAGGAGCAGCCATAAATTTAAATTAAAAAACTGAATTCACTTTAATCCAAATTTTAAATACACTTTGGCTAACATATTAATTAGCTGGATATAGTAACTTCTAAACAGGGAGATACATTACATCATTTCTTACCATGTAATAGTAATCATTCCCATTTTACACAAAGGAGAATCTTAAAGGATAAAGGAAATGGCTCTTTTAAGAAGGGTCACTGTTGATTTTTATGCAGATTATTCAATGCACAACAGTACCATATCTAAAGAAGGCCATTCATACTGTAAACATCATAGATTTGTATGTTTACAATATAATGTTATAATTTGTATGTTAAAATGTGCTTTTTCTACCAGACGGTAGTAAAGGTTTTTAAGGAAGGAGTGCCTTTTTCCTAATATGTACAAAGGGACTTTATGAATTGTTAATGGCCCTGGCTCTAAGGACCCTGGAGTAAAAGCCAAAAAAGAAAAATAATTTTTAAAAAATTTGTGGATAAAACACACACATTACTTGTTCCTCAGAGGTCTGGCTACTACCCACTGCCATTTATCTTAAAACTATGCCTACAAAAATGCATGGTATATTAGGGGAAAAAATTACTTTTCAATTTGAAAGAGAGATGTTAACAAAATACCCACTTAAGGGAAAAAAAAACAACTTCCACCAGTAATTATAATTGTAATGCAGGCTTATTGTACAAAAATGATGTAATCTTGAAAAGTTTTGTAATAACAAGAATTTGTTCAATTTATGAACTTTATACTTAAAAACATAATGCATTTTTCATTAAAAAATATATAAAATAACGTTCTGTAATTTCTCTATTTTAGTTTGTATGTTGGGAAGGGAGGGCTGTGATGTAGTTCACTCAAAATACATTAAGAAGGCCCTGGCTGGTGTGGCTCAGTGGATTGAGCATTGGACCATGAACCGAAAGGTCGCTGGTTAGATTCCTGGTCAGGGCACATGCCTGGGTTGAAGACCAGGTCCCCCATTGGGGGTATAGGAGAGGCAACTGATGGATATATCTGTCACACATTGATGTTTCTCTCCCTCTCTTTCCCCCTCCGTTTCCCTTGCTCCAAAAGTAAATAAATAAAATCTTTAAAATATATATATATATATTAAAAGGATGTAGGCCAAAGTGACTTTTTGGCTCATTAGCCTGGCAAGGTTTCTGAAGACCCTTAAGAACCATGTCCTCTATAGTATCACTACTCCTGGAAATTAGGGACAATGAGAGACTTACAGCAGAGCCAGAATCAAATATCACTTATCTTTATACCCTTAGCTGTACCTAGCACAGTGCCAAGTACATAGTAGTATCCAAAAGTAATTGTTGGGTAGCAGAAGAAAAACAAAAGATATATCAATTTTAAGAAAAATAGTAAAATCCTAACTTGAAAAAGTACTGATTATGTGATAAATTATACAGTGCAAATTACATGTGTCTCTCAGGAAAAAATATCAGTATGGATGATTATTTAGGCAATACAGTATCATTCTCATTCTCATTATTATTATAACTCTGCAATCACTCAGATCCTCTGATTTCAAAACTACTTCACATCCACTTTCCAAAAACAGACTTTGGTTTAGGCGAGAGCAAAGCTACTCAAAGAGCAGTCCGTAAACTTGTGCCAGAATTGCTTGTAGCTTTCTGTGATAAGTTAAGCATGGAAAATCAAAGTAAGCATTTAAGAAACTTCACAGCAAAACTGTAACTATATGAGGTGATGGATGTGGTAACTAGCCTTACTGTGGTACATTTCACAATATATGCATATATCAAATCATTACATTATACAACTTAAACTTACACAATGTTATTACATGTCAGTTATATCTCAATAAAGGAGAAAAAAACCTTTATATAGCAATTTGACAGTAATTTTATGTCTATGGAATGTAACAACAGAAAATATAAACATTTATTTATACCTTTTTTCTTATTTTTCTAGTGATCCATTTTTACTGTATTTTACAAAAGTTCCAGTATGAGAGGGACTAGAATTTTTAAAAAGGCACTCAACATAGATGGCTTGGAGCAGCTCAACTGCTGAAGAAGCAAATCCTCAAAGACTTTTTCAAACTTTCCCTACTTTCAGTTGCTATTCTCATAAATGTGAAAAAAATGTAGCAAGAAGTTTAATGTGCAGAAAGAAAATAATATACTTAAAACACTTTACTTCAAGGTTAAAGTAACATACTTTAAGGTTAAACATAACAGACTTTCAGCTTTGTATTTTAATCAGAAACACTATATGAATTTTTAAAATTATTATTTATGCCGTGGTTGGTGTGTCTCAGTGGACTGATCGCTGGCCTGTGAACTGAAGGGTTGCCAGTTCGACTGCGGGTTCAATTCCCGGTTGGGGCACATGCCTGGGTTGTGGGCAGGGTTCCCAGCTGGGGGCAACTGATATGTCTTGCACACTGATGTTTCTCTCCCTCCCTCCCTCCCTTCCCCTTTCTCTAAACGTAAACAAATAAAATCTTTGTAAAAAATTATTAATTATTGTAACATATTTCCTGTAAGGTTCTCAACCCTGACTCTCAGTAAATTGCAAGTTATACCTGAAACCATTAAGTATTATTTATACATAAATGGGGAAGCATTTAACAGATGTGCCTAAGGTGAAAGACTTTCCAGTTCCAGAACGGGGAGCTCTTCACTCTCAATGTCAATTCTTTCCATAATGTAACAGAACATGTTAAAATTCATTGAAGAAGATGTGTTCATTGAAACCAGTAATGGAGTAAAAGGAACACTTTAGAACTCCTGCTATTTGTCTATCTGTGATCATCATTATGAAGTCTATTTTCTTAAAACTCAAAATAAGCAAGACATCTAGAAAAATATTTTAAATTTAAGTTTAAAGTTATAGTATTTCACAGATTTACTAGCAATAAAATTACGTCAGCTTTAACTTGAGTTTTACATAACTGATTCAAATGCTTAATTTGCTCTGACAGGATAAAGCAAAGTAGCAAGTGAACAAGTGAAATGTCCTGAAGCAAAGTCTAGCTCATTAAACTTATTACTTATATCTCCAAACTTCAGCCCTGATCCGTGTGGCTCAGTTGGCTGGGCATCATCCTGCAAGGCCAAAGGTCTGGGGTTTGATTCCTAGTCAGTGCACATGCCTGGACTGCGGGCCTCTGAGAGGCAACTGATCTGTGTTTCTCTCACATCCACATGTGTCTCTCTCTCTTTGTCCCTCCCTTCCCCCATCTCTAAAAATAAATAAATAAAAATTTTTAAAAAATCTCCATACTATTTTTAAATGAACATTATTATTCTACTTGGACATATCCTACATTCCTAAATAATCAATGCTGACAGAAAGTATAAAAAATGTTGTATCTACCATGATTTATGTAGCTTTCCGGAGTCAGTCTGTAAAACCACACTTTAAACACCTAAAATGTACACACATTAAACATTTCTTTTTTTTAAAAGATTCTACTTTTTTAGAGAGAATGGAAGGCAAGGAGAAACAGAGGGAGAGAAAAATCAATTGGCAAAAGATACATGGATGGGTTGCCTCTGGTATGCCCGTAACTGGAGACTTGGCCTGCAACCCAGGCATTTGCCCTGACTAGGAATCAAACTGGCAACCTTTCAGTTCATAGGTTGACGCTCAACCCACTAAGCCACACCAGCCAGAGCTTCAACATTTCTTTAAAAAAATTTTAAGCTCTCAAGACCCCCCCAAAAAATCTTTAAAATGATTAAGTAATATGAAACTAATGAGATTATAAATATATAAAATCTATTCCCTAACTGGGGAGAATTTTGGGCAAAAATGGTACCTTATCCACTAAACAATGTCAATGTTACAAGGGGAGGAAAAGGTAAATTTATAAGACTATAACAGGTCAATACATGATTTTTTAAAATTAATAAATCATACTCAGTACACAAAGGAAATGTTTTCACTGGAACTTCTTGACTTATCCCATAAACTGAATTTATCATGCTCCAAGTTGAGGCATTTAACACACTGCTTGCTACAGCTGCACTTTTATTCCATCGTGTCAATCAGAAATCTAAATATATCCTAGAAAAGAATAAACTCTACCCAAGATGACAGATTGTAATGTGTTATTAGGTTTTTGGAACGATCCTCACTTCTGTGGTATAAACAAATGTTTAAGCAGATCCTTTAGAAATTTTTTGCAATTTTCATCAGAAAGGCAATGTTGATAGAAGAACCTTTTTTTTTTGAGTTGTAAAAGGAAATTATAGCTATCTGTGTTGGATAATCTCGTGAAGGACTGATGACAACAATCACACATACAAAGTAAAAATAAAAACACAAGAGGAAAAATAGACAAATTGGCTTTTGTTTTACTTGCCAGGGTATTCAGCATACCAAGAAAGTAGGGGGGGAAAAAGTAGCTTAAAAATCAAATATGGCCCTGGCTGGCATATCTCAGTGGATTGAGCATGGGCCTGCGAATCAGAGGGTCACTGGTTCAATTCCCAGTCTGGGGCACATGCCTGGGTTGCAGGCCAGGTCCCCAGTGAGGGGAAACATGAGAAGCAACCACACATTGATGTTTCTATCCCTCTCCTTCTCCTTCCCTTCTCCTCTCTCTAAAAATAAATAAAATCTTTATTAAAAAATCAAATACGCTTTTTCCTAGGGATTTATTTTCTCCTTTCGTACTAAAACGAAAATGGCAATATATTTTAAATCTACCTTCCACACATCATTAAGGACCAGAATGAATCACTTATCCTTTTGTCAATATTGACAGTAAAGTATTGGATATGGGGAGTATGAGCAGATGTGTTCTCTACTTCAGAACAACAGGAAAACCACCCTTTAAAAAGTTAAATTATAAAAATAAAACGGCAGACATCCACTTGTCTACCGAAATGATAAAGATTAATCATGCCTGTTTTTCTTCAAAAGCAATCAAGAAATTGATAAAATTGGATTATTACAAGAGACAAGTTATCACCTCAAGTAGAACAAAACTTTTTTTTTTTATAACAGTACATATAAGCACTTCCCAAAACATTATGACTAGGAAGTATGTCTCCCCATCCCTAAAACAAATAATCAGAATGTGGTCTTCAAGTCCCTAGTATTGGACTAAATCCTTTTTAATTTAAAAGAGAAGAAATTGTTGAAACTTTCAGAAGTGCTGTTCAATGAAAGCTTAAGTGTATACATCTAAATGGTAATGGCAGCAGGAAAGAACACGGAAATGTTCCATGAAAAAAATCTCTTACAATCTATTAATAGAGGCTTTAAATATGTATCTCCAAAGAACAAGGGAAGCTACATAGAAGGAAAAGAAAGTAAGAAAAAGAAAGAGAAAAAGAATATTCACACTTTTTTTTACAGAACAGAACTGGAGTGCTTTTGGTAACTAGGACCATTAAACCATTTTTATTGAAGTTTTTTATTTGATTGATTGATTTGAGAGAGAGAGAGAGAGAGGGAGAAAGGGTAAAGAGAGATGGAGGGAGGGAAGGAGGAGAGGGGGAGAGACAGAGTGAGAAAGAGAAAGACAGAGACAAAGACAAAGAGACAGAGTAATCGGGTTTTTTCCCCCTCACTTATTGACACATTCATTGGTTGATTGTTGTACTGTGTGTGTACCCTGACCCCGGATGAACCCGCAACCGTGGTGTATCCAACAGGGTGCTCTAACAACTGAACAACCCGACCAGGGCCATTAAACCATTTTAAAAGCAGGAAATACGCTTTGTTTTTTCAACACCAATAAATTTCACAACGCTGAACACAGTCATGTTAAGATTTTTTTTACTCGTATGTTCAGAAAATTCAACTTTTCCTCTAAACTAGTGAAAAGATCGGTGAGGAAGGGGTGCTGTCCCCACTCCTGCTAGAAGTTCCTGTCTGAATTTTAATTTTCCAAGGGAGCACTTCTGGGTTCTTTTCTCAGTTGTCACCGTCTACGTTTCACTTTAGGCAAGCGATTTCTCAGTTGTCATGTCTAGGTTCCACTTTGGCCAGGCAAAATTCTTGTTTCTTCGGCTTACCTGGCTGTAAGAAAATTAAACCTACTACCAACACTTTACCTTTGGGGATGTTAGCTGACCTAAATGCTTACAATCCGTACTGGTACTTGCTGGATGAAAAGTACCACGAGAATACTACACAGGGATTTTCTTAAGGTATCCGCTGCCTCCATGTCCGCGTGGCTATTTCATTTCCAAGTACAGATCACGGGAGAGGAATCAAGGCTTTGACATGCACGGGTGAAGCGACTAGCAAGCTGTCTCCAGACCCTCATTTAAACAAAATCCCACACGTAACACTTACCTTGTATGACATGCTCTGGCGAGATGGTCTTTTTTTCCGATTTGTTGCAAATCTCATTGGCTTCAGAAGATATAAGATGAATGAATTCAGTGCAGCAGTTCACCACCAGCTCCCGGGCATCGTTAGCCACCCGGACATTTGGAAGAGTCTCTTTGATCATCTTATTGATAGCAGCTCTGGGTATAGTCAGATCATCATCGTTGCCAGATGAGGAAGCCATCGTATCTTCCTACCTCTTGCGCTCCGTCTTTTAAAAACTCCCCAGGTCTGGTCCACTACTCCACAAAGATTTTTCAAAAGGCCGCCCTCAGCGTGATCCCAGAGGCGCTGTGAGTAGAGGGTGCAGAAAATGAAGGGGAAGGGGTTGGCACTAGAGGGCGGGTAACACCCGTTTGTGATATTTAGGGCAAGGCTGGGAGGAAAATCGTGGTCCGAGGATTCTGGGGACAGCACTGCCCAAGTCCGGAAAGGAAAGCGAGGTGGTCAGGAATTTCAGCACCGGGGAACCACCTTGGTGTATCCTCAGAGAGGAGGGCGCTGTCGCCTAACCGGTCCCCAACGGCGCCGGAGCACAGGCAAGGTCTAGGGACACGGGCCTCGCTGCGGTACCGGTCGGAAACACAGAGGTCTTGGCTCTACACAGCCCGAGCCCCCGCTGCCGCCAGCAGCCGTTGCCGCCGCTCCGGCCAAACCATCCTTCAGACACCCACGCCGCCGCCTCACAACATGGCCGCAGCCGCTGCTGGAACCCGGGCGGGCGCCTGGGAACGAATAGGGACAGAGTCAGGCACAAGGGAAACGGCACTGGAGGCCGCCGTGGCCGTTTAGCCCGAACGCAGATCGTGGAAGCCGAAACCGCGGCAACGGTGGTCTCTCAAGAGGCCAGGGAAGAAGGTTTGGGGGAAGCCTCTCCCGACACTCTTTGCGCTACCGGAAGCCTCACCTCCCAGTCCCCCCTCCCTTCCCGACTGAGTTCCGGGCGTGACTGCCACCCTTCCCCCACCCGCGCCGGCGGGAACCGCGGGACCTCGCGGCCCTCTGCTTCTTCCTGCCGCGGGCCCGGCACGCGGCCTACGATCCTTCGCCGGTACGGAGACCGAAGCCGGGCGAGCGCGCGCCTCGCGGTATCGGAGAGCCTCGAGCGCGCGCTTGGCCTGGGGCTGCTGCGCCAGACTGTGCTTCGGGCGGGTGGATCGTCTCAACAGCTGAGGTCTCGAAACCCTCTCTCCCCCAGCGATGTTCTGGGACAAAGGAGCGCTGGATTTCGTTAAAAGAACTTTTTGCCGTTCCTCAAAGAGCCGTAATTGGGATTGAAGAAAAACGAGGCCAGGGCTCTGGGGAGAGCAGAAGCCCACGTGCCTGCCTGTTTCTGCAGTCCAGAGGAAAAGCTTTTGATGGTTCCTAGTAGACGTTATCGGGATCAAAGATCTCAGTGGCCCTCCACAGTTTCATTTTATGGGAAACAAAACATGCAGAGAAGTGACTTGGCGCTCCCAGTCCCTACTAATGGCTAAACCGGAAACTAGGAACAAGATACTGTGCAGTGGAAATAATGCGTTGCGTACAATGAGCCATATTAAGAGGTTCCAACTTAGCCATTATTCATGGTGTATTGCACTTCGGCTTCTGGAGAGGGGGAAAGAGTGTGAAAGTAAGCAGCTCTGAGCTTTGCGTCTGTCCAGAGTGACTATTAATATCAATGTGTGTCAAGTTCTTCACAAAAATTGCATTATTTTTAAAAAATTAAGCTTGTCCTATTGTCATTTGGAGGAAGAGTCTATGAATAGTGGGGTGTGGCAATTTCTAAAAAGCAAGTCCGGTTCCATTTAAATCAGTTTGGCACTTTAGTTAACCAGATACATTATTCCTGATACATTGGACAGCAACTGGCTTGTTTGAAATGTTTTCTTTAAACGATTTTATTTAAGAAAGACCCTAGATGAGGCACCTCAAGGACACCTTGGTTAATTACACTTTTTTTTTTTCCATTTAGCATTTTCTCCAGTACACTTGTGGGTTAATTTCTAAAGTGCAGATGCTTGTTTTTCAATGCTGCTAAGTTTCACCAAACCGATTTTTTTTATAGAACAATATCTTAAAATATTCTTCAAAATAGGAATGCCCAGGTTTTCAGCTAAATTTACAATAATTTATAACATTTGTAATTTGAAGCTTACCATTAAAAACAAATAATGCTAGTGTTTATGTTCATTTGTCGTTGCCAACACACCAATTGCTAGTTGGTAATACAAACTAAAAACGTCTATTTTGTGTTTCTTTTATGACTGGCACTGTGCTACATTCTTTTACTTAAGTATTATCTCATTTAATCCTCCGCAACCTTATTCGATAGATACTGTTTTAATCTCCACTTTACAGATAAGAAAAGTGAAGTTGGGAGAAGCTAAATAACTTCCCTAAAGTCAGTGTAGCGATCAGTGGTCTAGAGTATGTTGTAAGAACAAACAGCCCCCAAATCTTAAAAGGTTTATTTCCTGCTCGTTTTATGGGTTCATCTTGAGTCTGCAAGAGGATTTTTCACACAGTAATCACTAAAGAACCCACTGGAACTGTTGGGAAGAAGTAATGAAGGTGCCTTGAAATTTAGGCTTTTGTCAGCTGGAAAGAAAGAAAATATTTGTGTTCAAAGTAATAAAGTTGTAGAGACAAATTGTTCTGGGAGCAGTGAGGGGATCACCTTAATTGAAGTAAAGCATGTGTGTTTACAGTAGTGAGAGAGAAGTAAGAAAGCCAAATACATGAGGCAGCAGAAGTCATGAAGTAACGGAAGCCAAGAAATAGAGGGGGAAAGAGAGAGAAGTCAGTGGTAACAAGAACAATGGAAGAAAGGTAAGAAGCGTTCTTTAGGCCTCAAAAAATCATTTCAGAGCTCAACAAAACTGGACTACTAGAGTGTTGGTGTATTGTTTTTTTTTTTTTTAAGATGTTTTTTATTTTTAGAGAGAGGGGAAAGGAGGGAGCGAAACATTGAAGCGCTAGAGAAACATAGATCCGTTACCTCTCTTGTGCCCCCAAGTGGGGACCTGGCCTACAGCCCAGGCATGTGCCCTGACTGGGAATTGAACCAGCAACCCTTAGATCCACCGGCCGGTGCTCAATCCACTGAGCCTGACACTAGTCAGGGCTGTATTTTGCTTTTGAAATGGACACTAGAGTTCCATGAAACATTTCCCTATGCTTATTTACTTCCTGTGTATCTTCATAATACTCTTCTAAAATTCCCATTTTTTTGTTTTACACAACTTGAAAGAACCCAACTCATTTAAAGGCGTTGGCTTCAGATTTGGGTTTGATGCCCAACCTGCCACTTAACTAACTTGGGCAGGGTATTTAAGCTGTGTCTTGATTTTTCATCTATAAAATAAGGATGAGAATACCTACTTTACAGGGTATTTTAAAGCTCAAATTACATAAATATACGAAGTATTTAGCCCAGAATTTACATGCTAAATAAATAGTGATAGTTGTTAAAAAAAAATCATTATTGCACTGATGAATATTCCTCCTAGGAATGGAATAAAGGGATTGAAAAGAAAGGTGATTTCAAAAACTTTCACAGAAAGAATCGAAGGAAACTGATAATTTGGATCCAAGATGGTCAAGGAAACAGACTAGTCAGATACAATTACAAGATTTTTATCCTCAGAAACTGGGATTTGGGATCAGGGTGGCGTCATAAACAGCAAAATCGAAAGGGAGCAGTTTAGAGGCAGGGTGCTTGCTCTTGCATGTTTGGGTTTGAGGCCACAGTAGGCATTTCAGAAAGTGACATACACGGTAGAGACGCTAGACAGCATCTGGTTCCTACATTCATTCATCGCCTGAGTGTCTACTGTCCTAAGTATGGTGTGGGAGAAATAAAGATAACAAATATTGTGTTATTCTAGTTTTCAAGGATCCTACAACCTGTTGGGAGAATCACAATATAAACCAGAAAGAAATAAAATACTGTATTAAACATATAATCTAAGTGTGAGGAGGAAGGACTGATTAATATGCCACGTGTGAGATACAGACGGCTTTAGGGAGGACTCACCATTTTGACTGAGCCTTGAAGATTGAGTAGAATTTTGACAAAGAAGGAAAGGATATGCAGCTGAAGAAGAAACACAAAAATACGTTGTATGATATGGAAAAATCAAGTAGCCTAGAGTGGCTCTGTCTGTAGGGTTTATAAAGAGGTACAGTGGGATGAGCTGCAGGAAAAGTAAATTAGGCTCAAAATAATTCAGTGCCTGTTATGAATTACATGCCTTGCCAATAGTTTTCATATTCACTTTATCATTTAATAACCATACAAAATAGGTGTTTTGACAACTAGGAAACAGTTTTAGAGAGGTTTACTAATTTGTTCAAAGTCTCACAATAGTATTGAAGCTAGAATTTGAAACCAGATTGTTGTTTAACTCTGAAGCTTAGGCTATTTTCAATGGTAACTATCTCTAAATTTTAAAAAAAGTTATATTTATTTTAACACCTTAAAAATATAAAGCACTTTCCACATGTATTTGGTCTTTATTACTAGTCATTAATGTCTTTTTGTAGATGGGAAAAATAAAAATGCAGCAAGGCTATCCAAGGTCACAGAGTAAGTAAACGGTAGATTGGGAATGCAACCCAAGCTTTCTGAATCCAAAGTGTCAGATCTCTCCAGCATCATTTTGAGGAGTCTGGAGTTTCTTCTGTAGGTAGTAGAAAGAGACAGTGAACATTTTGGAGAAGGAAGATGACATACATGTTTAAAAAGATTAGTCTGGGATAGCATGTGGGCTGGACCAGAATGGAGAAGACAAGGACACAAGTTATTAGGCTATTGCAAAAGCAAGTTGATAATGAGGAAGACCTGAACAAAGAGAGCTCAGTGATTATGAGATGGAACAAATCAGAGGCATTTGGAAAAAGAATTTACTGGTATAGGATTTAGTTCCTAATTACATGTGCAGCGAGGTAGGGGAAATAAGTACTGCAGGGGGTAATGAGTGTCTGGTTTGTTCATCCCTCCCTGCCTCCCCAAGGCCAACACAGTTCCAGGCACATTTTGGGTACTTAATGAATACTCATTAACTCTGAAAGTGGATGAGGACCTTTAAGGATGATAGAGTAAAAAAGTCCAAAGACAAAAAGCAAAAAGAAGAAAATATGTCAAGGAGTACTTGATAGGAACCAAGAAAGCCAAAGTGCAGAGGGAACTGTGAGGGGAGAGTAGCAAGACTGTGAGATGCCAGAGAGGCATTGTTGGAAGGGGATCGAACACAGTGTTCCTGGAGTAAAAGATCAGTAGTAGAGAGCAGATGGCAACATGCTAACAGTTAAGAGGGCAATAGGGGAAGAACTGGAGCCAAGGAACATAGAATATACTTTCACAAAGTTTGACGGTGAAAGGGAAGTGAGCAATGGGATGACCTTTTGAAGAAGAAATAGGATCAAGGAAGAATTGCACAGGCTAAAAGACACATGTAGTTCAAGTAAAAAAAGCCAGCGGGGGGTAGATTGGGAAAAAAAAAGCAAAATAAGGGTTTAAGGAAATGAAGGTGAATGAGATTGAAAAAACACAGATGGAGCCATCAGGATTAGATGCACGGATGGGGCATACTTCACAGGGAGAAGAGGTTGAAGACAAGATTATAGGCAAGTGATTACAGACAGTGATTGTGAAAGGGGATGAGCGCAAGAGTAAGGGAATCTTTAGAGAATGACCACTGGCAAGGACAAAGGAGTGATCAGAGAAAAAGCAACAGTTGTACAAATTCACTTGTCATATAAACTGATACACTGACTGACAGACTTTGAGAAAAGTAGCCAAAAGTGTCACGTGTAGCCAAGTAGGGAACAGATAGTGTTCTCCAGTGACATGAGTACAAGCAGTTCATGAACAAAAACCTTGGAATTCCTTCTTCTATTAGTTAAACCTGGTAAATTTCCATGGGTCAACTTTGCAAGTAACTCAAAAATTTTAAGGTAATAAATCCCCTTGTCTATAAGTAATAAATTTAACATCTGATGCAAGTCAATTTTTCCTTCAAATGATGTCAATTTTTAATTAATTCAACCATGCTAATTCAGTTTAAAAGCAGTTGAAGCAGATGGGACTAGGAAGCCTACTTATGTAAACCCCACTTACTCATTTATACATTGCTTTCATGCAACAAATGTTTATTGGATGTCTAACATATACTTTGCTAGGTACTGGGGATATGGCAATACACAAGAAAGACACCATCCTGGACTTCACACCTAAAGAAATAATACTAAAGAAGGGGGAAGGGGAAGCTGTATTTTGTCACATTGTTGACAATAGGAAAAAATAGAAATCTAACTAAAATAATAAATGATTATGGTAAAACTGAAGAATTATTTAGTATAACTGTATATTTAGTATATTATGTAGCCATTAAAATTACTATGTATGGATACGGTACTTTTCCTCTCATATTAAAGCAAAATACAACATTGTTATTAGAACTATGTAAAAATACATATACACCTTGGTAAAGGCTTATAGAAACATGTAAAATAATTAGCATAGGTGTGTTAGAAAAGAGAAGTTATTGGTTATTTTCCTTATGATGGAATATTATTTTATTTTAAAGTATATTTTATTGATTATGCTATTACAGTTTTCCCTTTTTTTCCTCCCCTTTATCCCTCTCCACCTGGTACCCCTCCTCCAGCATTCTCCCCCCTCCTTAGTTCATGTCCATGGGTCATACATATAAGTTCTTTGGCTTCTCCATTTCCTATACTATTCTTAACCTCCCCCTGTCTATTTTGTACCTACCACTTATGCTTCTTATTCCCTGTATCTTTTCCCCTATACCCCTTCCCCCTCCCTGCTAATCCTCCATGTGATCTCCATTTCTATGATTCTGTTCCTGTTCTAATTGCTTAGTTTGTTTTCTTTTTATGATCAGTTGTTGATAGTTGTGAGTTTGTTGTCATTTTAGTGTTTATAGTTTTGATTTTATTGTTTTTCTTAGGTAAGTCCCTTCAACATATGGTAAGGGCTTGGTGATGATGAACCGCTTTAACTTGACCTTATCTGGGAAGCACGTTATCTGCCCTTCCATTCTAAATGATAGCTTTGCCAGAAAGAGTAATTTTGGATGTAGGTCCTTGCCTTTCATGACTTTAAATACTTCTTTCCAGCCCCTTCTTGCCTGCAAGTCTTCTTTTGTGAAATCAGCTAATAGTCTTAATGGGAACTCCTTTGTGGGTAACGGTCTCCTTTTGTCTTGCTGCTTTTCAGATTCTCTCCTTTTCTTTAATCTTGAGTAATTTAATTACGATGTGTCTTGGTGTGTTCCTCCTTGGATCCAACTTGTTTGGGAGACTCTGAGCTTCCTGGATTTGCATGTGTATTTCCTTCACCAAATTGGAGGAGTTCTCCATTATTTTTTCCAATAAGTTTCCAACTTCTTGCTCTTCCTCTTCTCCTTCTGGCAACTCTGTGATTCGCATGTTGGAACGTTTAAAGTTGTCCTGGAGGTTCCTAAGCCTGTCCTCATTTTTTAAATTCTTGTTTCTTCATTCTGTTCCAATTGAATGTTTATTTCTTCCATCTGTTCCAAATCATTGATTTGAGTCCCGGTTTCCTTCCCCTCACTGTTGGTTCCATGTATATTTTTCTTTATTTAACTTTGCATAGCCTTCACTTTTTCCTTTATTTTGCATCCATACTCAACCATTTCTGTGAGCATCCTGATTACCAGTGTTTTGAACTCTGCATCTGATAGGTTGGCTATCTTCTTGTCGCTTAGTTCTTTTTCTGGAGTTTTGATCTGTGTTTTCATTTGGGCCATATTTCTTTGTCTTGGCACTCCTGTTACACTGTAACAGGTGGAGACTTAGGTATTTGTCAGGGCAGGGCAACCCACATTGCTGTGTTGTGGTGCAGTATGTGGGAGAGGGGTCAGAGAGGGAACAATGGCACTTGCTCGACTCTTGCCCCACTTTCAGTCACTTCCCCCACTTCCCACAAGTGAATTGTGCCCTTTCAGGTGCTGCCCTGGTGCTGATTCCAGAGTAGGTGGGCTCCTGTACATAATAGGATCCCTTGGGCCCCTCCAACGGACTCTCCTGAGAGATTGGGAGTTTCTTCTGCTACCACAACCCTCACAGGTTTTTACAGTCGAGGTTCTGAGGCTTTTTTTTTCAGTGCTGGAACCTTGGGTTGTGTGGTCTGCCTTGCTCCCCCATAGTTCCTCCCGGTTCTTATTCACTGCAAAAGTAGGACCACCTGGTCTGCCAGCTGCCTCCTCACTGCATGTCCTTTCCACCCAGGCTGACCATCTCTGACCCTCCTACCAGTCTGAATGAACGTTTCTGCTTTAACTCCTTGGTTGTCAGACTTCCATGCAGTTCAA
Source organism: Desmodus rotundus (assembly GCF_022682495.2). Lineage (NCBI taxonomy): Eukaryota > Metazoa > Chordata > Mammalia > Chiroptera > Phyllostomidae > Desmodus > Desmodus rotundus. The sequence goes on along the minus strand of NC_071389.1, from coordinate 68,689,686 downwards.
TTTTCTGGCAATTCTGATTGTTTTTGTTTTTAAATTGGTTGTTATCCTTGTTTTGGTTGTGCAAAGAGGCAAAGTGTACCTACCTATGCCTCCATATTAGCCAGAAGCCTCCCTCTGGTTATTTTACTTCGTTTTTCCTTAGAGATTTTTGTACATTTTTAAATAATCTAGGTTTTGAAATGTCTTATACTAATCTTAAAAAATTATTTATTTTCAGAGAGAGGGGAAGGGAGGGAGAGAGAGGCAGAGAAACATCAGTGTGCGAGAGATATATCAATCAGTTGCCTCTTGTGTGCCCCGAACTGGGGACCTGGCCCACGACCTAGGCATGTACCCTGACCAGCAATTGAATTGGCTACCTTTCAGTTCACAGGCCAGCACTCAATCCACTGACCCACACCAGCCAGGACATTATACTAATCTTAAAACATTAGCAAGTAGTGAGAAATTTTATTTCTACTGATTTATAAATGTATCTATTCTTAACATTCACAGTCAGACTTGTTAAAGCAGTTGTTGGATTTTAAATATTCTATTTAGTGCAGGGGTGTCAAACTCATTTTCACCAGGGTCCATATCAGCCTTGCGGTTGCCTTCAAAGGGCCGAATGTAATTTAGGACTGTATAAATGTAACTACTCCTTAACTAGGGGCAAGGAGCTTGGCACTGCCATGGGGTAGAAACAAGATGCTGGGCTGGATAAAACAAGGTGGAGGGCAGGTCTTGTGTTTGCCACCTGTGATTTAGCTAGTGAAGTTCTCAAGTTCCTGATTGCAGGTGAAATCTAACTCATGGATATTGTACCATATATTTATTGCCACAAAAATTCTGTCTAACAAGACACCCCAAAGGTCAGTGGATTAAAACAATAACCATTTATTATTTCCTACAAGTAGAGGTGTTAGTTGGGCCGTTCTTTTGGAATTAGCTGGACTCACTCATTTTCTGAGTCAGGTGTGGGTGGGGTATGTGGCTCTCCGACGTTTGGCTGGACCAGCTGTTTGTCATCAGGTCTAGAAGGCCTTGGTTCTTTCTCATTGTCTCTCAGATTCCTCCAGCAGGTCAGCCTGGGCATGTTCTCATGATGAAGCAGAAAATGTTTACTCATTTACCCATTTACTTAGTGGGTCTCCTATGTGCCAGGCACTGTAACAAGGAACTAGAGATATAAAGTTAAATGGGAAGTTTCCTCTTCTATTGAGGAGCTTGCCATCTAATGGGAGAGACAAACAAGAAAATCAGGAACTACAATGCAATATGGTAAGTGCATGCTTGTGACCCTATGGGTACAGTGGAGGACCTTCAAAATCAAAACAGGTAAGTATGGAGTGACAATCTTAAGTGTTGCAGAGGAGGTAACACCTTTTCCTTCAGTGGATTTCCAAGGGGAGGTAATCCTTCAGTAAGTTTTCAGGGAGAAGGGGAAGGGAATTTTGTGCAGGGAACAGCAAAAGCTCAGTGAGACAGAACATGGCATTCTTGGTGAACTACAATATTTTGGTGGAGGGAAAGGGACATATGATGGAGTTGCATGAGAGAAAACTATTCAGGGCACTGTAGTAGTTAAGGTTCTTGTGATTGCAAATAACAACTCCAGCTAGTTAAGCTGGCTTTTCCAGAAGGATATTGGGGTATCTTACAGAATTTTGGGAATTGTAAAACCAGGAAATTCAGTAGTAGGAATCCATATACTGTCCTCTTGGTGGGCTGTAAACAACTTCCATCTCTTTGCATCTCAATTCAAAATTTCTGTTTCCTAGGAGAGCAAGTCTGGCCATTTGGGTCAAATTTGTACTCTGATGTCACTCATGACCATACGGCAAGTTACATGTGTGGATGTTTGCAACTATTCTGTCCCTGTGCTGGGGAGGGAGGTGTCACTGTGAGCTATGTGGCTGGTCTAAGAGATATCTGTTGTGTTTTATTATTTAGTTGCCTTTCCCCACGTGTACAATGACAAAAACGTTGCCAGCCTATTTGATCCAGCCTTTAGTACAAAAGCCCCTGCACTTGCCCTCTTTCCAAGCTCAAACATATATCCAACTGGTGGAACATCTCCGGCTTATTGTTCTCTTAGTCCTGACCTCTGGATGTAAAGTGCCCATTCTTCTTCCAGGTCTGGAACAGTCTCTTCTAGATGTGGTTCCTCATGGTCCTGAAATCCAAGGACTAAATCGTAAGTGTAATTACTACCAGTACACTCTATAAATAGTTGTTGGAGCCAGAGATGGCAATGGTTGCTACAGAAAGAAAGGAAGGACAAGACAACAGTTGTAATTTTTATTTTAAAAGAGAAAGAATAGGGTAATTTTTCAGTCTTCAGCTATTCCCACAATATATGCACAGACTACTCATTCTTGCTACTGTAAATGAGCCTACAACTGGTAAATATAACTACCCATTCCAATTTTCTTTGCTTGCAGCTAATATCACAGCTGATCGAGGACTTTGCCTACTAGGGTGATTTAAGCCTTTGTTTCTTGAGATCTAAGCCCTTGGGGATCATCAGTGTGAATTGTGTCAAACTAAACAAAGGCAATGGAGCAGAATGGAGTATGACTCTGAGGTTGAATGACATGACTGGGAACCAATCAATATTTGTTCAATAAATCATCTCTATTTTACAGATGATGAAACTGAAGCACAAAGGATTTAGACTAAATTTTAAGTGACAGGATTTAAAACCGTGCTGTCTGGCTCCAGGACAAACCCTTGTACAGAGTTATGTTATATATACCACATCTGCCCTGTCAGTGTGGAGATTGAGTGTGGGCGCTGGGCCTTCCATGCCCAGGACTTAATCATGTTTTGGCTCTTCAGCTTAAACTAGCCTGGTGACCAAGAACAGGTTACTTAGTTTATTTGTTTCAGTGTTTTTATCTATACAATGGAGGAACCGTTTGAGATTTATAAGATGTTGGCTATTATTAACTCAATAAAAACATAGTGAGCGTATTTTGGTAGGCACTGCATGTACAGTGGTATACAAGATAGACGTAATTCCTGTGCTCATGGATCTTTCAATAAAAAGACCTGCACTGAGCCATAAAATGGAAATAGCAATGTGTGGTCCATACATCTGCCTCTCTCGCCTTCGGTTACGAATACGAAGACTGATATATGGGAACAAAACATGATTGTGAGCGGAAGAGGACAGGTCAGGAAAGAAAATAAGCCTGGAACAATCAAAAGTAAAGGGAGCAAGACAAGGAATAGGAGTGAATCAGGAAAACTTCCAAGATAAAGATTATCACCTAGTTTTCTTAAGCCTAGCATGTAGGTCTGGATTTTACAAGCAAAGTAGAGAGAATTGATCAAGAGATTCTTGTCACAGAACAGAAAGTTAGTAGGTGAAATGAGAAATGATCTGTGAGAGGCCTGTGGAGACGGAGTGGTAGATATTCTCAATATACGGTAGAAAGCATGATTAAAGGGAAGAAACATTGAAAGAAAATTATCCACATGTGCTGATTTGGAGAACAGCCAGCCACACTTTGTAATATGAACCAAGAGATAAAATCAAATTTGTCTCTCAGTGGGGGAAAATAAGCCTTTTTTCAGGCTATATTCCCCTGTTACCTGCCTTGTTTTCTTCACTATAAATGAGCACTGGGAAAAGAACAGGCTTTAGAGATTCTGCCCAAGCAGTTCACAGACCGTTTTCTTAGTAATCACTAGGTAGCTCTATTTTTTTTTCATAAAGTTCACAGGATTTAACCTTGGTTTTTGATAGCAAGTATTATTTTTAATATTTATCAAGGCACCAAAATATCTCTAAAATTGTCTTAGAATGTATGAAGTAAAAGAAAAGTGAATATATACATGTATATATGTGTATATACGCATATATATGAACATATAGATATTTCAATCCTTAGGGTGATGTAAATTCTGCAGATTTTCCTTATGAACATTATTTTGTAATTTGACCTAAATAATTGTCAGGGTTAAGACCAGCATTTGCCATAATAAGACAGTACATGGATTAATTGACCAATTATAGTATTTTCAGGAGCACCTACTGGTAAGTGGCTTAATTGTGGCTAAATTACAGGCAAAGTGATTGACAAAAATTGTTCCCAAGTAAATCCCAGTTTACAGTGTTCATCATCAAACCTGCCATCTTTACTAAAACTAAAGGTAAGGTTATTGTTTAGATCAGAAATAAATATTTTTGTGATTTTTTTTGTTTGTTTAGGCTAAAGGGATATATAAAGTACAAAGATATATCCATCTTTCACACAGATATCTTTCTATGTGTTTGAAGCTTCAATTTAAAGGATAACAAAGTTTATTTCAAATTCTATGGTGCAATTATGTTGACTGTATTGGAAAAACATAGACCAATACATTTAACTTTAAGATCTATAGCTAATTACAAAAAGTTAGCCATGTATATAACATTTTTGAGGATTTCAAGTTCAAAAATAATATTTAGCTTCTGAAAAATAAATATATACATTTATGTATATATCATAATACAGTAACAATATCTTATTGACTGAACAAAATATGATCATAAAATATGTCATTACAGCCCAGAAACACAGCAATAAAAATTTAGATCAAAATATCTAACCACATCAACCTATTAGCAGTGATATTGTTATAAAATATTTATGACATTCTTTGATTTTAAAAAAACCTGAGATTCATTCAGTATCCTTTTGGCATTTAAACTAACATCTCTTCATCCTCTACACAATGGCTGATTCAGATATTAAATGGTTAGATCTGTCAGGCAGCTTTATACTTCCACATTGAAATTCAATGTTATTTAGACCCAAGTAGATAGATTAAAAAACAGCACTTCTGATTGGGAAGAAAAAGTATAAATTATAAAGTAAGTGAAGGAGCCACTGGCCAATTGTTTGAAGGAAAAAAAATACACCATGTACCAAAATAAACTCCTGGTCAGTAAAGAGTTTAATGTAAAAATGAATCCATAAAATTACTACAAGAAAATATAGACAAATACTTACATAATCTTGGGAGTAGGAATTATAATGCATGACATGTAAAGTAAGAGGATGATTTTTAAAAAACATAAAACACTAACAAGTGATTTAAAAAATCACCAAAAAATTAAATGGCAAATACCAAATTGAAAGGAAACAAAAATCTCCAAAAAGTTAAAGGACAGTTGCCAAACTGGAATGGAAAAAGGGACAAAGGAGTAAGAAGTCTTACAAATCAGTTAGAAAAAGATAAATAGCTAAATAGGAAAATGGGCAAAGGACTTCTGCAGGTAAGTCAAAGAAGAAGGAATTAAAAAGGTCAAAATGATAATTATTTTCATTTTCATCAGTAATAAAAAATGCAAATTAAAACTATTAAAACACTACCTTTGCCTATCTAATTGGCAAGGATTATTTTAAAAGATAATAACCTGTATTAGAATACTACATCTGTTCTCCATTGCTCTTTGACAAAATATCTGAGAAGTACATACCTTTTAACCAGCCATTCCACTTCAAAATAATGCTAAGGAAATAATTAATGATATGTGCCATAAGATGTTTACTGAAATTTCCTTCCTTGCTCCCTCTCCTCTCTTTATATCTTCCTTATGTTTGATATTGATGAAAAAGGGAAAAGATTAAAATGTCCCAAAAAAAGGAGACTGGTTAAATTAAGTATGGTAAGTTCATTCAACAAAACACCCACAATATTTATCCAATAAAAATGACCAACCATAGTAAAGGTATTTGAAAAGATGTTCAGAATATATTGTTAATAAGGAAAATCACAATACAGAGCAAAATGTACTGGGGAAGAGTCTTTTCTTTCTCTCTTCTCTCACTCTTGTTCCCTCCCCACCTCCCACCACCACTATACACCTACATACATATGTGTGTGTGTGTGTGTGTATATATGCTTACTGGAAAGGTATTGGAAAAACATAATTAACTGTGGGGAAGGGAGATTACCAGATTGTTAAATGTTCTTCTTTTCACCTGTTACTACTTTCTAACATCACTACAATGAACAGGAATTAATTTGTTGATATGTAAAACTATTTAAAAATTAAACATATAATGTTACTTAGTGGTTACCTTTTCAAAATGTATATGAATCATCAGTCAGTTGGTAACATATGCTTTAATTCAAACATCTTGATAATTGTGATATAAAATTGAGGAAAAATTTTTTTAAAGATTTTATTTATTTATTTTTAGACAGAGGGGAAGGGAGGGAGAAAGAGAGGGAGAAAAACATCAAAGTGTGGTTGACTCTCACACACCTCCTACTGGGGACCTGGCCTGCAACCCAGGCATGTGCCCTGACTGGAATCGAACCAGCGACACTTTGGTTCACAGGCTGGCACTCAATCCAGTGAGCCACACCAGCCAGGGTGAAAATTTTTTTGAATCCTAAAATGCTATAGAATTGGCAGATCATTTTTCATTTCATAAGGTATTTATAACCACTATTTTTGTTGTTACTATAGCAATGTTTTATACACATAATGGCTGAGGTTAGGAATTTGTGTCCTGAAAAACATATCAGAATAACAAATCTGAAGTAAATAATGATTTCCTAAGATGTGGGAAGGAACAGAAGGCAAAAGGCTCTGTGTTGTCATGGGGATGACTAAGTTTTCCATGGTACAAACCAACCGCATTCCAGTTTCAGGGTCAGTGACTCACCAGCTCATAGGGAAGTCAAAGTGACTGAAGTGCATACCTACTATCTCTGCAAAGTGATTTTCATTACCCAGAGAACTACTGTAAACTGCTATTCAGGGAAATTAGAGAAAAACAGTCTAAATTAGTATTTTAAAATTTATAATTGGGCAGTATTTTAAGATGCATAAAGAAAAATTCTTATCCTAGGTCACTCCAGAACTGTTATGTACAGTTTAAGAATCAATATTACTAATTAAAACCATTAAAGTAAAAATTGCAAAAACACTTCTATTAGTATTTCATTTACTTTTTAAAATAGTATTTCTTAAAATAATCCCCAAGGTAGCCTTGTAATTTGTTAATTTTAAGCATCTATGTTAAACTCTGGGGCCAAGCAAGGGATCCTACAGTCTAGTGGAGAAGTCAAGATAGCCATTCATCAATTCATTCATTCATTCATTCATTCAGTAAAATGTATTGAAAACTTACATGTCCCTAGCAATGTGTGGGGCATTAAGCATTAAAGAATACTTAAAACATGCCTCCTACCCTCAAAAGCTCACATTTAGAAGGAGAGTTAGATTTGTAAATAAATCTCTGCTATCAAGCCAATTTCAGTGATCGCTGGACCCACTGCTCCCTAGAAGAACTCTGCCTGTAGCCCCTGAAGAATGAATAGCCCTGGGTGATCATATTCAGCACAGAGTAATCAACTCACTTCCTTTTGTCACCTGCTCTCCCTGCCTTAGTCAGGAAAAAGGTGTTGGGCCAAAAAGTTCCTCCCAGAGAGGGCCAGGGTAGCAATCAGATTTTTTTTAGTTCCAACATGAAATACAGAGGGTGATCTAAATCATAGTTGATAGTACGAGCTGAAGTTGAAGCTGAAAGGATTCATAGATAGAGACCACTATAAGCCTTCAGTAGATCAAAGTTATGAAAAAAGAGAAGCTTTGCAGTACATAATACAGAGGAGATGCAGAGGGAGTTAATGGTAGCAGCAAAAGAGGGAGGAAAAACAGAGAATTGTGGTTACTTCCATGGTGAAGGATTAATTAACTATAGCTGAATAAGGGCCAATGCTATGACCCAGGTTTTAGGGCTGTCTTGTTCCCCGGAAGTGAATTTAATGTAAGACAATCCTTAGCATATGGCATTAAGGCAGAAAAATAGGATTCAAAGTTTCATAGAGACTTCTGGTTTGGCCATGACAGAATAATGCATTTACCTTCCCACAAGAAACAACAACAAAACTGGATGAGCTAAATGAAGCAACTGATTTCAGACATTAGACAGTAGATAGCACAGAACTGTAGTCCTTGAGAGAAGGGCAACAAAGAAGGTGTTAATTACAGAGCAATAGCAAAGAAAATGTTATACATCTATTAAGGAATAGTTTGCATGAATCCTCTTAATATTCACTTTATTTCTAGAATCATCCATATATAATACCAAAGCTCTCACATGTAATCGAACACTAATGTACTATGATAGTGCATTAGTATAATATACAAGGTCTGTCTGGAAAAAGCCCAGCCATTGTTAATATAACCAGAATGGTTTGTGTGTCATCGGTGTAGCCTGGCAGCCAAGGAGAGTAGACTGGAATGAGCATACATGAACAATGACGACTTCACTGGACTAGTCAGTGGGGGCAGTAGACGCTGCTGAGTAAGCATGTGGCCATCGCTTTCAAAAGGACTGAGTGAGTAGAGCAACGAATCTGCATTAAATTTTGCGTTAAGCTTTAACATTCCTCTGTGGAAACTATTTCGATGATTCAGAAGGCTGCAGCTATGGGCAACTGGTGATGGGCAGCTTCATCATGACGATGTGCCTGCTCATGCATCAAGTCTTGAGCAGAGTTTTTTGGCACATATATGAGTACATATGCATATACCCACACAACAGAATATTATTCAGCCATAAAAAACAAGGAAATCCTACCATTTGCAACAACCTTGAAGATATTATGCTAAGTGAAATAAGCCAGACAAAGACAAATACCATATGATTTTACTTATATATGGAATCTAAACAAACCAAACCAAACAAACATAAAACTCTCACCACACCACAGAAAAAGATATCAGATTTATGATTGTCAGAGGCAGGGGTTAGTGGAAGAGGGAATTGGAGGAAGATGGTCAAAAGGTACAAACTTCTAGTTATGAGATAAATAAGTACTAAGGATGTAACATACAACATGATGACTATAGCTAACACTGTTGCATGGTATATGGGAAAGTTGTTAAGAGAATAGATCCTAAGAATTCTCATCATAAAAACAAATTGTTCTTTTTCAAAATTGTATCTATGAGATGATGAATGTTAACTAAACCTATCGTGGCAATCACTTCACAATGCATGTAAGTCAAATCATCATGCTACACACTTTAAACTTATATAGTGATGTATGTCAATTCTTCTTTTTTAAAACAATTTTTAAGAGTTTATTTATTTTTAGAGAGAGGGAAAGGGAAGGAGAAAGAGAGGGAGAGAAACATCAGTCAGTTGCCTCTTGCACACCCCCTACTGGGGACCTGGCCCACAACCCAGGCATGTGCCCTCACCGGGAATCAAACCAGTGACCTTTTAGTTCTCAAGGCAGCACTCAATCCACTGAGCCACAGCAGCCAGGGCATCAATTATTTTTCAATGAAACTGGGAAAAAAAGGTACAGGCTGAGATTCTGTAGCATAGAATCAATTCTCTAACAGGTTGGAGGTGAGTGCTCCAGTCTACTAAGGGTGTGGGTGTGTGCTCCATAAAGTTGTTCAGGGTCCCAAAGTCCTTCAGTGTTTTTGCTCTACTATCTCCTAGGGTATTGTTCTCACTTACATGCCCTAATTGGGTTTGAATTCCAGCCAATGGGGAAGGAGAAAGAGAGGCACTCAAGGGCAAGCAGTTTCCTTTTAAGTAAATGATGTTGCAGTTGCAAATCTCATGGTGCAATGGTAAGAACTTGGTTTCATGGCTGCACGTGATGGCAAGGGAAGCTGGTAACATAGACAGCCTGGGGAGCCATGTACTCAGTTAAAACTCAATTATTATAGAAGAAAGGGATTTGGGACAAATGACATGTAGGCATACACTAGAGGCATAGGTGTACTTTGGTTTAGTTTTTTGGGAAGAATTTTGGCAATATGCATTAAGAGCCAGGGCAACATATCTGGGCTTTGGCTTAAGAGAAATTTATCCTAAAAAAATTAATATGTGCATGAAGATTTAGTTGTAGGAATGCTCATTATAATGTTAATAGTAGAAAAACTGAAAACCATCTAAATATCTCATTGTTTACTATAGAGGAATGCTTTATGTGTCCCTGAGTACAGAGGGACAATATCACCACAGCAACTGGGCCAAGAACCATAATGTTTATGGGTTACCATTCCATGCTTTATCTGTAGCCATCAGACTTTGAGTGCCTACTCTGTGCCTCACCCTGCTCTAGAATTCTTACACGCTTGATCTTATTTAATCAACCCTGCAAAGCAGGTGTTAATTTATTAATAAATGGAGGTTCAAAGAGCTTAAGGAATTTGTTTAAGGTCAAACAGCAAATAAGTGATGTGGTTAGATTGTAATTCAGTTCTGTCCAGTTCTTCCCACTCTGCTTCATGCATTTTTCTCATCTGATTTGCCCAGCAGGACTGCTGAGTGGAGCACATCGCTAAGGAAAGTGCAGTGTGCGCACCACAGGGTGACTCTAGAGGAACAACTGTCTCACAGGACAGGTTTGTGGAGACAGAATGCCTAACCCTAAGCATTCATCAGGATGTTTATGTTTACAAGTAGGAGACACAATCTTGAACTATTTTAAGTAGAAAAGGGGAAATTATAAGAAAGTAGGGGTGTTTCACTGAGCCAAGGGCAGGGATATAAGCAACCAGGCGTCAGAGAACTAGAATTGGAACAAGAAGGTCTACAGAACTCTGAGAAATCACTACAAGGTGGATGGGAACCCCCCAAAAATGAAGAATTATCTTCTGGAGGGTGAGCCCCTTGTAGCACAGGCTTCCCCGTTAGGTGAGTGTTCTAGGAACCCATCTGTATGAGTGTGCCAGCTGGCATTATCACGAGAGGCTGAGTTTGGCTTCAGTGAATTTTTTGTAGACTCATCAAAATTTGCCCACTTCATGATGGGTGATTTATGAGTGCGCCTGCCCACACTGTGCTGAGTGTTCAGCAGTTTTTGACCAAACAGCATGACCCCCCTGTCCCACCCTCCCTATTCACCCAATACCCCCCCTGAGCACTTCTTTTTGTTTCTCCGATGAAAAATGTCCTCAAAGGGAAACATTCTTCAATGTGGAAGAGGTGAAGCAAAAAATAGCAAAAGCGCTAAAGGGCATCAAAATAGACGAGTTCAAAAACTGTTTTGAGCAGTGGAAAAAATGTCTCAACAGGTGTATTGCATCAATAGAGCATACTTTGGGGCTGGCAAGATGGTGACGCAGTGGGGCATATATTGCATACCACCTCCCAGAACCAGACTGGAAATAAAATTAAAGAGGAGAACAATCACCTGAGTTAAACCAAAGGCTACTAGAAAAAGAGACTTTTAGCCAAAGATGGCAAAACCCCCCCCACTGATGGACCGGTAGGAAGAACAGGGACATCTTAAAGGGGCCAGCTCCCACACACAGGCAGCGGGCAGTGGCGGCAGGGTGGTGGACAGGGGTGGTGGGACAATGGTCCAAGGCAGCAACATGACTGTGGGAGCTACCCCTTGAGAAGAGGGAAGCCAGGATAACAGACCGTAGTCCTAAGCACAGAGAGCCAGTACCAAGATCAGCCCACCATGTATTATCCAGAGGTGAAAGGCTGCCAGAGCTCTCTGTGCAGAGGAAAGATGAAAACTGCTGGAAAAAACCCCACCATCTTTTTTTTCCTTTAAAGGGGCAAAGCACAGGTTTGTGTTTGTGGTTACTTACCTGGGGCCCCAGCAAAGGGAGGGTGGCACCGACTGGAGTTGTGCAAGGAGAGGTACGAGTGGGAGCCAGCCTCTGGGGAGAGAGATGGGGGAGCACCTGTGGGATTTGGGGGGCCAAGATATAACTGGACTCCACAGCAGCCATCATTCTTGAAGAGAGCTAGCTCCTCCCAGGGGAAAATCAATTACCTTACCTTGTGGGATACTGCTCCCACCACCCTATGAAATTACACTCACTACACCCTCTGAAATCCTGTTCACTCCACCCTGCGCCCTTTTTTTCCTTTTTCGGTTTTGCTCTGTCTTGGTATTTTGGTGTTTTTTTTTTCTCTTTCTTTTCTCCCATCCTGCATCTTAACCCTTGCTGAGGAGACACCAACATAGACTCAGGGATTTTCACAGACTGGCTGTAGGGCGTAGCCAATCCATACACTTTTCTGGGAAACAGACTGGTGCTTCTCCCTCATGGGAGAGCCACAGACACACCCTCCCAGCATCCCGCAGACCCCAAATCTGGGCTCTGGAGGCCTACTAGGGGCCCTACTCTGCTGAGTACAAGAAAATAATCCTGGACAGACTCAGACTAGTGGCTTGGGGGAGGGGAAACACACCCACCATCTTCCCTGAAGTCTGAAAGGCACCTGCCACTGAAGATCTAGGACTCACAGCCCCCATTTCTGCCAGAAGCCCTCTCAGAAATAGTTGGGTCAGCGATTAGTCTAAGATTGACAGCAGGCTAGCAGGCAGAGACAGGCAGAGGTGGATCCTGTGGTGACTTGTGATGTTTGCTGACACAACCATAGACCCAGTGCTGATAAAAGCCCGCTTTGCAGAGCCACTGGGCCCACTCTGGGAGCAGCCACACCTAGAGGAATGAGCCACAAACTGTGGATCACTTGTAGCATTGAAAAGGCTGCTCAGGTCCAGACATGGACTGCACCTGACATTGGCTTACACCAGATTCAGACATCAGAGTGGTAGCCAAAGGGAAAAACTGTCAGGCAAACACTAAATTCTGCTGAGACAAATCCACTTGGTTATTTTTTCATTATATTTGCTATTGTTTATTTTTCACAGCCTTTTTATTATTTTTATCTATTTTTTCTTTTATTTTTGGTGCTCTAATTTTTCTTTCATATCTCCTATTTTACTCTTATCTTTGATTATGCTGTTATTCCCTTCTCTCCTTTTATTATTTGTGTTACTTTTTCTGTGTTCCTTTTCCCCATTTACCTCTTTCAATTCATTACTAGTATTAGTTCTCTTCCCCTTTATCATCTCATAATCACTTTTCTTTCCTTTGGTCTTCTCATATTCTTTTTCCTTTTCCCCTTTCTCTATTATTCTATATCTCTTTCTGCTTTTATTATTCTTTGCTTTCTTGTCATTGATATTGCTGTTGTGGTTGGGGGGTTGTTGCTTGTTTTCGTGTTGTTTTGCTTTGTTCTGCCAGTGCCTATACAACAGTATACAAGACACGGTGGGGACTGAGCCTCTTGGTCAGCCAAACCAAGGGAGTTCCCACCAACAAACGGGCCAATAATAATCAAGACCCAAATACATCAGGAGAGTCCACATAACCCAAACAAAGGACATTCCTAGAACGTACAGATCAGGAGATTGAGGAGTCTGCACCACAGGGTCCCACTGGACTCCTAATACATAAGGCTACTCCATAAGACAGAGAGTCAAAGCAGATGTATCCAATACATAGAAACAAGCACAAAAAGACAACTAAAATGGGGAAACAAAGAAAGAACCCCCAAATGAAAGAAAAGGTGAAATCTCCAGAAAAAGAACCAAATGAAACCAAGGCAAGCAATTTATCAGACATAGAGTTCAAAGTAATGGTTATAAGGACGCTCAAGGAACTCAGTACGAACTACAAGGAACTTAGTGGGAACTACATCAGCATGAAAAAAATACATAGAAACCTTGAATAAGAACTAGTTGAAAATGAATGCAATACTTGAAATGAAGAATACACTAGAAGGAATCAAAAGCAGGCTAGACAAAGCAGAGGGTCGAATCAGCGAGTTGGAAGACATGGTAGAAAAAAAAAACACCAGTCAGAGCAACAAAATGAAAAAGACTCAAGAATAATGAGTATAGTTTAAGGGAACTTTGACATAACAATATTTCCATCATAAGGATACCAGAAGGAGAAGAGAGGGAACCTGTGTGAAGAAATAATGACAGAAAACTTCCCTAATTTGTTGAAGGAGAGAGTCATATAGGTTCAGGAGCACAGAGTCCCAATCAAGATGAACCCAAAGAGGCCCACACCAAGACATATCACAATTAAAATGGCAAAGTTTAAGAGAAAGAGAGAATCTTAAAGGCAGCAAGAGAGAAATAGCTTACTACCTACAAAGGAGGTCCAATAAGGCTATCAGCTGATTTCTCAACAGAAACACTACAAGCCAGAGTGGATTGGCATGAAATATTCCAAGAAATGAAAAGCAAGGACCTGCAACCAAGAATATTCTATCAAGCAAGGCTCTCATTCAAAATGGAAGGCAAAATAAAGAGTTTCCCAAATTAAAAAGCTAAAGGAATACATTTCCACCAAACCCGCACTGCAAGAGATGCTAAAGGGACTGTGTTAAGCAGAAGAAATAGAGAGAGGGAGGAACACAGGTACAAAGGGAAAAAATGGCCATAAATAAGTACCTATCAATAATAACCTCAAATGTAAATGGATTAAATGCTCTAGTCAAAGACATACAGCAGCTGAATGGATAAGAAAACACAACCCACAAAAATGCTGCCTACAAGAAACCTACCTGAACATAAGATTTACACAGGCTAAAAGTGAAGGGATGGAAAAAAGTATTCCATGCAAATGAACATGAAAAAAAAAACTGGGGTAGCAATAGTTATATCAGACAAACTAGACTTCAAAACAAAGGCCATAACAAGAGATAAAGAAGGTCACTACCTAGTATTTAAGGTAGCAATCCAATAAGAGGATATAACCATTGCAAACATATGCATCCAATATAGGAGCACCTAAATATATAAAGAAAATCTTGGAGGACTTTAAAAAATAGATCAACAGCAATACAGTCATTGTAGGGGATTTTAATACCCCAATGTCAACAATGGACAGATCTTCCATACAAAAATTCAACAAGGACACAGTGGCATTAACACACTAGATTAAATGGACTTAATTGATATTTACAGAACATTTCACCTGAAAGAAGCAAAATATACATTCTTCTGAAATGCACATGGATCATTTTCAAGATGGACCACATGGCAGGATACAAAATAAGCTTTAACAGATTCAAGAAAATCATATCAAGCATCTTCTCGGATCACAATAGCCTGAAACTAGAAGTCAACCTCCAGAAAAAAACTCAAAAACATTCAAATACATGGAGGCTGAATAACATGTTATTAAACAATGAATAAGTTAACAATGAAATCAAGGAAGAAATCAAAAAGTACCTGGAAACATGAAAATGAACACACAGCATTCCAAAAACTGTAAGACACAGCAAAGGCAGTCCTGAGAGGAAAGTTCACAGCAGTACGGGCCTACCTAAAAAAGATAGAAATTTTTCAAATACATGACCTAACACTGTATCTACAATTACTAGAGGAACAACAACAAACAAAGCCCAGAGGGAGCAGAAGGAAGGAAATAATCAAAATCACAGCAGAATTAAATGATATAGAGACTAAAAAAACAATTAAAAGGATCAATGAATCCAGGAGCTGGTTCTTTGAAAAGATCATAAAATTGACAAACCCTTAACCAGACTTATCAAGAAAAATGAGAGGACCCAAATAAATAAAATCAGAAGTGAAAGAGGAGAAGTAACAAGAAGTACAAAGGATTGTAAGAAATTACTATGAACAACTATGCCAAGAAATTGGACAGCCTGGACGAAATGGATACATTTCTAGAAACATACACTCTTCCAAAACTGAATCTAGAAGAAGCAGAAAATCTGAATAGACTGATAACAAGTAGCAAAACTGAAACAGTTAAAAAAAAAAAAAAACTACTGGCATGCAAAAGCCCTGGATCAGAGGGCTTCACAGGTGAATTTTACTAAATATTCAAAGAAGAGCTAACAACTATCTTTATCAAACTATTCCAAAAAGTTCAAGAACAGGGAAGACTCCCAAACTGATTTTACTTTACAAGGCCAGTATTATCCTAAGCCCCAAACCAGATAAAAGGCACAAGAAAGAAATACAGGCCAATATCTCTAATGAACATAGATGCTAAAATCCTCAACAAAATACTAGCAAACCAGATCCAATAATACATATAAAAGATCACCATGATCAAATGGGAGTTATTCCAGGGATGTAAGGATGGTACAATATTTGCAAATCAGTAAGTGTGATGCATCACATAACAAAATGAAAGACAAAAATCACACGATCATATCAATATATGCAGGAAAAGCATTTGATAAAATGCAGCACTCATTTATGATAAAAACATTCAGCAAAGCGGGAGTAGAGGGAGCATTCCTCAATATAATAAAGGCCATATTGAAAAACCTATTACTAAATGGGCAACAACTAAAAGCATTTCCCTTAAGATTAGGAATGAGACAAACGTGTCCAGTTTCACCACTCTTATTCAACATAGTACTGGGAGGCCTAGCCACAGTGATCAGACAAGAAGAAGAAATAAAAGGTATCTAAATTGGAAAGGAAGAAGTAAAACTGCCATTATATTTACAGGCAACGAGATAGTGTACATGGAAAACCCTACAGGCTCCATCAAAAAACTACTTCACCTAATAAGTGAATTAGGCAAAGTAGGATACAAAGTCAATATTCAGAAATTGATGGCATTTTTGTATACCAATGATGAACTATCAGAAAGAGAAACTAAGAAAAAAAGCCCCATTTATTATAGCAACAACAAAAAAATTACCTAGAATAAATTTAAAGAAGGAGGTAAAAGACCTGTAGTTGGAAAACTATAGAACATTGTACAAAGAAACTGAGGAAGATACAAATAAATGGAAGCACATACTCTGCTCATGGAGTAGAAGAATTAACCTCATTAAAATGTCCACACAACCCAAAGCAATCTACAGATTCAATGCAATTCTTATTAAAATATCAATGGCATATTTCACAGATCTAGAACAAATATTCCAAAAATTTATATGGAACCAAAAAAGACTCTGAATAGCCTTAGCAATCTTGAGAAAGAACAAAGTTGGAGGAATCACAATACTTGATACCAAACTATATTACAAGGCCACTAGAATCAAAACAGTCTGGTACTGGCATAAGAACAGACACATAGATCAATGGAACAGAATAGAGAGCCTAGAAATAAACTCTTGTCTTTGTGGTCAATTAATATTTGACAAAGGGGGGGTGAGCATACAATGGATAAAGACAGTCTCTTCAATAAATGTTGTTGGGAGAACTAGCCTGGTACATGCAAAAAAATGAAACTAGACCACCAACTTACACCACACACCAGAATAAACTCAAAATGGATTAAGGACTTAAATATAACTCATGATACCATAAAATTCTAGAGGAAAACATAGGCACTAAAATTTCAGGTATCTCGCACAGCAATATTTTTGTCAGTATATGTTCTAGGGCAAGGAAAAAATAAACAAATGGTACTACATCAAATTAAAAAGTTTCTGCACAGCTAAAGAAACCAGCATCAAAACGAAAAGGGAACCAATTGTATGGGAGAACATATTTGCCAATGATACATCAGACAAGGGTTTAATCTCCAAAATATACAGACATGTGAAAAGATGCTCAACATCACTACCTGTCAGAGAGATGCAAATTAAAGCCACAATGAGATATTACCTCACACCTGCCAAAATGGCTATCATTAATAAATCTCAAAACAGGTGCTGCTGAGGATGCAGAGAAAAGGAAACCCTAGCATACTGTTTGTGGGAATGCAGACTGGTGCAACCACTGTGGAAATTAATAATAGACCTGCCTTTTGACCCAGCTATTCCACTGCTGGGAATATACTCTAAGAATCTCAAAACACCAGTTCAAAAGAATTTATGCACCATTATGTTCATAGCAGTGCTATTCACAATAGCCAAGATTTGGAAACAGACTAAGTGCCCATCAGTGGATGAGTGAACAAAAAAAACTGTGGTACGTTTACACAATGGAATACTATGCAGCAGAAAAAAGAAAGAATTCCTGCCATTTGCGACAGCATGGATGGAACTGGAGACTATTATGCTAAGTGAAATAAGTCTGTTGGTGAAAGACAAATATCATATATTCAATTATAAGAGGAATATATTGAACAAAATAAACTAATGAGCAAAATAGAACCAGAGGCATGGAATCATGGAATAGACTGACAGCCATAAGAGGAGGGAGGTTGAGATTGTTTGAAAGTAAGTGAAGGGATCAGTGCAAGAACATATATGAAAGACCCATGGACATGGACAATGGTGTGAGGATTGCGTGTGGAAGTGGGAGTGGGCTGGGTGGAGGGGGGCAAAGAGGGAAAAATAGGACAACAGTAATAGAATAAACAATAAAACATTAAAAAAATAAAAGTGGAAACAAAACCTTCAAATTCTTAGCTCTAGTAAGAAAAAAAAAGGAGAGTATTTTGAAGGTGTCTGAAATT
This sequence comes from Desmodus rotundus, assembly GCF_022682495.2. Taxonomy (NCBI): domain Eukaryota; kingdom Metazoa; phylum Chordata; class Mammalia; order Chiroptera; family Phyllostomidae; genus Desmodus; species Desmodus rotundus. Next base: position 68,671,505 of record NC_071389.1, on the reverse strand, counting down.
TAAACATGTACAAATAAATACACAATTTTTTAAAAAGATTTTATTTATTTTATTTTTAGACACAGGGGAAGGGAGAGAGACACAGAGGGAGAGAAACATCAGTGTGTGGTTGCCTCTTGCACACTTCCTACTGGGGACCTGGCCCACAACCCAGGTGTGTGCCATGACCAGGAATGGAACCGGCAACCCTTTGGTTCACAGACCAGCACTCAATCCACTGAGCCACAGCAGCCAGGGCTAAATACACAATTTTTAATAAATAAATTCCATTTTTGGGGGGTCCCCCCTTGTATTTCTCACTTCACCGTTTTCCTCAGCGTCTGGCTTTCTCAGTTATTCAAGCCATATGGCAGATGGCAGACAGCAGTCACAGTTCCCAAATTTAGTTTTATAGATCCAGCCACATGGAAAGACTTATTCTTTCTCTCCTCTCATCCTCACTCCAAATTCCCTGGAAGGGAATTGGCACAGTTTGAGTCGATGGCATATCCCCAGTCCAATCACTGTGGCCAAGAGCTGGGTGATGTTGTACACAATTCTACCACAGGTGAAGGACTGGTTAAAGGGCTTGTTGTAAGCCGTCAAGATGTTCCAGAACGTTCCCTGGCTGGTGTGGTTCAGTTGGTTGGAGCATCATCCAGTATGTCAAAATGTTGTGGATTCAATATCCAGTCAGGGCACATACCTAGGTTTTGGGTTCAATCCCCAGATGGGTGTGTGTGGGAGGCAACCAATTGATGTTTCTCTCTCACATCAATTTTTCTCTCTCCCTCCCCCTTCCTCTCTCTCTAAAATTAATAAACATATTTTTTAAAAGGATGTTCCGGAATGCGTCTTCTACACATGGATAGTGCTACACAGATCTTATGGCTGCTGGCAGGAATGACGCTCCTACCTTGGAGAAGGCCTATGAGCTGAGGGCAGCCAGGCATGTGATTGTCTGCAGTTGCACACATACGCTCTTGAGATGTCTCTTGACCTTGTTGGAGGTCAGACTAAAAGAGAGTCGAAAGGGGTATTGTTTTTTTGTTTTTGTTTGTGTTTTTGGTTTTTGTCTGTGACTAAATTTCCTAGAAAAATAAGCAGTTATCTTTCTCTACAAGTGACAGTGACAAGTTTGGTCAAAAAGATTGACATAACCACTTAAACATCTTGCCCAACTCATTTGATGGTAACTAGTTTAAGGATTTTTTTAAATTTATTTATTTTTAGACAGAGGGGAAGGGCAGGAGGAGAGGGAGAGAAACATCAATGGGTGGTTGCTTCTTGAGCACCCCCCACTGCGAACCTGGCCCAAAACCCAGGCATGTGCCCTGACTGGGAATCCAACCTGCAACCCTTTGGTTTGCAGGCCAGCACTCAATCCACTGAGCCACACCAGCCAGGGCTGGTGGTAGCAAGTTTAAAATAGGCTGATTAAAATAATCTATTCACTAAAAAATACAGAAGTATATTCTGGTATTTTTAGTACCACTTATTGAGAAGTAGTAAGGGTTGGTTTGTTTGTTGTTTCCCCAGAAACATCTGGCATTCTTACAATGTGCATTAGTCAAAAATAGCACTGGAAGAAAGACAGAGAAAGACAGAAGAGACTCAGGCAGGGGAAAGACTGGGATAGCATTTCTGGCATATTGAAGAAAAAGTCCTTTTTCAAAAAATCCAAAGAGTCATGGATATAGAGAATACACATAATTCATTATGAAAATTATACCACCAATAAATGGGTTGTGTGGCCTAAATGGGTGTGGACACAAAAGGTAAAACCCTGTAACCCAGGAAGTCATTATAACCTAGAAAGAGATTTAGTATAAGTTATATGACAGCCATTTTCTGTCAAATGAGGACAAAGAATTTTCAAGCTAGACTCCAATTTAAAAGTCACTCTTTTTACATAAGGAGTTTAAAAGACATTCACCTCTTCTTGCTGTGGGAAGAACACTTTGGAAAAAATAGTGGCCACATCCCAAGAACTGGCAGAAGGCATTTTGCAGAAAGAATTGAATCCTACTTAGCAATACCACTGAAAAGAATGTGATACATAAACATTTTGGTTTCATTTTAAATGTCTGTTTTTCCAGGAAGCCTTTTCTAATCTCCTTATACTAGGTTAAAAGCTCCTGCTCTGAACTTCCACTGGGTTGCAGATAGCATGGGACATAAACTTATACAAATACATTAAAATTTATCTGAAATCCAAATTTAACTGAGTATTCTGCATTTAATCTGACAACTGTACCTATAGTTCACCTTTTCTTATTTTAAGCAGTTGCTGCAATCCATTGTGACTGCTTATTAAAGAGAGTAAGCTCTGGAAGAGCTGGGACTATTTTTATCTGGTTTGCTTTGCATCGCTAGGGCCAAGCATGGTACTGGTCATGTAACAGGCATTTCATTAAGATATGTTGAATGAAAGAAAAAGTTATTGCAAATGAACACAAACTAGAGAGGAAACATTTTTGTAGATATTTCTAAAGATTCAGATTCAACAAGGTACACATCTTAAGGTGAAACATCTTGAGATAAAAACAATTGATTATGCAAAAGAGGATTAATTGAATCTGGATTTGATTCATGCAAGAAAAGAAGGCATCATATTATAGACTAGACCAGAAATAAGTTCCTAGCTATACTGGCTACTCATTGAGGAGAAATATAAATCCCTCCACTGAATATTAATTATGGTTTGTTAATATATTCTGGAATTTTGCTGAAATTATCTAGTGAACTGTTTATAGTTGTCACACCATAAGGGGGACTCAGCCTTTTTTCAGCTATATCCGGTCATTGTTATTATAAAAGGCCCTCCTGGTATTGTGATACAGGAGCAGAGAAGAATGAGTCAGACGCACCTAAATGACTCTTGTGGAAGGGATTCTGCACCCTAGAGTAAGAAGACCCGGGGGAGCAGCTGACATTAAGCCTCTTTATTTCAGTGTGGTGTGTTACACATTTCACTTGCAAGAGGGAAGTGCCAGACTATTTCTCAGCTTTCTGGGCACACAAGGAGCCAAATGAATTGCTTCTGATTTCTAAAAGATTTTTAAGGTATATTTACATATCATGTAATTCCAAGTACTCAAACATTTGTTTATGCTGTTTACTCTCCCGAAGCAGAAGTTTCCTTTCATCTGTGGTAAAATTAAGTCTCTGACTACTGCATGCCTGCATCCCCCAGCTGACCCACTTTTAAATACACATCCCTTGGCTGCCCACACTCATACTGTATTTCCTTAATCCATTCACGGTCCCACTACTTCATGCCCTCTCCTCTCCTCAATCCTTCAGAACCTCCTCCCGCCCTCATTTGCAATGGATGATCTTACTTTCTATTTCATTGTAAAAGGAGAAGCCAAGAGAAGAAAATTGGCACAAAAAGGAAAACCCACAATATTCTTTTGGGGCTTGAATTTTGGACCTCTTCATTTATTTTCCCTCCACCCCAACTCTTACCAGACTCCTGGCCATTTTGGCTCTAATCTGTTGGGCCAAAGTTATTTTGATATAGGAATAGACAATAAGAGTAATGGATAACTAATAATGAAAATAATGATGTATTTGCAGATTTCAAATAGCTGATGTGCTCCTTATGCTTTTAAGCAGGCAACAAGGTGGATAGCGCTTTCATTAAGAAGTATGGTAGAGCCCTGGCCGGGTGGGTGCCAAAGTTGGTTGGAGCATTGTCCCATACACAAAGACGGTTGCGGGTTCAGTCCCCAGTCTGGGCATGTACAGTAGGCAGCCGATCGATGTTTCTCTCTCACATTGATGTTTCTCTCTCCCTCCCTCTCTTTCTGAAATCAGTAAACATATCCCCTGGTGAGGATTTTTTTAAAAAAGTGTATGGCAGAATTATTACTCTCATGCACCTCAATCCTGAACAGCCTCAGAGCTCTAGCTAAAGAAGTTCCAGGAGGTCAGCCCAAATGCCATCCTAGGACCATCAGACGGCCTTCATTCACTATAAGACACTCGGTGTGCATTTGTGGCTTCCAGACTTTTAGTTGTTCATTTCCACAATAAGAAATATATTTGATTGAATAACAATAAAAATTAAAAATATATATATATTTGACATGGAGACACAGTACACACACATATACACAGTGACAGATGACTGAAACAAAAGTTTCACTAGATAGTGCTTTACTATGTGAAATGCACTCACATTTTCTGATTTATTTTTTCAAATGCTGATTGTGATATAATAAATATATTTCATTACTCACTAATGAGTCAAAGCCCATAGTTTGGAAAATAGTTCATTAGGGCTATTTAGATGTGTTAATAGACAAAATCTTTAGGATTCCATGAACAAATAGGTGAACATTAATCTAGAATCCACTCAACTATAATGCACCCCTGCCCCGCCCCCGACAAAGGGGTAGCCACATGATTAACTGCTCATCTAAGAATAAATGACTCATATGACTATTTGTCTTTGTGGTAAGAAGCAAAGCTGATGTCAGAACAAATAAGGCAAAACCAATTAGGAAAAGGGAACAGCTCCTTCCCCTTTTTTTGTGGTCCACCAGCACAAATACCACTATTTAAATATCCTCTGCATTACAGAGGGCTGGAAATGAAGCCATGGATTGGAGTAAGGGACAACATTAGCTGACTCCTAAATCCTGTCTAACCCTAAAACTTTATTTCTTCAGTAAGTATTTACTAACTGCCTACTACATACGCCAGCCACTATACCAGGACACAGAGACCCAACAGTGAGCACGACAAACAATGCTGATGCTGTTGAGAAACTACCATCCAAGATGAGGAGACAGATAATAAGCAAAGAAATAGAATACAACTAAGTTTTGAAGGAAATAAAGTTCAATGATAGAGAATAATTGGGGATGACCTACTATTCTTCTTATCTATTATTATTAGTTATGTTACTATTACTATTACTGTGAAAGTAGCAGTGATGTAAAAATTATTATGATAGAGTTGTCAGGAAAATTCCATCTGGGAAGGTGACATTTAATCTGAAACCTGAAGAACGAGAAGGATCCAGCTATGGACTGAACCAGAACAGCCTTTCCAGGCAGTGGAACAGCAAGTACAAAGGTCCTAATTCAGGATATAGCTTTTTAGGTCCTAGCAACTGGCAGAGGACTGATATCACTCGGCAGAGTCGGCGAAGGAAGAGTGCACGAGATTGAGTTTGGAGAGGTGGGCCGATCAGGACCTTGGAGGCCAGAGTATGCAGTTCGGATTCTGTTTTAGGTCAAATGGGCAGCCATCTAAAGAATATAAACAAGGAAGTGATATGACATCATTTTAAAAGAACAATGGATATTGTGTGGATAGTGTTAAGAGATAGGGAAGAGGAGAAGTAGGGAAATTGTTTTAGGTGTCCAAGCAACAGATGATGGGGGCTTGGATTATGGTGGTAGCAAACTCTAAAATCCTGTTTTGTGTGCAATTAATTGTCAATAAGAAAATAGTCCTAAATATTGACTTGAAAATGCTGCCTATTTTACACACATTTTTCCATCTTTGTTAAATACTTTATACCTAAGGGCCTCAAACTCTGTGTGTGTGGGGGTGGGGGGGGAGCTGGTTGAGAGTAGAAGGACTGTAGGAAATTGAGACTTAGTGGAAAGAAGAGGCTGAGGCCACACCACTGTGTAGAGTAAGGCAGAGGCACGTAACTGCCGCACCCTGGGAATTCCATCAAGCTTGGGGAAGTGTTAAAGACATTGTACAGTCCTATCTTGGTCAAACTGGGGAAAGAAAGGTGAATAAGCTATAGGTTTGCTTTGGAAAGTGTAAGATATCAGAGCAAGAGGGTATTATTTGTATGAAGGTCTCAAAGCCTCAAAGCCTCTTGGAAAAAAAAACCCCAAGCATTTGGGACTGGTCAACCCCCTAGAATACCATGATTATACTTCCAAAATCACATAAGAAGAAAGATACTTTCTCTAACAATTTAGGGGGGAAGGATAGGGCTGTCAAGGAGGGCAGGGAATTCATCTGAAGGTAGAAAAGCAAGAGATGTGGCCATCTGCCTGTGAGGAATTACTATGACACCAATGAAAGCTTCTCTGGCCTCATCTCTAAAGAAACTTGTTTTAAAGTCCTTAACAAAAAGACTAGTGCAACTGATGATAAAAAAGGCTTAAATTGCATTAGCCTGAAGACTAGTTTACAGCTAAAATGCTGTATTAATCACCAGAAGGAAGGGGTAGGAACCCGATCAATTACAAGCAGAGCCCCCGTGGGACTAGGAGACACTGCTGAAGTCTTGGCTGGAGCCCTAGCAGGAGGCTGATCCTGCAGTGGCAAGAAGAAAGTTCCCAGGGCCCCTGAGACCACTTGGGGCCCATGCAAATGAGAGAAACTTAGAAAAATCGGGTGTCCTTACAAGAAAAACAGAAAGGGAACTTAGAGCCAAATACCACAGATCTTGTCATCTACATACTCAAAAGCCCCAAAGCACAGCCTGAGAAAATGAAGGTTACATTTGGTGGGATGGAGTGAGAATTGTTGCATCCTAAAGCAAGCTGTGGAATCTTCTTTGGAGATTTACAAGGACTAGTTAAATCAATATTTAGCCTAGAAATAGTTTACATCCAGATCTGCTTGAAAGGGAGAAAACAGATCAGGGAAATTCCCAGCCCCAACTGCTGTTCAACAAGAGAGAACAATCATGGTCACACAATCAGAGTGATCTTGTGTTCTTTCCTTTCTCACATGTGGTTGACCGAGTGCGGGCAACTCTGAGAATAAGCTCCCTAATCAAGATTTCGGATAAGGTGCAGGTTAAAAGAGATTTCAGCAATGTTTAATTTCTTTTTTTTTTTTTAAGATTTTATTTATTTACTATTAGAGAGAGTGGAAGGGAGGGAGAAAATAAGGAAAACATTGTGTGAGAGAGATGCATCAATGGGTTGCCCCTTGCTCACCCCCAACCAGGGAACTGGCCCCGCAACCCAAGCATGTGCCCTGACTGGGAATCGAACCAGTGACCTTTTGGTTTGCAGGCCAGCACTCAATCCACTGAGCCACACTAGCCAGGTCATCAATGTTTAATTTCTTAGAGCTCTTGGTCTTAAAAGCCCTTGATTGGGCCAGGTGCAAGGGCCCTACAGGTGTGTACCTGGTCACTGACCAGTTGCTGTTGCATGTTGATGTCCATTCTGGTTCTTTAGCCACACTTGTAAATATAACGATTTTCCCAAAAAAGCAATTCAAAAGCCCTCATGAAGTTACTGACATGCTATAGCACGTGGAAACACATTCGGCTTTCTAAAATGTCTCAGGAATGAATCACACACGTTGCTTTCCATTTTTGGAATGGACAAGAACTAGTTCAGCATGTCCAGCAGTCTTGTCTGGCTCCTAAAGTCTGTGTTGCTGTGTGCGTATGTGCATTTCTCTAAGGAAAAATAATTTGCAGTACTTTCATCTGTCAGTAGTTCCTTGTTTAATTACTCTTTCCATCATCTTTATAAATTCATATCTAGTTCACAGCAACATTCTGGAGGAGTAGTATATGTGAACCAATAAAAATAAACTAATGAAAAAGTGTTAGAAAGTCATTTTAAGAAAACATTAAGAAGTTGAATCAGAAAATAAATTTTGCAGCCAAGATATACCTTGAATACAACTTTTTGTTCAAATGTAGAAAATGAAAAACACATACAAGAAAATTATGCCTATTTAATTCTTGCAAAAGACGTAGGCTTTGCCAATGGAGAGAGAGATAGAAGCATGAATATCAAAACTTGAATTAAATTCTTGCAAAACACCATGACTTTATGATGGAAAACAGAGAAATATGGACATGGAACATGAAAAGGACTCACTTAAGGCTATAATGAAAGGACATGGTGACAGAAAACATTGACATTTGTCCTTTCCTAAACTGGTCCTGTGTTGTCAGGGCCAGATATAGCAGACCCTCTAAAGAGAGGGAAGAAAACAAAAACAAAAACAAAGCAATGGATTACAGGAAATCAATTCTAGGCCAGAAGTGTAACAAATGTGACAATGGTGTTTTTAAAGCCAATGCTATCTAAACAGGTAAAAAATCAAATTCTTTGTCCTATAAAATTACTTTTTAAGAAGTGTTCATTATAATTGAAACAACAAAACTTTCAACTATTGATTTCTTTAAAAAAAAAAAAAAAACAACCATTTGAAGAGAGTCTGGAATGATTCATTATCCTTCTGAAATCTCTGTTTCCATCAGCCAAACACTTTATGTCCCATATCAAAGAGAAGAGGGTTTTCATTCTTCTTCCTACCTTCTCTCAACCTACTTATAAAATAAGGAAAGAGCCAATTTAAATGAACATTTATCGTGTATGTATTTTGAAGCCTACAATGTGTTAAGGACTAGAAAAATCAGCTGTGAAGAGGACAGACAGTAACAGTGCCCCCAAGGAGTTTGCATTCTAGTGTTTCACATAAAAAGGAAATGAGTGCGAACTTCCGGTGCTGATAAGTGTTATGAAGAAGCTGTGACAGGATATTGCGATGGAGGTGACTGGGGGAGATGTGGTGCAACTTTGGCCGCAGTGGTTGCCGAGGCCTCTCTGCAAAAGTGACATTTGGGTCGTATTTTACCACCTAAATGATAAGAAGGAAGACCACATGAAGATCTGGAGGAGCTCTCCAAGCATAATAAACAATAAGTGGGATGGCCTGAGACAAGCTCAGCGTGTTCATGGGCCTGAAAGAAGACCACTGTGGTCGGAGCTCCGGGGCCCAGGGGAAGAATGGAGGAAGATATGACCAGACAGGCAGATGGAGCAAGATCAGGCGGGCTTCATAGATGCTGACAAGAAGTGTAGGTTGTTCTGATTGCAACGGGAAGTCTTTAGATGGTTTTAAGCAGAGAATTTATATCACTTGATTTACACTTCATAGAGGTTACTCTGGCTGGTATGTGGATGGAGGAAAGGCAATGAGGGGTCAAGAGTGCAGCCAGGAGGCCAAGGAAAGGTGAGGGCTGACGGTGGCATTGACTTAGATGAGGAGAGTGGAGATGGAGAGAAGTGGTTGGGTTCAGGATATATTTTAGAAGCTGGAGCTAAAGTGAATGTGATTTTAAAGTAGATACATACTGATGGACTAAATGTGCTGTGTGAGGGAAAGAGAAGAGCCAAGTAGGGCTCCTTGTAGTATCCTGAGAAACTTAATGTGTATTTGTATCATTTACTAGCATCAGGAAGGCTGGGGGAAGCAGACTTAGGGTAGCATAGAAATCAATAGCTTTGTTTTGGCCATGTTAAAATTGTGATATTTACTAGACATCCTAGTGGATATGTTGCGTAGGGACTTGTATATACACATCTGGAGTTCAGGTGAGAGTTTTGTGTCTAGAGATATAAACTTGAAAGTCATCAGTATATCAAGGTCTCTGAAGCAACGGGACTAGATGAGATCATGTAGGGGGAAAGTATAGAGAGAGCTGAGGACAGAGTTCTGGATACTCTAACATTTAGAGGTCCACAAAGGTGGTGTCTCTTCATGTCCCAGATAAGTCTTTTATACATCCTCTGACTGTATCCAACCCACCCATTTTATAGCAGATTAAAAGTGGCTATAAGTTTTTGACGCTCCCCTCACTAAGAGGTAGAGTCCATATCCCCTTCCCTTCTATCTGGGCTGAACCACTAAGCTCAGTGACTTGTTTAACCAATGGAATTCATCAGAAGTAACATTCTGAGAACTAAGAGATTAGGTCATAAGAAATCTTGCTTTGTCCAGAACAGTTAGAATATTCGCTTTGGAAACCTGAGCCATCATGTAAGAAGGCCATTCACCTAGAGACTTCCCTGGGACAGGCCACCTGTAGGTGTTCTGGTTGACATTCTCAGCAGAGCCCTACTGGCTGGTCACTCCTTCCAAGGCATCAGACATATGAATGAAGCAATCTTGGACCTTCCAAACTAACCGATTCACCAGCAGATCTGGCAGATAACCTATGATATCACATGGGACAGAATAATTGCTCAGCTAAGCCCTGCCCAAATCTCTGACCCCCAAATCATGAGATGTAACAAATTTTTAAGTTTGTGATAATTTGTCATGCAGCAATAGCAAATTGTTAACACCTTCTCTCTTTCTCTGGGACCTTATTTTATAATCAATTCCTATCACTTCTGGATCACCCTTCCTTCTCACAACACACGTTATTTTGTTAGCAACTTTGCCTTCCTTACTGGCTCTTTCTCCTCCACCTGTAAGTACGCACGGTCTTTCACATCTTGATAAAAACCTTTCTTGAACCTTCACCTCCTACACATTCTTCTACTGCAAAACCTAGTTTTGCCTTTATCACACTCCTGAAATTGATCTCACTGAGTTCACCCATGTCAACTCCTAATTGACAAAGCCATCCTGTATTTTGCTGTCCTTAAATTGCACTATATCCAGTTTTAAAAGCTCTCATCACGATTTTTTTTAAGGATGAAAAGAGCTGATGTGGCTAGCTTGAGAAATAAGGTGGGGGATCAGAGCTAGTCTGCACAGCAGGGACTTCTGGTCTTCAAAGGCATGAGATTCTTCAGCTGGAATATGAGAAGCACCTTAAAACCAGGAGAGATCCTGAAGGCAAGGTGGACCCAGAGTGAATGAACCAGGTAGAACAGAGTTAGGTTGGTGAGAGGAAAATACCAACTGGGAGAAATGACTTGATCTAGAATGCTGGTCTAGCATTTGAGCAACCAGCAGGATCAAAGCCCTGAGAGTACATCAGTAGGTTGTTAAAAAAAGAAAAAGAGGTGTAGCCTTAGAACAGTGTGGAAAGTAGACAGAGGAGAGCCCTTAAGAACATTAAACTTTATTGTGAATCAACTGGGGAAGTCTCATTAAAAATCCTGATTCCCCCCTACCTTGCCCAAGAGATTCTGGGGTTGGATTAAAAATTTCCCTTTCAAATAAACACTTTGGGTTATTCTGATACAGATAGTCTCCAGGCCAGACTTTGAAAAACACTACCTAAAGTAGGGAGGTCTTGGCTAGGGTGTTTCAGAAGAAATTTGGCTATTTTTTCTTTACCTAATTAGTTAACTCATAATTTGCTTATGACCACATAATCTGTGCTGGGTTCAGCAAGGGACAGCTGAGCTGGGTTTCTCTCGCTCCACGTAGTTCCAGGGCCTTTTTCTCTCTACACGGATACTCCATGCAGAATCTGCAGCAGCGTAACCACAGTTCTTACAGGGGGTTTAAGACTCCCAGTAGCACAAAATGGAAGCTACTAGGCCTCCTTAAAGTTGAGGCCTGGGACTAGCAGTGTCACTTTGGCTTTATGCTATTGGTTGAAGCAAGTCATAGGCTTAGTTTGAGTTTAAGGGAAAGGGACTACACGCGTGTGAACACTGGGAGATAGGGGCCATAATGTGACAGATTGACAGGGAAAATAAGGAAGTAAAAACAGGATAACACTGCAGATGTTGGGAGCAGGGATGTTAGTTTAGGATGTAACAGCCATACCACAAGGCACACTCACTTTTTATTTATTTATTGTATTTTTTAATATATTTATTGATTATGCTATTACAGTTGTCCCATTTCCACCCCTTCACTCAACTCCATCCTGCCCACCCCCTCCCTCCCACATTCCCCCCCTGTACTTCATGTCCATGGGTCATACTTATAAGTTCTTTGGCTTCTACATTTCCTACACTATTCTTACCCTCCCCCTGTCTATTTTCCACCTATCATTTATGCTATTTATTCTCTGTACCTTTCCCCCCTCTCTCCCCCTCCCAATCCCCTATTGATAACCCTCCATGTGATCTCCATTTCTGTGGTTCTGTTCTTGTTCTAGTTGTTTGCTTAGTTTGCTTTTGTTTTGGTTTTAGGTGTGGTTGTTAATAACTGTGCATTTGCTGTCATTTTTACTGTTCATATTTTTTATCTTCTTTTTCTTAGACAAGCCCCTTTAACATTTCATATAATAATGGTTTGGTGATGATGAACTCCTTTAACTTGACCTTATCTGAGAAGCACTTTATCTTCCCTTCTATTCTAAATGATAGCTTTGCTGGATACAGTAAACTTGGATGTAGGCCATTGCCTTTCATGACTTGGAATACTTCTTGCCAGCCCCTTCTTGCCTGTAAGGTCTCTTTTGAGAAATCAGCTGACAGTCTTATGGGAACCCCTTTGTAGGTAACTGTGTCCTTTTCTTTTGCTGCTTCTAAGATTCTCTCCTCCTTTTAATCTTGGCTAATATAATTATGATGTGCCTTGGTGTGTTCCTCCTTGGGTCCAGCTTCTTTGGGACTCTCTGAGCTTCCTGGACTTCCTGGAAGTCTATTTCCTTTGCCAGATTGGGGAAGTTCTCCTTCATTATTTGTTCAAATAGGTTTTCAATTTTTTGTTCTTCCTCTTCTCCTTCTGGCACCCCTATCATTCGGATGTTGGAACGTTTCAAGATGTCCTGGAGGTTCCTAAGCCTCTCCTCATTTTTCCGAATTCTTGTTTCTTTATTCTTTTCTGGTTGGATGTTTCTTTCTTCCTTCTGGTCCACACCATTGATTTGAGTCCCAGTTTCCTTCGCATCACTATTGGTTCCCCGTATATTTTCCTTTGTTTCTCTTGGCATAACCTTCGTTTTTTCATCTAGTTTTCGAACAAATTCAACCAATTCTGTGTCTTAATAACCAGTGTTTTGAACTGTGCATCCGATAGGTTGGCTATTTCTTCCTCGCTTAGTTGTATTTTTTCTGGAGCTTTGAAGTGTTCTGTCATTTGGGCCTTTTTTTTTTTGTCTTTGCACGTCTGTTACTTAAAGGGGCGGAGCCTTAGGTGTTCACCGGGGCGGGGTAATGCTGGTCACTGCACTGTGACGCTGTACGTGGGGGAGGGGCCGACAGGGAGCAATGGCGCCCGCTCCCCTCTCCACCGGATTTCAGTCACTTCCTCCGCTACCCACAATCACATTGGGCCCCTCTAGTGCTGGTTCCGAGTGGGTGGGCTTGTGCACACTCTAGGCCCCTGTGGGTCTCTCCAATGACCTCTCCTGTGAGGCTGGGAGTCTCTCCTGCTGCTGCCCCAACCCCCACAGGCGTTTTCAATCAGAGGCTTGAGGCTTTATTTCCCAGCGCCAGAGCCCTGGGTTGCGCAGTCTGCTTTGCTCCCCGCCGTTTGTCCGGTTTATCTATGTACGAATGTGGGGCCACGGGATGCTACCCGCTGCTCTGCCTGCCCCGTTCTCTGCCTCTGAGTCCAGCCCTCTCGGTTTATCTGTGAGAATGTGGGGCCACAGGGTCTGCCAGTGGTCAGACTGCCTGCCCCTTTCGTCCCACACTCTGCCAGTCTCGGTCCCGCCACGGCCACACGAGTCCTCTCCGCCCCGGTGCCCATCTCTGCCCGTCCTACCGGTCTGGATGTATGTTTCTTTTTTATCTACTTGGTATCAGACTTCCTTGAAGTTCAATTCTCTGTCAGTTCTGGTTGTGCGAGGAGGCGCAGTGTGTCTACCTACGCCGCCATCTTGGTTCTCCCACACTCACTTTTTAAAGGTAAACTATGAACTGCAAATTGGATTCTGGGCATATCCCCGCAGCCAAAAAGACCAGTTAGGATTCAATGACTAAAGAATTCCAAGCAGCCCTGATACACAATAAGGTATCGTTATTAATATAATGAATCACAATAATAATCATTATAATTGCAGTGATAATGAATATAGGACTAAGACAGATGGGAATAAGATACAAAAAAATGGAGGAAGATTTGGCTTCTAATTATATGTGCAAAGTAAGGAAGAGAGGATTATCATTAATTTTATTACATATAGATCCTTATTTTTCTTTAAATAATTTTACTTATTTTTAGAGAGGAGGGAAGGGAGGGAGGAAGGGATAGAGAGAAACATTGATGTGAGGATGTGAG